>NC_061089.1:32721814-32954314 GCF_015104395.2 Macrobrachium nipponense
ATAGTTACACCTGACCATGATCTTTACGGAAACGTCGTCGTAGCTTAGGAAATGAGTAGAAGAAACAGCAAAAGTGGATTTCTATATAATGTAAGAGCATATCTGTTCTGTTCTCTCATGATTAGGCGTAAATGGAGCAACGCCTCGTTGAATACTAGTTATGGTAAAAAAAACTCTATACTCTGCAGTTATATTGGAATTCGTTCACAATAAAGTTAAAACATAATAAACACATGCCAGCAACTTATCGCACAGACATCATGAACAAGTTGGATACAAGTAATCTACTCATTGGTTGTTCTAACCGGTGCTACTTACAATCGCGCAGCATTTACCAAAGGTTCGTTCTCCACTTACGGTAGTTGCCTTCTTTTCAACCTGTTTGTGATATATATATATATATATATATATATATATATATATATATATATATATATATGTAATGTTAAATTGCAAGTTTGTTCTTATGATATGTTTCACTGGAAGTACTCTTAGACTTATAAACAGAGCCAGTTGTGGTCAAAATTATCGTATAGCAAAGAAGCCGGTTGAGGAGAAGGCTCAAAATAGTAGCGAAGCACTGAGGCGTCTGCGGAACAATGGAAGCTAAAGGCCCTTAGTACTAAACTCACTGAAGGGATCAACCCATATATATATATATATCTATATATATATGTATATATTAATATATATATATAGATATATATATATATAAAACATAGTATTCAATACTTACGTCACAGGGGTGCAAAGGAACCAGCGGCGGTAGCGAATCCATCCTGAGAGTACCCGACGAAGGGGTGAAGACGGTTCCCTGGGGCACAGTCACCGTCGTCACCAGCTTCATGAGACCAGCAGCGTTGCCCTCCAGGAGGCATAGCTCTCGGGGCATCAAGACGCAGGTCTCCATTTGGAAGTTTTTTTTTTTTCTTGTATATTTTATAAATAATTCAAAGACTTCAAGTTCTACTTTCACCTTCGCGTCACCTTTTTCCTCAGATGTTTGGGCGAGTGTTTTTAGTTACGCTTCCGGTCCCCAATGCTGCTAGAAAGGCGCATTTCTGATAGTGGGTCAGTAGTCATTTTAAAGTCAGCGTCTATAGCCACATATTCTTCTATCTATGTCGTTGCCAAGATGTCTGTTTTCCTTATTTTTCGTTCACAAACCTTACTCTGATGTCAGTTATCTAAATCCGAATTTGCTTTATTACTTTTTTCGAACGCTCTAAAATGGAAAAACATTAAGAATGGTCGTTATTGTTTCGATTTTATATCAGTCGATTATTATTGGTAAACAAGAATATTTCATATGTATGATGAAAATTGTGTGGGTTGGATGCTGATTTTTTTTCATGCCATGAATTGCTATCCGACAAAATTCTCATAATATACTTTGTTATGGTCAGTGAATCTCTCTCTCTCTCTCTCTCTCTCTCTCTCTCTCTCTCTCTCTCTCTCTCTCTCTCTCTCAGCTAGGTAATGTGAAGGAGCGTTTCGCGTGAAAATAAATTTTTTTTTTATAACATTTAATCTCGCTCACAAATAGTTTATGTAAACATTCTCCTTCTTAGCGTTTGCACATTTACGGTTAATCTCAGTCTCTTCCACTCATTGACATTACTCTTCCTTTCATCTGCAAAATTACTGACTTGACGATGAATATTTACAAATTTGATCACATTCTTAAACTGAGAAGTTTTGCTCATCAAAATCTCTTTTGACAAAAGCTGTGAATTAGACGAAATCGTTTTAGTCCCACAAATTATTTTTCATAGAACAATTTAATAATGATAATAATAATAATTATTATTACTATAATAATAATAATAATAATAATAATAATAATAATAATAATAATAATAATAATAATAATAATAATAATAATAATAATAATAATAGTGTTTTTAAATTGAACACAACAAAAATATAGTTTAGGCAACACAGTTGTTCTCAAGCTTTGAGGCAGAATAGTAAAAATACGTATAAAATCACAGTTTTCATAAAATAGTGTATGTAAATTCAAGTATTAATAGACATTATATCACGTGAATTACAGTAAGAAGTAACCAACCATATCCACTGTACTTATTTTATCACTCCACTCTCTTTCTCTCTCTCTCCCTACTTTTGCTGTCTCTCTCTATCTCAGACCAACCAACCAACCAACCCTTCCGCTGGGTATAACATCACTGGTAGCAGGACTCAGGGACACTGGCTGACCCTACGGTTCACCTCACCTGTCGGGTAACCCTTCCCATAGCTCCACCCACAGTGTGACGTCACTGATATTCCTTCCCTTTTTTTATCGACTCTTATTTTTTTCATCGTCAGTATTTCTTGAATTGTTGTACGATTCTTCCTGAATACAAAGGTATTATAAAATATAAAAAGCCTTTTTTAATTTGGATTTTAGGCAAAGTGAAGATTTTTTCCTTATAATTTATATCTTAATTTCTAAATTTATTTCGCGCATAGAAAACTCAACAGATCGAAAGCAGCTGCATTTCCATTTTGCACCGAAGGGGCGTCTTGACACTTGACTGTGAGCTGTTCTAAACATTTTCCCGAATATCCAGGGCAGGAAATGAGAAGAATATTATACAAGGGTTTTCCAACATCTGATACCCTATGCATCACAAATATCACCGGTGTCTTGTGAACTGAAACCATGTCAAATAAGTTTGTGGTCGCTCTGGAACGAAACAAAGGCCCCGTCGCTTTCGTTGTGAACGACAGATTATAATCAGTGTTAACAAGAGTCTCGCGGATTTTTTCGCTGTTTCCATGCTGGGGGAGGCCTAGCGATCAGCTATTAACCTCATTTCATTGAAAATGAAGCATTGGTCTTCCGAGATGCTGTTCTGTAAGGTAATATTCGATTCCATACCCTTAAGATATTGGAGATATTTGATTCCTTCCTCCCTTCTATCTTTGTGTGTGTGTCTGTGAAAAGTATGAAGTTCTTTTACATAAAGACGATGACGCTGACTGATGAACTGATTATGCAGTGTGAGTTAGTATGAAGTAGTGAATTAAGTTACTGGAAGGGCGGTGTAAGTATGGATGTAAGTAATCTATTTCTTCCATGAAGTGGACTGATCTATACATCAGCTAAAAGTGTTGAATCAAACGATCACACTAAATTTGCCATTAAAATTAAAAAAGACCAGAATCAGTGAAACCAACCATACAGATAAACATGAAAATTTGGCGGCTGAGAAAGAAGATGGTGCCATCAGCCCCATTTCCTGACAAAGCAAACGACAAACAACTTGAGTCACGAAGACCTTGAAGGATATTTGAAGGAGATTTTAGTCGAGATTTCTGTAGAACCCGATCCACCCATTCAAGAGAGCGTGAATAAGAAGCTTTCAGTGTTTCCCTTCCTATTCGCAGAAGCGGAGCTGAGGTCATGTGCCAGAATGTCCAGGTTGTTAAAAGGCCGAGCGCATCGGATATTATAATGGCTGAGAGATGCTTGTGGTTGGGAGAAACCCTTAGCCTTTTCTCTGCCTGGGTACCAGATGATTGACTGGTTTATGTTCACCTTCTGTTACGAAAACAGAAAAGAAAAACACGACCTGTTTCGTTGTTTACGTATCAGACCTTACTGCGGTTTTAAGGAAAACCTTAACGGTTTCTTTACCTGTGTCATTGTCGATTGATAGGCTGATCTCGTCTTCTTATGATGACCAGTTTCTTTGCATGTACACTCCGAGATTGATTGGCTTGCATTACCTTTGCACCGGGTGAGCTTGGTCTTGGAGATTGAGCATTCCACAAGCCCATTTCAAATAGTCATAGGAAACAAGTCCACACTGTAGAAAAACATTTCTCAAACATATGTCGACAACTTATCACTCACATATCGCAGACAGGTTGAATGCAAGTTAACGACTTGGCAGTGGTCCTGACCAGTTCTTTATATGAATATCCAGCTTTCCAGATTCTTCTCCACTCACGGTTGTTGATTGACTTGCCTGCAACCTGTTTGTGATATGTATGCGATAAGTTGCCGACGTATGATTATGACATATTTTACTGTATTGTGGGCTCACCCAAACTACATACATTGTTTGTCACGAAGCGGACAAATAGCTGCAATTTCCATAAATAAACCCAACAATATACTGTGGTAGGTGGCTGCACTATACAGTTTCAGGTCTTAGCACAGCGAAACAATTACGGCCACTGATAACACTGTCGGAAGCAATGTTTTATGTTGAATATGTTTTTACATGAAGCTGCTCTTATGCCAGTACAGTCCTTTGCCTTAGGGTGACCCATTGGTTTGACAATGTATTTAAGGATTCCAGAACACTAGTGTGGACGTCTGGACTGAATCGACCAACTGAACAAATCATGATGTTTTGATACTGATTATTCCGAAAGTTTTTTTTTTTTTTTTTTTTTTTTTTAAGGTTCTGTTTTTCATGTTTCTAATTGAATGAGGAGTTCAGGCTGGCATGTGGAGGAATACGTATGAAATGTTGTAGTCCAGGATTACGTTTTAGTCTTGTTTCTCAGTTTTTAAGGAGCTGAGAGTAATATAAGTTTTTACTTTTGAAATCTCCATGCTTAGTTCAAGATTGTACTCGCGTTTAATTTATGAGATGGAATTAAGATGACCATGTGTCATCTTCTAATTAAGTGTAAAGTTTAGGATGTATTTTCATCGTGTTTCATTAAATGTAAAATCCAATTTTTTGTGGAATTGACGATTGCACTTTAGCCATACATTTCATTTAATATAGCGTTCAACAATTTGTATTTTATATGATTCTCATTTAATATGGAGTTCTGGTTTTTGTTATTTCCCAGTACATCTATTTTAGTGCGAAATCCAGCAGAAATATTTTTTATATTCTAGGAACGCAGTTCAGTGTTACATTTTTGTTACTTTTTCATACAATATTCATTTAAGGACCAACTGTTGTTTATTTGTTAAAATGTATTTATCGAAATTCGTAGACCCATGTTCTTGGTGAAAATTTATAAAAAAATTAGCCTACACTATATGTATATATATATATATATATATATATATATATATATATATATACTACTATATGTGTGTGCGTATGTACATATGTATGGATGGATGTATGTGTTTTAGCCTTTATTTTCTTTTAATAATACATAGTGTTTTCCCATAACGTGATTTACACATTGGCTGGACTACGTTATATAACTCTAAATCTAGATAAAAATACTTCATCCCTTACTAATTTAATTACAGTGTTATTGTAAGATTACTTAATTTTTTTCTTTTTTTAGAAACACCTGTAAGACAATGACCTTGAATGCTCACACAATTTTTGATCGAAACTGGTTCAATAGTTAGCCTGGAATTTTGAATGAGGGTATTACCCCCTCGCTCATGGCTGCCCCATGGATGTTCGAGGGGTTTATGAGCCGAAGGCATTTGAACACTTCTTGTTGGTCACCCATCTAAGGGCTGATCACTCCCAATTGCATAACTTCGCTCATGAAAACCTTCCATTTAGAACTGCATTGGTCTCTCACAAAGATGATTAAAAGAAGCTTCTGCAGTACACGCGAGTCCTTTGAGGGTACTCTTGGAATACACGTGCCTGACTGGCATCGAGATCAAGGTGTACCTCTGGACCCTGGTGTAGATAACAAGGGTTTCAGAGCCTCACACCTGGATGGAAAATTTCCATTACGTCCTACGGTATCATTCACAAAGTTATTTCACTGTGGCTTACCGCAGCAAACATATACCCTTGTACTAGGCGGTCTGATTTACTTTTTTTATTTATTCATTTATTTTTTGTTTTTGTTTTACGTAAGCGTAGCATCTTGGGTACAACAGTGAACTTGACACTGTCGGATTTCCATGTTCATGATTCCTTATTTGTCATATACGTAATCAAGCAAATGCGCCCTTCGCTCCCAGTACAGTAGATTAAGTGTCGAAAAGATTTATAATTGTTTTTTGCTCGTTTTTTTTAACACGTTGTGCAATAGTTTAAGACAACACAAAAATTCAGTTGGAGTTCTTCTGTCAAATGGTGAGGGAAATTAATAAAATGCTTGACCGACGTTTGAGAAGATAGTGGTTCCTGATTCACTTTTTTTTCACATGAGCAAATATATCTAAAAGGTCACGTGATAAGAAAGGGGGAACAGCAGCTAGTCAGATATTAGTATTTACGGGAAGATGGGGAGGAAGATCAGTTGCGAGGCCCAGTGAAGACCCAGACCAGGTGAGAATTCAGACGGAAAGTACAATGAAGAGAGAGGAGAGAGAGAGAGAGAGAGAGAGAGAGAGAGAGAGAGAGTAGCGAGACGTTGAGAGAGAGCGAGAGAGAGATGAGAGAGAGAGAGAGAGAGAGAGAGAGAGAGAGAGAGAGAGAGAGAGAGAGAACTCTTTTCACGTCTAACTTTATAAAGGGAGAAGCTGAAGTCAAACGTCTAAAATGATGATGATGGTGATGATATATTAGCAGTTCTGTGTGATATTAGAGATGGCACCACTCTTAGCAAAACCGTTACAAATTATTGATTTCATATCAAACGAACAACAGTAATGGAAAAAATTCTAGGGGTTGATCACTGGAGTCCAAAAGACTGGAACATATTGAGGCGGTCTTTATATACTGGAACGCATATTTCTGTTGGCTTCTCTGGCCTCAGTGCCGCTCTTGTTGAACTCCTAAGGTCTGCTGCAAGTTCCAGTAATCCTTGAACGTATTAGTATAACGACAATAGAATTCTTGACTTTCACGAGTCCTAGTCCCATCGTCGGAAGAAATGCAAATGAGACTATTCGTGTCGCCAAAGGTCTTCTCACCAGGGGTCCATATTCGTTTACTTCCAAAAGACTAATTGAAAAGATTTCCTCTGCGCCGAAATTAGGACAGCCAGGAGAGCAGTCACAGAAATAGCATCCCTATTAGCATCTCCAACAACTCCCATCAGCCTGGTTTCTATTAAGACATCAGATTAGAGATCTTATCAGTGCGACGATCATAAGATTAAAAGAATACTTAGGCCTTCTCCTTATCGCTTGATCAGGCGCCTCTCAGCGCGAAGGACAAATGTAACTATTTAGAAAGAATGCCGGATAATCAACTAAATGGCTGGCGCTATGAAGAGACCCCCGAGATTCCACTCCTGTGATATTGTTATGTACTTGAATAATGACAGGTACACTGAGCCCTCATAACCTGTTAATGATGCTTCTGATTTCATGACTTTTTTTTTTTTTTTTTTTTTTTAACCTTTCGTTCTTTCAGAGGAAGACCTTTTCCTTCTCTTGGGAGAGTTCTACCTTTGTATTAACCCTTGCTCTTAAAATGAAAATCTTTTTCAAAACGTACATGGAACAATTACGTCGAATGATTACAAAATGAGACAAGCACTCAAGCGTCAACAAGACAGTTTTGCTTGTGGGTCGCAGAGGAAGTGATGCCTACTTTTGCAAAATAATCTGTAAGTTGCTGCAAATTAAACGTACTTCCCTCTACTGCACTGGAAGACACTTCTGCCTTCTATTTCCTCGCCCCTACTGAAGGTCTGTTGCTTGGTAGAGGCCTATCGCTTTATAAATATCGACAGCGGAAAGGGACCTACTGCCCAACCTCCTTTGCCCCAAGCAAGCAATCAAGCTTGGTGAATATTTTGCTTCCAAACAACTGCAGCACTGTTCTCATTTAGCGCATTTCTCTGTACGGAGAAGCTGAAAAAAAAAAAAAAAAAAAAAAAAAACTCCAAGGGAGAGGTACTCCTAGGGACGGGGGTGGGAGGGATTGGTGGGGTGGGGTCGCTGGTGGTGGTGGTGGTGGTGGGCATTAGGGCAGATAGATGGGTTGTAGGGCTGGTCAGTCACACAATATGGTGCATCTCTAAACTGAGCTTAAAGGTCCGTGCGGTTGGCCGAAGAGATCTGCGGTCGGCGCGAATATCGTTTTTGTTGGAATATCACACCGTTAAGTTATTATCTGAAGGTATTGGCCATGTAGTACTGGTAATGGCTTTGGATCCCATTTCAGCACGTGTGGAGATAAGGTTTCGAATCCTTATTTCGCAAACGGCAAGTCGAACCGTTCCTTCATACGTCATCTTCTCTAGCCGGTGGCTAGTATAGAGAGAGAGAGAGAGAGAGAGAGAGGCTTCGCGTGTATATAAGTGCAACTGATACCTGCGTCGCATAAGAACGTGATTTTGTACGTATGTCATGTCAATTTTCTTCTTTCTTGGCCAATTTTCTTCTTCTAGCATTACAAACCTGACGTTACGGCTGACACCTGATATCATATAGCTGGAATGGTAATTGAACAAGGTAAAAAATTAAGTTTGAAATTCTCTCTCTCTCTCTCTCTCTCTCTCTCTCTTCTCTCTCTCTCTTCTCTCTCCGTGTGTTTGTGTGTGTTACAGGGTATGAACCCCTTTAGGGATAATTACTTTGCAGTTGATAGGATACAAAAACAAAGAACAACAGAAAAGGAGAAAAAGGTTTGTTGTGAGGTTCTGCAAAACTTGACTCTAATAAAAGGAAGGAGGTGAATAAATATTGGGTAGCAAGGGAGGGTCGTGGGTATAAATACATAGTAAGGAGGATGGAAGAAAGTTTTTGGTCTTACACCAAAATGAAGGATTTGTCGAAGAAGCCACAGTATCTGATGAGGATTGTTACCAAAAGAGCAAGGCGTGATGCGACCTCCAGCTTAATCTGGACCCGTGCAAGCTTCTCCCCTCCCGTACAAGTGGTAAACATTATAATCCTGACTTAACGTGAATTGGTCTTCGTAATTAATACTTATACTTAGTACTACTCGTACTAACAACAAGGACCAAATAAAAAGTTCACAAATTAAACACGTTCGTATATTCTCAGTTATAAGTGGAAACACAAATTAATTGAACAGAAACATAGCCTAGATTCAGTACACCAAATAAATTAAAACGTGCTAAAATCTGCTGTCAAATAGAGCCTTGTTTCACCAACGAAAATTAAAATAGATACGCTATATTTTATCAGAAATAATTTTTTCTCTGCTGTTTAACAAGAACATTATTTATTTTTTACATTTTCATGCTAATAAATAAAACATATATATCGTATCCTAACATTCCTGTATCTTTAACTCAACGCGAAACACCTTTTTCAGACCTTCTTAGGCTCTGCCATAGACCTTTCCTTCCCCCCAACAACAGGAACAACAGCAACAACAAAGTAGTTTGTAGGGTTACTCCCCGAGTAAGCGAAAATGAGGAAGTAAAAGACTGATAAAGGAAGAAGTCTGCTGAGATCATGAGGAGGAGAGGCATTGATGAGCAATGAATCTTAAAATGCTCATGTAAATGGAGCTATATCGTTAGATGAAATACATGTTTCGAGGGGATGGTCATAGTGGAAAGACAGGCTTTGACGAATAATGAAAGACAGATCTGCTCTTCAAAAGAGGCTGTCAAGAACGTGAGAAAGAATTTAAATACTCGTAAATATTTTTAGTTAGTACAAATACAAACCTGTCGTTTTTAGTTTGTCATT
Organism: Macrobrachium nipponense; assembly: GCF_015104395.2. Lineage (NCBI taxonomy): Eukaryota > Metazoa > Arthropoda > Malacostraca > Decapoda > Palaemonidae > Macrobrachium > Macrobrachium nipponense. The sequence goes on from NC_061089.1 coordinate 32,731,335, forward strand.
CCATTAGTTCACTTATTATTACGTAGACTCATTGCACCTTTTTTTTATACTTTATTTGTATCATCTCTTCTTCCCTCGTTGTCTCATTTCATTTTTCGCACTTATTCTGTGATTCCAATAGTGACTTGTCTTGTTCCATTTGTATCGGTCGTTATTTTGTTCGATTTCATGTTTATAATAATTATGCAAATTGTTTGTTCTGTATTTCAACATATTATCACGTTCTGTTTTCTGCCATTCACGTTGCATTTCGTCTTCTTTGTAGGATAGTGCGTTTTTAACCTTTATGCGTAGTTTTTTTTTCTTTTTTTTTTTTTTTACGGTACACGGTACATATCTTTGCTATATGCTGTCAAATGTTCATAGCCATACCTAACATACCTGTTATGTATGCCTTTAAATATCTTCATTTCACCATTTTCCACCGAAGATAGGATGAGATTCACGCGTTTTCTAGAAAATGATCAGGATGGATATTCCATCAGTGAAAAATTCAATTTTCGTACTTACTTGTGCTAAGAGAGCAGGTTTTATTTTCTCAGCAAAGGAGAGACTAAATTACGCACTTTCAGAGTTTTTTAACCAACGACTTTAAGAACAGGCATAGTGTTCATCGTTTCTTTTATATATATATATATATATATATATATATATATATATATATATATATATATATATATGTATGTATATATATATATATATATATATATATATATATATTATCTTGGGTGCACCAGGAACAGATTAAACTTAAAATTGCTGATTTACGTTTTTTCCTTTGCTTTGCTCAGACGTCTTTGTTTGCCGCGTTTATTGTAATCACGTTGGCTAATCTTTATTAGTTTCTGTATTGACTTAGATACCTAAGTCAATACAGAAACTGATGTGTATTCTGTGTGTAATAAGTAGTTTTATGGGGGCAACTGGTGTTGAATGAGACAGATCTTGACATTATCAGACTTTTATTGCGAAAATATTGTATGTGGTGCATCTTCTCTCGGGCTGTCTTCCCGTGAATAATCTCTCGCATTTCCAGTCTCAATCATTTTATTTCACACAAAATCCACAGGGCAAGCTTCAGCTTCTATTCAATCGTGGTTTTCGCAACTGTGACAGTGGACTAGTTTCGATGACATGTTTTGCATTGAAGATGACACAGAAGTCACTGGAATTGGATTAGATACTGATTATCTCAGTGTCTGTAAGATAATAATGGTAGGTGGCATTTCAGTCGCTTCGTATTGTTTATATAAGTAGATAAATTGCTTTATATATTTATTGCTTTACATACAGCGAGGTAACTCTTACAAGTTCCACAGAGCAGGCGATAGTAAGCTTTCCAGTCCAGAAGCTGGAATCTCTCGTGGAGAGGTGTGATGCCTATAAGGTTCTGCGGGCTGTCAATAGAATTTCGCGGTCGAAGCAAATCTCATTTTCGATAGGATTCACACCGTTAACTCACTACCCTGAGGTACTGGTCTGTGTTCTTGTTATATTGGCGTCACTACCTGTTCATAGATCTCGTTTCATTCCGTGATTTTTTTTTTATTGGCTTTTTTTATCTGTAGGTTTACCGGCGTCTTTCAGCGTCTTCCTTTAAAACTTTGCATAGTAAAATTGTTTTTTACCCATGCGCTGACATTTTGTCCCTTGCTCTAAGAGTTGTAAAGTGTGAAAAAGCATTAGAAAGCCTGGTGTGGACCTTCAGATTCTGTCCAACCAGCAAAAATTTAGAGAAAGTTGCTAGAAGATCACAGAAAACGAGTCCCTATGACACCTCCCTATTCAATCCTAATTGCATGTTGTGTCAGCTTCAGTTCACTTGTCCACGCTACATGTACGCATGTAGGAAGAGAGAGAGAGAGAGAGAGAGAGAGAGAGAGAGAGAGAGAGAGAGAGACATAGATATCTCATTCACATGAGATTTATGTGTTTTTAATAGGCGCTATGACATCCTTACTTTTCTTTTGATTAACACTTTTTAGGTACGTCAGTCACTGTCAGCCTTGAATACAGGCAAGAAATAAATGAAACATTCCTCTTTCCCTGTTGTTATTAAAACCCGCAAAAGCAAGTAATCTGAAGTGGCCCAATTGCGTTTCTTCATATCTTAGCTGAATAAGTGGTGGAAATTATTAAGACCAAGTGGCTTTAAAAACTACTGAGGCTAGAGGACTTCTGATTGATATGTTGATCATCCACCCTCCAATCATCAAACGTACCAAATTGCAACCCCATAGCTTAGGTATTTTGATCTTATTTAAGATTAAAGTTAGTATGATCACGCTGACAACGCTAAAGGACAGGCCACCAACGGCCCGTGGCTGAAAGTTTCATGGACCGCGGCTCATACAGCACTATACTCTACAGAAAACTTGGTGATTTTTTTACTTGTTTTTGTTGATCTGGATTTAAGTCTTGTGGTCGTAAACGTGTCTTAAAAGTGTGAAGAAATCGACAGGGTTAAAGGTCATTAGGTCTATACTCACACACACACACAACACACATATATATATATATATATATATATATATATATATATATATATATATATATATATATATACATATATTCTATTACTGAGGTCCCTTGTCACTTAAAATTTGGCCCAGAAATAAAATAAAAAAAGATATAAAAAAAGCAGAGTGCATTATGCTTTGATTACAAGTACGACCCTCCATTGGTTACCGTGCACAGTACACAGAAGACCACTTACGCCGTATAATCTGAAACGAGAAGGTTTCTTTAATCTTCCGCTTTGCCGAGCTGAAACCTCTATGGCGCCCTATGGAAGGAAAAAAGTCAAGAGACTTTTCTTCTCCTTTTAACCCATATTCTTTCTATCTGATCTTACCTTAGAGGGGTTCATACGATAGGGTATTGTCTCTTCAAATAGGTTGAGGTTTCAAATGTACAGTTCGTGGTAAATAAGTGTGTGCACGCATTTGCATTTAGACGGGTTTCATGGCTACTGTTACGAAATCTGAATTTAGAAAAGCAGGTCAGGAAAGAATACCGCAGAGCTATTTAATTTTATATTTCGTTGAATTTTCAATAATGACAATTACCAACTGCGAATCTTCTATTCATTTCTAAGCTACCATGTTGCCTCCGCAAAGATCATGGTCAGGTGTAACTTTATCCTCAGGGGGCTTAGAATGTGTCGGCCAACACCTAATGCAACCGCGCTACCCACCGTGTATTATCGAGTAGGCTATTAATAAAGCGAATAAAATAATACAGAGGTCCAACCCACAACAGGCAAGTAGATTTTAACGATAAAATAAAACTTCCGTATGACGAAGATATCCAAAAAGCTGCAGAACACCTCAGGTCTGAAATTCATTTATCTTCCAATATCCCAAATCCATCGGGAATTCGTTAATTAATGTATATTTGTATAAAAGAGGGGCAGAAGCCGGAGTTGACAAGATACCGGTTAGCAATTGTAATGAGATATACGCGGGGGAGACGCGTAGATCCATCTCGCAAAGATTAACAGAGCACAAAAGGTCAATGCGATATGCTTCACAGAGCTTGATGGTTTTCTGCATATTAGGGACAAAGGACATACCATAAACTGAAGTGTGGCAGAGCTGTTTTCAAAAGTAGCTGTCCGTACCAAAGGAAGATGCTGGAAACTGCTTTCATCAATCAAAACAACAATATGAACCTGTCAGAAGAACACTGGAAATCGGATGACATCGACGAGATAATCCATAGGTCTCTTCTCAAGCAGGTGTTCCTGAACAGAGACCACAGGACTCGTCGCCAGACGGGAGTTAATGAAGCCAGGAGACACCAGAGAATACCTTAATTTCCATCCTTCCTGGGTCAACGGTCACCGGCATGCCAACAGCGACATACCGCCACACCTACATATGCTTTGTGTATATATATATATATATATATATATATATATATATATATATATATATATATATATATATTCTTGCAACATACCATTTATAATATTTTACCAGTGGACAGTAGCACAGGAGGAAGTATCCTATCCGAAATATATGGTTGTAACGTTCAAATAGTTGTTTATGGACATTTTACCTTCATATATATATATATATATATATATATATATATATATATATATATATATATATATATATATATATATATATATATATATATATATATATATATATATATATATATATATATATATATATATATATATATAAAGGTTATAGCTGTAAGCTTCATAGTAGATATCAAGGGGCGTCCAAGAAAATGCAGCGCGTGTATTAAAACAACAGTTTATTTGTCGACGACGTTTTGCAAGATATTGCATCTTCAAGGCTGCTGTAAAAAAAAAATAAATAAATAAATAAAAATAGCTTAAAATCGTATAAAAAACGCACAATTAGAAAAATAACAATTAAAGATCGCGATAAAGACGGACTCAATTTGTTAAAACGAATAGAATGGTTTTGCTAACCACATAAAAAATGTGTTGATTTTAACTTCTTTAAGAGCATCCCACGAAAGCTCCTGAAAATTCCTAAAACTATTTTGTCTGCCGAAAGGTCTCCTTAGTTCCTAAACCTAATTTCATCTGAAGGTGACGTCAAACATGAGCAATAAAGCATAGAAGCAAATAGCGAAGCAGTAGCGATCACGTAAGAGGCGCCTTTTGACTGCTCAGATGAACGTCAGATCGAGCCCGAAGTCGGGGAGAGGTTTCCGCCAGACCGTATACCACATTCCGGGCATTCGTGAATACCTTCGAAGAAATGGCTCATGTATGGGGCATCAGACCTCTCTTTCGTTCCATTTGTCTGTCCATCTTCATACCAGCAAGACGTGTCCATCAATGGAGACCGACTTAAGAGAGATAGATGTCAGGGGGGAGACGATACCATCTCCTGTGGCCACGAGAACAATGATGCCCTTAAGATCTGCCATCGACATAGCGACGCTTCTCGATCGGAGCAATTTAGGGGCCGTTGTTTGCGTTTCGTGGGCGTTTGAAGTACGCTGGTTGCCTTTACTTAATCCTGTATACCACCAGCTGAAAAGCCCGTGTATTTTAAATCATAAGTATTAAAATGATACTGAATATTTGACCCATACTTGAGGTAAGATATGAGAACATCTAACATACCGATCAGAATAATAACAAAAGTATTTTCAAAACTCATTTTCGATTCAGTGTTGACCAGCAATACAGGTTACCAACAGCGCACATGAGAGATGAGAAAAAATCTCGGTAAACACTCGGATACTTTTCGTGAAGTTGGTAACCCTGTTTCTGAACCCTCAGAAGAATAATGGTCTACAGGAGGTTGTTTAGGTAGCCGATTCCTTTATGGGACGAGGCATGAATACAAATGGTCCATCGAGGGAGAGATTGGATGATCATATAATGTACTCATATATGAAGCCCACTCCCTCTGCTTCTGTCTTTCTCTTTCTCTCCTACGTCTCTCATATATATATATATATATATATATATATATATATATATATATATATATATAGAGAGAGAGAGAGGAGAAGGAAGAAGAGAGAGAGAGAGACGAGAGAGAGAGAGAGAGAGAGAGAGAGAGAACAAGTCTGCATTTAGATGAAGTTGTTAGCCCGTGACATTTATCTTTTCAAGTTCATCTGCCACAAAGTTACACTGAAGTCATTATATATATATATATATATATATATAATATATCTATATATATTATACCCATATATATATCATATATATATATTTATATATATATATATCCTATATATGTTTGTATATATATACATATATATACATTTATATATATTTATATATTATATATTAATTTTTCAAGGCGAAATCAGTAATGGTAGACCTGAGTAGTGCAGCTGTCTGCATACGCTTCCAATCACCTCCAAGTCCTTTCCAAGACTTGTAAGTCGTGGGAAGGACATTAAAATGCAGGTGCAAAGTTGTAGGATAAGAAAATGGGTATGACTGTACGTAGTGTAGCATTCCTGCTATTTGCTTATCACACGGTTCTAATTATGCATTGCGAGAAGAAACCGCAAAAATAAGTGAGAGTTCTACTTTATTTTGCAAATGAAAGTCGAAACAAATGTAAGTAAAAACAAGGCTGTGAGGATGGAATGTTGAAAAACAGAACGATTAGTTAGTATAGGTATCAGCAACTAAATGTAATGAGTTGTGGACGGTTAAGAGATGTGTCACGAAATCTATGAAGCAAGGAAGGTAGCAGGATTGTGCAAAAAAAAGTAATAAAAAATAAATAAAAATAAAATAAAATAAACGGAAAGAAAAACGGGATATCTATGGAATTCAAAGATGGGATGTATGAAGGGATTGTAGTGTCGAGAGAATAAAAGTCTATAGGTCGTGAAAAGAGCATATAGTTCTTAAGTGTAAAGAGGCTAGTACTAGATGGTGGATACAAGAGGTAGAAAAAAAGCAAGGTTTTTGTTTACACTGTCCACTTGATTTCTTGAATCATGCATTTTTTTTATTTTTAGCATTTTGTCGGCACTCATTTTACATCAGTGACCATAAAATAGGAAGTGTTTTCTTATTTTTCACATTAAATTTCTTGACATATCAGCGGGGCAACTTGACAAAATTTTTTAAAGAATATATGTTACTCGACGTTGGAGCTGACCTTCGAAGACGATGAAGCCCCCAAACAGAGACACGTGACGAAAATTGCATGATTTGTGTCTGCATCACTCCCAATTTTATTTCGCGTAGCAGCAGCAGCAGCAGCAGAAATAAATGCTTTACTCTCGTGAATTCTGCTTCCACAGGCCCTAAATTCATAGAATGACGTAAGACATTGTTCATATCTCATGTGCATGATCGTGCATGAAATGGATTGCGTGTGTACTAAACGTTCCATAAACGACTCGTCCCTTTTCACCTGGAAACGAGTAAATCTAATTATAATCGGTTGTCTGTCACGGCCACTGCCATGTCTTTCAGGCCCCAAAGACTTCTGGGACGCGCAACGCAACAGACGCCTTTCTTCAGCAGCAAATCCGCAGAATCGACGCCCCCGCACAATGCGCCTTTAGCCACTTACTCCGTAGGGAGTCACTAACTTGACATTTGTCTAAAGGACTTTGCTGGTGTCATCTTTCTCAGTAATGCCCTTGTCCGTATTTCAAAGGACGCCTCTTTTTTTTCTTTACGGGGACAGAACCTCCCCCCCTAACCCTAACCCCTCTGGAACTCCGTCCTGCAGGCCCCCTCCCCCACTCCTCAACCCTCCCTTACCCCCCCTCCCCCCCTGTTACGGGGACTGGTGAGGTATTGAATCCCCAGGGTCTCCTTCCAACAGGGCAACGCCAAGGGAACTCCTTCCACATGACTCTGATCTTCCCCCCTCCCACCCCACAGTCCCTCCACCCACCCACCCTGACCCTCCCTCCCTCCTTCATGCCTGACTTCAGAGGACCAGTGTCAGGCTTTTCACGACATTCTTCTGCTGCACAGTTCGCCGGCGCTGAGAGCTCGCGCGCTGCCTGGTGATAATAATGCGCTCGTTCAATGGTCCCCAGACGAACAACACAGAAGCACAGAAAAGCACAAGAGGAAAAAAAAACGTTTTTCTGCTTGCAATTGAAGTTGACATTTTCGGTCGATCATAAAGAGCGTTTACCTGTTTAGCCTCAGCTTTCAACTTTGGTACGTTTGTCACGCTAGGCTTTTTATGGTTTTTTGCTTTCTTCTTTCACATTTTCTCTTTTTTCTTTTCTATTCTGCGTTTTCTTTTATTTAGAAACACAGCATCCGTAAGGAACTATTGGCAATGATGACCAGTTGCCATGTTACCAACCTCCGTTTCCTTTAACGCCATCTTGTATGGCTGAATACGATGCAGATGAGAAAAAAATACTTATATGTTAACAATTCATATCCTCTTAAACTCAGTGTCATACCATTCACACAGCGCTTCCTGCAAGGCAGCGATATCAGTATCTTTAGACTGCAGTAACTCTAGACTACAATGAATAACGCCTTTTTAAGACCTGATAGTCCATGAAATTAATCATCATTACTCCTGACAGCGACCAGAATTTCCCTTTTAATTTTTTTTATGTTTTTATTTTGCATACATTATAATATTAAGTCACTAATATTTGTAATATCATTTCATAAGTTTCTATCAGTATAGAAATAAAATTTAAAAGAAATATAATTGTTTTTCTAGCTGACTTCGTTTGTTCATAACACTTCAGGAGGCATATTTTTAATAATTTATTTATTTATTTATTTATTTATTTATTTATTTATTTTGTCTACTGCCATATTTTGTGATGTACTTCTTGAACTTCCGTTTGAATCCGGTATAGCGTAGCAGCAACAGACTCCGAGTCGTGAGATACTAAGTTTACCAATCATTGTCTAAAACTGCTTGTTTGAAAGGATCAGTCTCTTTGGGAAGGTGTGAATGAATTTTAGGCTGTGCCATATTGACAACATCGTTCCTCGCAACAAATGTGTCTACATTTCCAAACTTATATTCGGTACTGTCCCAAGACTGTCAGCGACGTTAGAGGTATACATATCACCAATAGTTTTCTTCTTTTATCCTCTAGACCAATATTGTCACCCGATCCCTTAAGCTTCCTCGTACCATAAACCACTGGAATAGTAGACTGGTCATCCACATATTCTCCGTAGTCGCAGGACGATCCAGATCTATACGGACATGAAATTCGCTACATTGGACGACTGAAAGTCTTCCTTCCTACGCCAGCCGTGGCGCAGCCTTTGTTACAGGACAATTCTAGCGCAGATTTGTCAAAAACCCTAGGCCGATAAAGATCGCAGTGTCGAGCAAAGCTATGGAACGTCTGAGCCAAAGCGACTGAGTGAGAGAGTTCACGTCAGCGTGATCAGTCCCAACACTGTTTACGTTGTCTTTTAAACCCATAGACTTGTAGTAATGTATCTTTGAGATTTCCATTTGTCTCATCTAAACCAAACATACTGCAGCTACACCATCTGAAAGTCACTAAAGTCGCGTGATCCATTTACGATCATGAAGGCTCGGATCACATTCGTACCATCGATGGTCAGTGAAAGGGTTGATTTTTTTTTTCTTTTAGCTCGATAGAGTATCTTTCTATATCCCTCTTACTCTTTCCTTCACTTTTCCCTTTTACCTTCTCTCCTTCTTCCTCGCTTTTTGTTCCCTTAACATGAGGCAAAATCTGTATTTGGATATGATAGTTTATCTCAAAGTGTGGAATGAACCTTGTTCAAAAATGGATTTGGTAATCGCTATGCAATGCCGTTCGTCTAAACAGTAAGAGAGCTCTAAGCTCTAAGTTCGATCCCCGGGCGACAATGCTCGACCAGGGCACTGTAAATAGCTGATAGTGGCATTTAATTTACTGTAGTCGAAAGGCACTATTTGGCGTATGAACGGAAGAGCAAAATTCATTTTTTTTTAAATTAATGGACAGATAAGTAACCGGTGAACAGACTTAAAAAGAAAACAAAAACAGAGAGAGAGAGAGGATGTTCAGTTTAAACATAAGGAAAAAATACCGAGTGTAGGATAAGTCATCATGAAAATAATTTGAAGGCAGGGCGTAATATTTCTTATGTCTAGGGGAGATGACTATTGGTAATACAAAGTAAAGTAATTAGGAAGCTTTTTCAAGAGAGCTGTAAAGAATTCTCGAATACCGACTGTTCCTTAAAAGACAGAGACTTAAGTATTTAAAAAATGGTACCAAGCATACAAAGTCACATGAAATTAAAATCTGTAAAAAAAAAAAAAAAAAATTGACGAGAGAACGGGAAATTACATTTGCCACGTAATTGCGAAAAGAAAGCTTAGAAGAGAGGTGACAGGAGGAAGAATGCAGGACAAGAAGTAATAACAAAGGGAAAAGGTCGCAGTTAATAAAATGTTGAAAATCGAAGGAAACACTTCGAAACAGGATATGAGGCAGTTCTTTAATTAATTTCAAGCTTTTTCTGTACTTGAGGACACTTCATACTGCCTTACGTGCAGATTGTGTGTGTGTGTGTGTGTGTGTGTGTGTGTGTATATATATATATATATATATATATATATATATATATATATATATATATATATATATATATATATATTGAAGGTTTTCTCTTTATTTGCATTCTTGTCCCATGTCAGTTCTGGAGGAACAGAAATCAGTGCTCCACTTTGCGATTGGGGAAAAGTGAATAAATTTCGAGCACTGCAAGCAGGAAAGACATAATTGATAGATGGATGGATAGATTGGTAGACTGGCAGATATGTAGATTACTCTTCTTTATCGCACAGTCAATTAAAGCAGCTGCCTATTTCCACGCATATCCACAAAGGAAAGATGAGATCTGAAAAAGATGTCCCATCTGTGGATGATTTCAGCATCTCAGAGGAGTGTGGAGTAGGCCTACGTTGAGGTTTAGGCTTAACTTTATACGTTTGGCATTATATTTTCATTATTATGCTGAGGTTTTGGGATAACTTTATCCACAGTGTTGAGGTCAGCAGTTGTGTAATAATTGTATCGGTAAGGTTCATTCCTCTCTACGGAATTCAGTTTTTCGCTTCTCTTTCGACCTTACAACCTGAAATATTTGAATGATTGTTAAATGTGGTTCGTGAGTCAGTGTAGGATAAGATATCACTCACTTGGATGACGCAATTATATAAGACCCACCCATTTTATTGATATGGCACTACGTATATCTGGATGTGCGCGTTGCTTTAAAAAGAAGGTATTTATAGTTTAAATTGTTTTCTAGTTTATTTTTTCAATTTCACGATAGAAGTATACTGTCCACGTGCCATCAAGCAATTTTCATAAGTTAATACCGCTACTACTACTAGTTGAACAATGTATTCATCGTACAATGACCCAACGCACATCGGTAATTGAATATCGAGGTTTCCAGTAAAGTGTCGTCACTGTAGGATTTACTTTTCAAGCCTCATTGCTTTTTATCTATATTGTACATTTTCGTCTTAGTAACGCGTCCTATTGTTTGTCATCTACCTCATATTCAAAAGGGCTTGTCACTCAAGAAGCAAGGCAGAAGCGTCTTATCATTTCTATCGTCCAGATTTCAAAAGGAATACGCTTCTCTCTCTCTCTCTCTCTCTCTCTCTCTCTCTCTCTCTCTCTCTCTCCGGGCTTCCAGGTTCCCTCCTAGACCTTTAAAGTGCACTTTTCAAGCATAAGAAGGTCAGAGACATTTTTTGCGTACATTATTATTATTGACAAATAAAAAAGGAGAAACCTGTTAAGCTTTAAGAGCTATAGCCAGAGCAGATGGAAATGCCACGTAAATTAAAATATTGCAACCAGCGTGAACCTATAGATAGAAACGGGAGCTAGGAAAAGTAAAGCCAGAAAAATGGCGGTTGCGTTTCGTGTGTTAGAACCGCTGAGACTTTCGTTTTAATAAGTAATCGTTACTAAAGAAGGCATAACATTCCACAGGGAACAGATATGATAGTGGGGCATCTTTTGCCAAGACGAACTTGTTTACTCCACCTTTTTATTCCAATATTATTGTGAAAAAGATATAATGTTTTAAGGTATCTTAGAATATATTTTGTTCCTTTGAATATTCCTTTTATGTGCAAGTGGGTAGGAAGAACGGTTTAATATCCCTTTTAACAGTCGGAGTAACTATATATATATATATATATATATATATATATATATATATATATATATATATATATGTATATATATATAAACTAATATATATAAAATTAATAATATATATATATTTATATAAATATATATATAATAACTAATATATTATAATATAGCTTATATATATTTTTAATTACATAGAGATATATATATAGATAGATAGATATATAGTACAATATAGATATATACTATATATATATCTATATATATAAATCATATATATATATATATATACTACATATTAAAAAAAGAAATATTATATATAATTTATAAAAATAAATAATAATATATATATTTAAAAATATAAATAAAAAAAAATAAAATAAATATATACATATCTAATATATAATATATATAATATATATATATATATATGATATAATAATATATATAAGTGAATGGGGAAAGAAATTAAATTCAGAAGACTGAAGGAAGCGAATGACAAAAAGCTGAAATAAGTCTTTGTTTTATGGGTGTTTGTGTATATGATTGTGTGTGATGAGGGTATTTGTTGTATATTGTGCGTGTGTGTGTGATGAGCAAGGCTCCTGTAACAAAGTTTTGATTAATCCGCCTTCGTGAAAAAGGGCAGGCTGAATGATTTCAGAAACATTGGAGGCAAAGAATCTAATTAAGAGTTTGCATTCACAACAGACATAACGAACCTTGGCAGATTGCCCAGAACCTGTCATGGTTAAAAATTTCTTCATTTTTTCCTCCTCAGGAACCACAACATCCAATATTGCAGACAAGTCCTTGAAGGATACAGCGTCCCCACAAATGGATCGGTTTCATAACATCTTAATGGCTTACCCTGGACCACAGACGTCGTACCCTCAGTAAGGACCACATGTCATGGGCCGAGACAAATTGCACTGAAATCTGATCTGAAGTAGCATAGAGCCCTTTAAATAATGTTACACATACACACACACACACACACACAAAATTACCATTCATCATACCACTGCCCCACCCCCCTTTGAAGGGGGTGGCGTTAGGAGAGAGAAGCCCTCCATTTCTAGGGTGAGGTTGTTAGCCCCATGACCTTTTCCTGACCCCATTATATATTATATATATATATGATATATATATATATATAATATATCATAACATACCTACATAAAGATATATGTATATAGAAACGCACACACACACACACACACACACACACACACACACATATATATATATATATATATATATATATATATATATATATATATATATATATATATATAGTGTATGTATGTATGGTTACAGTATATAAATTCGTTTTCTTGGCATGGTGACTCCAAAAAAATGTAAAACATTAGTTACTGCCTCATTCAATCATTGACCCCTATGTGTGGGAAAATCCCACAACCAAAACCAATAAATGATAATTTATAGGACTTCCGTTGAGAGTTAATGTATGAGCTACATCCACTATCGACGTATACATAAATAAAGATTTTACGAAATTCCATCTATCGAACAAATATAGACAAAGAAATAGCATAGTCATGCTTTCTTCTTTATTTTATTAATTCATTTATTAATTTATTTGTGCCTTTATTTATTTATCTGAGCATATAATGAGATCAGTAATGCTAAAACATAGGGGAGGAATGGAAATAATACATACTATTCATTTTCCTTAAAAACCATTAAATTTTTTATCTCTTATCAAAACTCCTTAATAACATACCATCCTCTAGTGAGGACTTATAGAAACGCTTACCTACAGACATAGATGTAATTCTTAAACTCATTTATTATAAAAAGAGCATAATGCCTAAAACATCATTTCATTTTCGAGTGATTAAAACTGTCCAATATTAATTTGTTTCTTTAGCGCTCATGTTAGCTGTCGTGTTTATAACCGATTTTTAGGTAACATTTGTGAACTGGGATCAAAATAATTTTAGTCTTTGAAGGTATCAAAGTATTTATAAGGGTGGTTAAAACTGCCTATGTAACAAAATAAATCACAGTCACAGGTACATAGTGTCTTCCTGTCTTAAATGTTTTGCTATTCAAGCAAGCTCGAAGAAAAACAGTCGAAATTACATGATCGCGATTGGCAAAATTATGATCTATATTGAAGGCAATAAAAATTTATTATAGCCGGTGCTACAGAAGTTACTCTATGAATAGTTGTTCTTGAAATATATAAAGAGAAATTCTACCTTTCTTAAAAACTCACTTCCTTTTGTACAATGCAGTTTTCATTACTAGTTGACGACTGTCATTGCAAAAAACATAATATAGATATTTACAACTTCGCCTAATTAGGGATTATAAAGCAAATTACAAGCTAAAAAAAATCCAAGTGTATAGTATTGGCAGGTTCATTTTCCATCTGGTCATTTAGTAATGGGTCCTGTTGGGAAACACTTATCACTTCTACACAACGTTTATACAATATTCATCCCCACATCATCAGAACCCTTTCCACTCGGGCCTTTTTGCACGTATAAACCTCTGCAATCTTCGTGCAGTTTTGACAATGGACTTTGCAACACCACACGACACTACATTTACACGGCTCGTGCACTTCGGACACAGTCGTGTCGTAACCTCGCCCGCAGCAGAGAGTTTCACAATTCTCCCCCCTCTCACAGTTCCGCCCCTCTGTTCCGGGACTGTACTCGCTCTTACGGCAGAAGTCTGGCGATCGGTCCACGTAAACGAGGCGGTTCTGGTCCCAGCCTTTAGATAGATTCTTCCTATTCTTCTTCCACGATTTGGCGAGAAATTCCGTCTCTTCGTATTCTTTCAGGTTGATCTGATGTTGATCCACGTCGACCAACTCGGGCTTTTCCCGCCAAGCTTCTGGAACGCCGGGCGGGAAAGTTGGGATTTCTTCCCTGTTATCCCTGGCGTCAACTGCCGTCTTTTCCCTTCGAAGACTGTGCGGCCTTCGCAGGTTTTTCGTTATCTCTCTTCGATGTCTGTTCAAGTCGTTTTTTCGCTTTTTCAGTTTTGGAAGCAGCTAGAAAGAGGAATGAAAGACATTATTTATATTTTCTTTATAGTTTACAAAGGTAATGAATTAGGTGAAATAGCAAAGCTTGGTGGGATGTAAGAATTAGCACCTTGTTAAAACACTATGATTTTTTTTTTTTTTAATCAGTGTCTCTTTTCTGAATGGTGAGCAGGGAAATGTCAAGTTTTAGTTTTTGTATAATTTGACATGTCACCTAACCATGGTTCTTAAGGAACAGAACACAAACACACACTAATTCTGTATACACAGGGCAAAAATGCATTCAGCTTTAATTAGAACCAGATTAGCGGTAACTTAGCACCCTGCATGAGCTACCTGCGCCACGTTGGTCGCTGGAACCAGGTAAGCGGACTCATAAAGGCCCCTGATGACCTCCGCTGTGAGGGTGAAGGAAGGAAGCTGGTACCAGCAGGTCAGCATGGTACACGATCCCGAAACGCCGTGGCACTTGCACGAGCGAGATTTGCCAGATACGACGACCTGTGAAGAGAAGGAAGACGTTTATCACTCGAGAAAGTATCCTCATTCCACATAGGAAAATAACATTAATTTATTAAAATATGATCACCTGATTTTTTAAAGAAGTTTACAACAGTTACAGTGTTGCGTGAACTACTATGAGATTCAGGGCCTCTGTAACACGGTTTTTTGGACTTTGCTCCTTGTCAAAGCATCGGATGTTGCTGAAAGTTGACATATGTATATTTTACAACCACACACAAATTTTGTCAGCATTATCAATAACCTAAACCCGATAGTTTTAATTTTTATAGAGTAAAAATGATCTAGCCGATGCCATGGCCAATGATTACGAGCCAAGAGTCGAAAAACATTCATTACGTAAGCAAAGTAAACACCTTTTGACGAAATGTTACGCCGCCCATCCACTAGACAGAAACCCATTCACCTTGTTCCATCGGCTCTGAAACCCAAAGACTTTATGAATGGCGGAACGATACATAGATGTGGGTGGGGTATCTGTGCTAGCGTAGTAATACTACTGTAGCAGTAGTGCCGCAACAGTATAGCAGTAATATACATGGAATAAACGTTTAGGCCAACTGCTGGGATCCTTGAGGATCATTTAGCACTTCTTACAACTACTCGAGAAATGAGTTTTTATAGCCAGTAGTTAAATTTTCTAATCCAACAATGCCCATGATAGCCTTCAGTGTTATCCTGAATTATAACGAGGCCAAAGTGGGTGGAGCCTCATGAAGTTATCATTCTGACGATAATTATTGGTGAAGGTTTAAAGCCAAAATACGGTACCGGCTATTTTTTTTCAGTAAATAGGTAGATAGCCAATAAATAAAAATTGTATGACATTGGATATAGCAGTTATCAAATCAAGCTTGTCTACTATGTTTTTGAAAATTACCATCTATTCCCTACATCTTGTCAATCTGATTGTGACCTATAAAGTAGACTGTAATTTCTTAGGAAACTTATTTTGGGAGTTAGACTAATAATCGAAGTGTTTTTGTATTTATTAACATATTTTGTTGGTTTGTTCATTATGTCAATTATCAGTGGAGAGGTTCAGAGTTCATAAAGGTGTGCTGCTGTGCTTGTATTTAAATTTGGTTGTCATTGTTGCCAGAGGTATAGCCTTTGTTACGTATAGCCAATCATCCATCGAGAAAGAGGGAAGAAATGTTGTCATAAGTTACGTAACGAGTGCGTTCGAAACCTTTTCTCTGAGTAAGTTGGCCTATCTTCAAAAAAAGTCACTTTTACATTGTAAGTACCAAATTTATACAACCTACGTAATGCAGAATACAGACAAAATTTATGTGTAGATATAATGTGCATTCTGAATAAGCGTTATATTTATGAAATGCATAGATAAAAAGTTATTGCGAAAAAAACGTGTTACAGAGGCCCTGAATCTCATAGTAAGTCATTCCTTGTCAGTGAGCATATAAATATTTACTATTTTGAAAAATAGATATTATTTTAATGGGAACATAGATATTCATAGTAATGAGAACATGAATTTTATTATGATGAGAAAACAACATTAGATATAATGAGAAAATAAATATACTATATTATAAATATATATTATCCGTTTCTTGGAAAATCCATCGTCCCACTGATAACAAAAGTAGTGACTTGAATACTTGGTGGTTAGTCAACTGTGGTAGTCTACACCTTGGTTAAAAATAAATAAATAGATTTAACGCCTCCTGGAGTCAAAGAATATGTTTAACACAGTTATTCTAGCCTTACCTCTATCCCCACTTTTGCATTGTGAGCTTCTATGTGCGACTTGAAGTCTCGACTTTGCTGTTCTTTCGAGGCTGACTTTGCTGGAAGCGTGGGCGGCCTAGATTTCCCGCCCATTCTGCTTTTTGGCTGCCTCTTGTTCTTCCCGCCAATGAAGAACCGGTGGGCGAACCTATTGGAAAAGAAAATACTTTAAGTTCTAATGTTGTAATAATCACTTGTATTTGTGTGTGTATTTGCACTGAAAGAATTTTATTGTTAAATACATCAGTTAACATTAAACATTTATTTCTTCCATGCATATCAAATATGTGGATACTACGAACAGAAGAATATAAGAATTTGGCTGAAGGACAGGCATGGAACAGCCATGGAGAAAGGAATCGTAAATAAGGAAAACTGAGGAAGCGAGGGAAAGTGAGGAACTTCTTAAGGAAGACTGAGGAAACCAGCGAAAGCGAAGAACTCCTTAAGGAAACGAGATTAGTAAAAAAAAAAAAAAAAAAAAAAAAAAAAAAAAAAACACTAAATGAAGTGAGTTATTTTACCTGGAGCCGTATCTAAGATTGTCGCCGCAGCCACCCCACCTCCACACCTTCAGGTTCTCTGTGCGGTCGGCAGAATAGTCGTCGCAGGAGCACCTCGAGAACCGGCCGGCGGAACAGGCGCGAGACACGACGTGCGTCATGGCGGCGGCTGAGATACCCTGCATCAGGGCTGTTTCACGAAATGCTGAAGGGATAAAGAATGGACAATTAACTTCTTCCTCTTTCTTATTAAAAAATTTGGCCGTTTGCCAACCTGAGCTCTCGCCTCATGGCGCTCCAGTAAGGTTTCCTTTACGGTCTGCGCTATGAGCAAGAGCCCGTGCTGGCATAAGGCCAGCTCAATCCAAAACAACAAGTGGGGAAGGTCTGAGAGGGGTTAAGTCTCAGATGCGGACCTCGGGACTCTGTATACACCCAACAGAGACGCAGATTCGGCGTATTTTTTCTCATGAGTATAAGTGTCTTTGAATAAAATATAAAACACCTCTTATATAACAGGCACTTACAGTTACGAGATCTAAGACCGGGCAACTGAAAATCTGCATTAAAAATAATGTTTAATGGACCACTTCTCAAAATGTTGAAATTATATATAGATAATATATATATTATATATATATATATACTATATATATATCATATATATATATACATATATATATATATATATATATATATGACTATATATATATATGGGACTAAAATAAAACTGCATCGGAAGGTAGGACATTCACAAGAGTAGCCGAATCAAATTAAGGGAAAAGTGGTGGAACTTTAGATGGCCCAAACAGTCAAGATGGGAATTAATTTTTGAACAGTCAGCTAAAGTAGGGTAATAATAACAGAATACCTGATAAGATTGTCGTGTGAAATTATACTTGTAATATCATGGATATTGCTACAGAGCAATACTTTGCAGCAGAAGACGATTGAAAGGGATTGAAAAAACCAATCTCTATACGTTTCGAAAGTTGCGTTGAACGAGGGTGCCCCAGAGATGATGAATATGGAATTGGGGAAAATGTTTTAGAACCTATGTGCATAGATATATTTAGAGTCGAGTAAGCCTACACAGAAACGTTGGTTAAAGACCACTCATATTTGTGCTCGCAGTCGATTTTTTTTTTTTTAAATATATTAGACGCTTCCACCAATGGCAGACCGCTTGTCTCAGCAGAAGTAGAGGAATTACAGTTAATGGTTATTGAATATCTGGAATTTTTTTGGAACAGGTCTGTTGGAAATCAGTGCGCATGAATCCGAGTGATTTTTATTTGGGAGGAGTTACTGAAAGAAAGATGTCTGAGATTGATCCAGGATATTACAGAAGCCTCTGGTTGGTGAAAATACTAGAAAGAAAGTGTGATACTTTTAAGATGTACAATGCTAAGGGAAGAATGCTTGAGTGAAACGAGATTAAATGGCGGGATGTAATGCAAAATGAATATTGAAGTGAATGTTTAATTCAACAGAATGCAGAGAAATGAAGAAACTCATCAGGAACCAAAAAGCTGTGTAATAATAATAGTAAAAAAAACTAGAGGCCGTTGGATGTTACTTAAACATCATCGAAACATTGAAATAGTAAGTTATGATAATGTGTTATGTTAATATTTTAACATTCAATTAATCAGCTATGGTTATGCTACAATATCCATATCTTGAACTATGTTGAAATCATGACATTAAGAAAACGACTTATCTTGATTTCCCGTTTTGCCCCTGTCCTGACCTTTCTTCATGATTTTCAACCTGCTGTGCCCCAAGGAACAGTTCCAGCGGTCGTACTTCATCACGTGCTGGCAGTGGATAACGCCAACCCAAGCAGCCTCTGCCATCACACCTGCAAATTCTGCCGACCGACCACAGCTGCGGCTGCCTCTTCCGTGCACTCCCACTCTCTGACACAGCTGTGTAGAAAAGAACCGCTGTTTTGACGTCAGAAGTAGAGGTATTTTGGAATGCCTGACTGACACAGCTGTAGCTATCGCCAAGAATCGCTGTTTTTATATCAGAACTAACGGTATTTTGAAATGCCTGACTGACACAGCTGTGTAGAAAAAACCCATAAGAAATAATGGCACTGTAAAATCACTGGCACAGCTGCGTAGGAACAAAATGGAAATGGTAGTTTTTCCGCCTTTCGTGGTGGCACTCCAACTGGCTATTATCATACCAGTCGTCACAGGTAGAGAGGATTTAAGTGAAGATGCTGCGCTCCACTTTGAGTTTGGTTAATTTAGTATATAAAGGTGGTAGTACGATTGGCGTAAAAATAACCCTTTCAATAATGATTAAAAAAAAATTTCAAATATTCAAGAAGATAACTGCATGACTAAACCTTTTACAAGAAAAAAAAAATCGGAGATGCAGACGTGCTAGAAAGACAATGAAAAATAGGTAAACAAAATTTCAAATTAAAATGAGAAAATACAGAATTGAATTAAGAAATGCGCAAAAGCCGAAAATGACTAAGTGACGAAGTAATTTGACTTAAACTCAGCGAAAGAGATGGATGAGCTAATGAGGACAGAACTCCGGAACGAATCTGTAACATGTTAGCGATTCCAAGAAATAGCTGCCAGAGCGGTTATCATTCTACGGCTTCATGAATTACTTACACCTCAGAGCACCATGCGATATCTTAATTTATTGCACTTAGTTTCATGGGGAGAAAATTTCATATCATATTAGATATACAGTAACGCGGAAAGTGCCTTTTGCAGCCACGTTTCATTTATATTCCAAGCTGAATAATTCAGAATCGATTATAAACATATAGACAAGTGAATAGTATTAATATGATGAAAAGTTACTTGATAAATACCTTACTGAGATCTGTGGTGGTCAAGTTGATAGAAGCCAGGCTCGATGTCAAGAGATCCTGATCTAGTGGTCGCTTACTGGATATCCTGTGGATGAAACCCATAATGTATAGTTAATTAATGGAATTTTATGTATATACCCCTCACATTTTTATTCTCTCTCTCTCTCTCTCTCTCTCTCTCTC
The DNA here is from genome assembly GCF_015104395.2 of Macrobrachium nipponense. Taxonomy (NCBI): domain Eukaryota; kingdom Metazoa; phylum Arthropoda; class Malacostraca; order Decapoda; family Palaemonidae; genus Macrobrachium; species Macrobrachium nipponense. The sequence goes on from NC_061089.1 coordinate 32,751,793, forward strand.
TCTCTCTCTCTCTCTCTCTCTCTCTCTCTCTCTCTTAATATATTAATATATTAAGACCAGCTTAATTTCAGCTACGTAGCTCGAAGAAAGTGTGAAATGAGACCCCCTTATACATAAAAACAAAGGGAAACATTAGAATTATAATATGCCAACATTTAATCTACCCTTTTTCAGACGAGTGGTGGAGAATTTCACAGAGGTTGCTATTAAAAAGAATAGAAGGACTTGCGAATGCCAGGTAACAATGGCATGTGAGGTTTATTATGTAGGTTTAGGTCGGTTCCAGAGGATATCAGATATCAATAATTTTTTATGTATTTTTTCTACTGGGACAAGGCAGTTTTGTAACTGTTTTCAGTGCCTGAGCTATTGAATAGTTAACCATTCCTAAACCAATCTCTGATGCATCCCAGTTCGTGATATATTTCGTTTTTTTTTTTTTTATTTTGCTTCCCTTTAGAACAAGTCTGTCCACTGGTCACACCCAGTTCACAAGTAATAAGTGGTATCCCATACAAGTAAGAGCCCGTAGTAGCGCATGACCAGGTTAATCTGACAACAGCGAAGAATTCTTCCGACATCTGATCTATCCTAAAGTTTGTTAGTGATATTCCTTCTACAGTACAGAGCCAGCAAACTTAGGCATGGCTCGTTATACTTGGATAAGTAAGTCCTGACTTGTTTTATAGCCCTCCCATCCCTTTCGCACTTCGTCAAGGTTTCACAGTAAACAATCCCCTTCATTTCGCCCAAAGGTGACCCGTGGCCATGCAGTGTAGGTGTGCCACTTCCCTGTAGGCATTTTACAAAGGTCCCGTTGCTAGGTAACTAACTGGTTCCTAGCCACGTGAAAATATCTAATCCTTCGGGCCAGCCCTAGGAGAGCTGTTAATCAGCTCAGTGGTCTGGTAAAACTAAGATATACTTAACTTAACGATACCATGTAGATATCAACATGTTTGGTTTTTTATAATTCTGACAATATTTGTTGTAGGCAACCAGTGAGTGCTGTAATGCTTAAAAGCGGAAAAAATTATAACTTTCTAATGCTAAGGTTCTTTAATCAGCCTGGAATACGATTTCAGTTTTTTACCTATGATTAATTTCGTCTTACATCGGAGGACGTAAACAATTTGATTCAATATCTAACTTTAAAAACTCCAGTTGTGACTAGAGTTATTAGAAAGGCTCTCTCACTTAGATTAGTTGTTCAAGTCGGAACAGAAAAAACTTTCGTATTGGTACAAAAAAATGATCAGGTAACCGATGAGAACAAAATATCAAGTGGTCAATAAGAAGAAGATACAAAACAATAATACGAATTACACAACAAAAAAGAGCACACACAGCATATTCAGTATATAAGAGAGGAGTTGCGTGCCTAACGGTCTACGCTAGGGACTCAGTGGCGTACTGTAGAGTGAAATTCCAGTACAGTGCGACATAGTACAACACCGATACACAATACTGGAACACTAATTAGAATTTCCTCCGTATTAGTCTCAATGTTTCACGTTAGAGACAGGAAAGTGTATGGGTAATGTGATATATATATATATATATATATATATATATATATATATATATATATATATATATATATATATATATATATATATATATATATATATATATATATATATATATATATATATATATTTATGAAGATAAATGCCCATAAAACACTATTTTAACGTTGCAATCATATATTTCAAGCACTTCTTTCGGTGCTCCTGATCACTGGTAAAACAGACATAGGATGTCTTACAAGAGTATATATACAAAAACATATGTAGGTGTGGCAGTAAGTCTGTTGGCGACCCAGGAAGGGTGGAAATTAAGCTATTCCCTTGTGATTATTAGACCTGAGGTGTTCTGTGGCTTTTTGGATGTTTTCATCGTATGGAATTTTTATTCTATTGTTGAAGTCTATTTGTCTATTGTGAATGGGACCTCTATAGTGTATTGTATTCGCTTTATTTATAGCCTTCTCGATAATGTATGGTGGGTAAAGCAGTTGCATTAGGTGTTGGCGCATCGTGTTGAATTCTTTATCTACGTACCCATTTTAATATATTCTAAGCCCCCTGAGGAATAGGTTGCAACCGACCATGATTTTTACGGATACATCGTGGTAACTTAAGAAATGAATATATGAAACAGCGAAAATGGGTTTCCTGTATACTGTGAACGCATATCTATCTGCTCTCTTATGATTAGTTCGTTTAGGAACGGCAATTTCCCGTCCTTTTCCCATTCTGTTTTCACTTTTATAGTCGGAACTAGCGAATTTAGTTGATTGAAAAATTCATTGAAATCTCCCCAGCTATCATCCCGGTAAGTAAAAATATCATCTCCGTATCTAAGCCAGACTATATTGCGGGGTTTGATAGAGGACAAAATTTCTGTTTCGAAATATACCATGCATAGTTTTGCTAGAAGGAGGGGATAGGGGACTGTCCATACTACAACCAAATTTTTTTTTTTATAAAATTGCCATTGAAAGAGAACACGTTGTTAGTTACACAGAGGTTAATTAGTTTTATTGTTTTGTCAATACCAAGAGGAAAATGTTCTTCATATGGTTGTAACTTCCTCTTTAGAAAGGACAACACGTCGGCTGAGCAATTTGGTGTGATTTGCTGGGATATTTAAACAGTTGAATTTTTGTATAAAATCCCCTGTATGTTTAACGTGGGAGGATTTTCTGCTTTGAATAATTTTGTTTATCAGTACTGCTCCCTCAGTCCAGTTGCTTGCATAACCAGTGCACAGGTGTACTTGAGTCGCCAGCAAAAGATCCGTGTCCTCTTTTAAAACTCCGTAATTACGTTTCAAGGAATAATTATGGATGGGATAAAAGTTGCACCGAAAATGGAGGAGACAGAACACTTGCTTTAATTACAGGAAATTTAAACAGAAGGGAACTTTAACAAGAGAGCAATACTTTGAAGGCGGCAGTTCTCTTCAGTTTAATGCAACGCTTGAAGAGTGATGCTTTAACAATGAGAGGACAGCTTCAAAAGCCAAAGTATTGCGCTAAAAGTAACTGTTTAAAACAGAATAATACCTTAACAGCAAAGTAATTATGTCAGTTAATATTATGCCTTTAAGGTGCCAAATTCATATTTAACATAGCATACACATTTTGTTCGAAGAAAAACAATTTAACGGCATTTCAATATGGAGGGGACATCTCTCTCTCTCTCTCTCTCTCTCTCTCTCTCTCTCTCTCTCTCTCTCTCTCTCCCTCTCTCTCTCTCTCTCTCTCTCTCTCTCTCTCTCTCTCTGCCCACAGGTAAAACTCTACGGTCAGCGAACATAATGATTCTTACTATACCGATGCGAAAGCGATAAGATTACAAAGAAGAAATGTTTCTATAATGCCAAGAAGACTATTCTTTTTTAAGTGAATATGGAGTTACGTTACTCTGTTACCATGCAAGAGAATGTTTCTGTTAAAGGACTCCACGCCAGATCTACTCTTGCTACCATATTACATAATGAAGAACAGAAGTAGTAGATGATAAGGTAATAATGGCGACGTGTGGCTTGGTTTTCTTTTATCCTCGGTTTTATCTTATTGATTTATTGGTGTGCTCTGTAATCTAATATATATATATATATATATATATATATATATATATATATATATATATATGTGTGTGTGTGTGTGTGTGTGTGTGTAGATGCATGTGGTTATATATATATATATATATATATATATATATATATATATATATATATATATATACATACATACATATATGTATTATATATATAAAATATATATATGAATACATATGTATATATATTATCCATTAAAGATTCCACAAAATTTTCACCATAAATCAGACATGAAACTAGAATTCATTCCCAACGAGGAACCAATAAACTCGCCTTTGGGAATGACACAACGCCACCAGCAAAGAGTCGTCATATCAGATCATAACTCACGGGTGAACACTCGGCCATAAAACGGAAGACTTTATTTGGCCAGGACATTAAAACGCCGTTAGTGTCTCGAACAAGCTGCTCCTTTGTATATAGGACAGGCAGAGTGTTTACTGGGTAGCCTAGGACCTCTAGGGGTCCGCGTTACGGGGCAAAAGGATTTTCGTGTCGGTGATTAATATCTGTTTAAGGGAGTTTCGTCGAAGAGTCTCGGTGATTAATATCTATTTGAGTAAGTTTCGTCGAAGAGTCTCGGTAGCGTTATGCGTTTGCTGTACATTGTCACAAAAAAAAATTACCACATGCTTTATTAGTTTAATATGTCAATGAATGTTCAAAATTATCTAATGAAATTTGAACGATGGTAAAACGGCGAGGTGAATTTAATTAGATAGATATACAAGCCCAGAATTGAAAATTAATGGCATTTACTGGCCTACATTTTAGAATATGTTTGCTTGCCTTCCGATATTGATCGCTGATGTAAGCGTATTCCGTATTATTCTGTCTAAGCTACACCGCCACCGAAGACTTTCCTGGCTGTAACAACATTGTATTCATAGAGAATTTTATTGTTTATTGTAAGGTAATTAAAACATGGAAATTCTGAACCGTAAAAGTTAGGGGTTGATTTTTCAAACCCGTTTGTCGAGTCATAGTCTGAGGTATATTTCCTAAAAACCTAAAACTGTTAGAGAATGTATATAAATGTACAAAGCATCTGATCACTCCGAATATGTAGTATATAGGGATATCATTATCATCTTAAGTTGAAAACAGCTTGATGCTGGATAACCTTTCATGAAGTCACAAGTAGTGTAATAGTAAAACATTTTTTGAATGAAATTTGTTTTTGCGAATTTTCCGTTGATTGGGAATTGCACAATACAACCGCATAAAAATCGTGCAAGCCGAAAGCAAAAGACATTTCAAAAACTTAGAAAAAAAATCAAATTATATTAACTATTGTTCTTTGTCTTATCTGAGCACGCAATTTTCATGACGGTGCTAGTCGACTGCAGACAATCGGAAAAGTCAGTGAGTGAATAAGTGAGTTAGCTATGAGACACTAAGTGAGAGTCACAATTCAGATAAAATACTGTTAAGATATATTTCATTTTCCCTTCAAAGTAGCCGGACGTAAATTTATCTGTCCGTTTCTAGCCCAGGCTCAAAGAAAACCAAAAAAAAAAAAGTAGGAATAAGTGAAACGATGCACCTGCATTTGATTAGCATAGACAAGCTCGAACAATAATTATTGTTCCTTTCAGAAGATCAACACTTGTTCAATTCCTACTTAGTTCAGCATTTTTCGAGGTATGTCTGACAACAGTCACAAACTTGTTGGGAAGGGTGTCCGATGTAAATTGATCTTTACACGCCATCATGATTATCTTAATCATCTTCGTTTAGTTTTGGGGGTCCTCCTCTCGGCCCAAACTCGGTTCATCAGGCAAAGCCGCTTTTGTCAGGCAGATTGTAGCTTTCTTGAATAATTAGTTTTTCTGTACTATTAGATTCTAAGTTGACCGGGAGAAGAAATAACATGCATAATAGGATAGCGGGTGATAATTGAAACCATTGTAGTCATCACCCTCTGTATAATCGTTGTTATAAAGGATATCATTAAGTTTTGTTAAGAGCAATGGATACTGATTACTTAAGTGTTTCTGGGTAATAAATACCACCTCGTTTTAGGTAGGGCTGGGGACTGACAAATCAGACCGTGGAAAAAAACAGCTTTATTTAAGATATACCTTTTTCAATTAAAGCACTTATACAAATAAAACTTCTGCATCATATCCCGAATTCGTTTAATGGAACACGTCATAATTTCAAAGCAATGGTTCAAATTACTTTGAAAAATATTATATTCTCGGTCAATGTGTTTCGTGGATTTATAGTAGATCACATTTAAGTAACAGTTTCTTTATTCAAAAAGATTGTTACATACGAGGAAGCTTGAATTTTCACGTGTTGGTCGTAAGCTTTCAGTCAAATCATAATTCCTTTGGGTTCAGCTACAACATCCGGAAATCTATTTTTATATACATATTCCTAAAGTGCTCTGTTGTCTTTAATTTACAAATTACGTTTTCCGTGGAAATCGAGTTATAATCCTTTCTTTATATGTATCTTTTTCTTCGCATGAAAGCCAACCTTTTAGTAACAAAAAATAAATAAGAACTCTCCATCAGCCACACACACACACACACACACACACACACACACACACACACACACACACACACAATCACGATCTTGGGTGTATTCTGACTTTTTTTTTTTTTTTTTTTTTTTTTGTTTTTTGCCCAAATTAACAAGTGATCGTAGTAGAGCTGAAAAGTTTTTTTTTTTTTTTTTTTTTTTTTTTTGTGCCTTCATTGTTTTAGCAGATTAAAGTCTGACACGAAAGAAATGTGTTTATTTCCACTCGGCTATTTTGGAGGGGGTGGGGGGCGAATGGGAGGGGGATCCAAAAATTAAACTGGAAAATGAAATGTGCATTTCCCCATTTTTTTTTTCTTTTTTTTTTCAACAAAGGGCCGTAAAAGCGAAAAAATTTTGTTTCTGGTTTTTATTTTTTATGCGACTGGAAAAATGAAAAAGTTTTGCTTACACTTTTTTTTTCAAGATTGAAAATTAAAAAGCAAGATTTTTTTTTTAATTGCGTAGCCATGTGTTACCATAGTATAAACACAACTTTATAAATGTAGAACGCCTAATGTTTATCCCGACGCTCCTCGTATGAGCGAATTCTCTCTATTGGACACTTCAATGAACCCCTCATCGTATTAATGACTAAAAGTTCAAACCAATTCTTTGCAGATTTTTCTTTCTAAGGTTCTGCAGCCTTCCACAATCGTATTCTTTGGTTTCAGATATCTTGGAGAGTAGTCTCCCTTTGACATATATCGAAGATGTTTCGGTCGTGTGCTTTCAGTATTTTTTTTTTTAAATACTGAGAGTATTCATGTTTATACATTTGAAATTAAAACATTTTCCCTTGCATTGCATAGGGAAACAATTTTAATTTTCGGATAGTTCCATTTTGGAGATTTTCTATGCCTGAGATGCTAACGAAAATTAAAATAAAAAATCATAATTTCCGTCAGATATTCAATATGAGCATTTAAGCAGAACTAATAATAGCCAAAATATTTCAAAATGTAACCTTGCTGTTAATGAGATAAAAAGATATTGTTTTATTGGTAAAAAGAATCATATTCTATTTGTTTATTTTACATAGCATTCTTACAATGATATGATATTGTTCATATCAGATGAACTCCCAGTACATCGAATGATCTTGGGGAAATGTTTCGCAGAGACATCTGACAAATTGAACTCTTCAATCACATATTTTGAACAACTCATTATTCATTATCCTCGTTAAATCTGCAAATGAAGCATTTTAGTTGACATGTGTTTTACTTATATTTTTTTCTTCCGTTTATTCGAACTGAAATAGCGATCGCCATTTTTTCTCATTAACAGCTTTTTGTAAAAGGTAAATGATAGTCGTCCTGTATTCGATACCGGACAAATAAAGGTTAATCTTCTTCGTACTTAAAGCTAAAAAAAAAATTTTAAAAATAAAAAATAAATAAATAAATAAATAAATCCAGATGAAATAGGAACAGGTCATTCATACCTGCAGATGCATGTATGTATAAGTGTGCATTATTTATAAATATATGTATGGATGTATGTATGAATATTTTTATATACATATACATGATCATGCAGAATTTATGCGATGTCGAAACCTGCCAGTCCACACCAAAAGAGTTTATAGTTTTATGCACATAAGCCGGTCCATTCTTGTTAACAGAATGTATGTACACTGAACTGTACGTAGGTATATACGCAGGTTTCCTTACCCAATCGAACCGAGGCAACAATCTGTCAATAGGACTACGATGCAAAACTCCAGCAGCAGCGTCGTCGGCGTGGTGAATTGTAATGACGTCATTATTCTTGCGCCTGGTTTGTTTTGATGGCTGTGAAGCTCACTTCACATGTTTCAATGTCTAAAGAACTTTTTTCTTTCAAAGATTGCTATAAGCGAACGCGCACATTAGTTACTCTAATACGTTTTCAGAACTTGAAAGATCGCACTGTATGTAAGAGATGAAATGCCCTTCTTAAATAATAAATATAAACGGTTGAATGTATCCATAGTGCTTCATAGATCAAGAACGGTAGGTGTTCTTGAACCTTAAAATCTAGTGATTTTTTTTCCGTTACTAATTTTTAACATGAACACAATTTCATATCACATTCCAATATTGCAAAAGTGCAGCAATTGAAAGCAAGCAACTGATGCCACCAACATTCTGCTTGCAAGATGATGAAGCACTGACTCAAGCGAATTCATTTTTCGTGCAAAGGAAAACTCCCAATGGGCCATTTTCTCGCCCTTCGAAACGCAGGGATGTCCTTTGCTTACCTAAGTGACATTACTCTCCATCTGACTCGTAATCAAGCTCAAAGAAGGAAATAACAGGGATGTGTTAATTGTTTTGCTTCCGGGAGTTCTTGCAACCTCATAGGTTACCTCCATTTCGCGATAAGGCAGTCATATTTGAAGTTTAAAGGAAAGTATGTTTTTCGCATCAGGCGACCGGCCACCATTTCGTCAACTTCCGAGCAGTAAACCAATCGAAATGATTTTATCTTTTTTTCTCAACAGATAAACTTTTTGTTTTCAATCAATAATACACTTTATTTTCACTACATACTTTAGTAGAAAATTTAAACACGAGTTACTGTTCACTGTCTTGAAAATCAAAGTATTCGAAATCATATCCTCAAACCGAGCATATAACAATCATCATTAGATTCGCTTTCTCCTTCCACATTTCGTTTCTGCTTAAACATTTCCCATTTTCCCTTAAATATTTCTTCCTTAGTCATAATCACTGTCACATGTGAACTCCTTTCCAAACAGTTGCAACCTGTTTTTCATTGCGATCATGTTTAGATAATCACGAAAACCGGTGAAACAGATCGAAAACGGCGCTTAACATCTCCGCCCGACATCCTGACTCCACCGTCACTGGTAAACAGCCCGATTTATGAGTCGAGTAACACTTCCCATAATTCGTTGGAGGATGATAAAATCTCAAGTGTTTAAGTTCCACCCTATTGGTGTAAAGGCCTTTCCTTTATGGCCAACCAAGAGTCGTTTACACGATCCCGAACCAATCACTTTAGGAGTCACATTTCCGAAAACAATGCGTTTCACTCGCCACCCAAGTTGTTAGATCTGCTCTTTTTCTGCTTTGTTTGTTTAACATTGATCTTGAATTGTATACATTAATGGACTGTGACCGTTTTACTTCATTTCTCCTTTTCATCGCCATATATTTTATTCATGAATAATCAAAACTTAATGAGTCATTCTTGAAGTAAATCCCCCCCCCTCCCCGCCACAAAAGAAACAAACGTTAAAATAGCCAACCAAACAATGATTAATTTCTTCCTCATGCGATGAGCTATTGCCGATTCAGTAAATTTTGGAGAACATTGCTGCCAAGGTCCTTTAAATATACTCGGAGTATATTTAAAGGACCTTGATTGCTGCATTGATCATATACGTTTCCAAATATTTATTCACCCTTTCATAGGTGAGATTCTCACAGACGATGTCAGGTCTTTTTGGTAAATGAGACCCAAAGGTTTTCTATGCATATGCTTATGTTACACGCGTTCTTCGTATGTTTACATTTTTTTTAGTGTTGTTTATGCATTTCAGAAATTTTTCTGATAGGGAACCTAAGGAACAACAATAAGTTGTAAAAATATAAAGACAGTAGCTCATAGATGAGGATGAAACTTGTTGTTTATTTGGTTTTCTTTTCATTTCATTATTATTATTATTATTATTATTATTATTATTATTATTATTATTATTATTATTATTATGATTATTATTATTATTAGTTATTATTATTATTATTATTATTATTATTATTATTATTATCAAGCACACACCAAACAAACTAAAATGCCACGAACTTACTTCGAGCAAACTTACACTGGACAGGAGGCCGATAATTGGGAGGAGAAAAAGCTTCATGCCAAATAAAGCTGGAAGGCAAATTAGTGGCAGGTAAGAAAATAGCCCTAAATGTATCTCTTCCGTAGGGGGATAGTGCCGTCATCGTAGGCATTATTTAAGGTTCTTTACAAAGCCCCTTCGGCCCCAAGTTGCTACCCCTTTCATTCCTTTTTATTGCCCCCCGTCCCCGCACTCTTTCCTCTATCTTACTTTTCGCCCTCTCATAGCAATTGTTTAGCATTGTTTCATTATAAAGCAAATGCCAGTTGCTACCCTAAGATTGAAGGGATTTACTTCAAGTTTTTACCACTTATTATACAGATAATTCTGAATAATCACAATGGTGGAAAAAAAGAAATTTTACCTTTAGGTTCATAACTTTTGCAGTTGAAAAAAATGACGCCATTTTTCAAAAATATGCAAAAAAAGTTAAACAAGAAAAATTTCCTCTCTTGTAATGATAGATATTTAGTTTATACTACACACTATAAAAGTTTAATTTGTTTCGGTCTTCTTGGAGATCTAAGTGTGTAAGTAAAAATAAAGCAAGTTTTCAGGAAACAGCGAAGAAAAAATTGTGGACTTTTAAGAATCTCCACTCAATCAGGCCATTTTGAGCGAGTCATCCCTATATAATTATAACCCGTTTTCTCTAACGGTATCGCTAAAGAGAATGGGACATTTTAGTTGGTGACAAGTACTTATGTAAAAGTCTCTTGACTTCTTGCAGGTTTTTTACAATTTGTGGTTCACAGTGCCGTGCAAGCGATGAACAATACTGTCCATGAACCAATCTAAAATTTTCAAAGCTATAAATTCAAGATGCCTATGTTTATTTACGCATAAAACAGTCCAAAACTGTGTATAACCAAGACCACCGAGATACTACCCTCCACTTATCCAGACTGAGTCTTACAAACTTATTTACATATATAGCTACATGTGTGTGTGTATGTGTATGCCTATGTTATTTCTGACGTCATGTTTACAGAAATAACATAAAATAGTACATGTGTTGTGGAATCCAAATAATTATGTTTTTTCCTGAATCTGCAAGCACTCACATTTCATAGTTTATTTCTGTCCTGTTTCTCTAGACGGAAGAAAGCGTGTTCACATTTTCCTGTTTCACACGATGACTTAGCAAGTCGAAAACAAGTCATACTGGCTCTATATTATTTTTATTCCTGCTATTTTGGTCATTATGTAAGATTAGGTTAGGTTAGTTAGGTTAGGACTGAATGAACTGTTACTAGAAACATAACTTCAAACTGAAGAGTACAACTGAGTTTAAAGATATAAGAGAATTCTGGTAAAATAGGTATCATAGAAGGAAACGAAAGAATTCTCAAAATTTTTAATAAAACAAAAACGCTTGTTTGACAAAGTAAGCGAGTCACGTTTCTTGCGCCTTAGGATACTAGTAGACGGGAGGGTGATAGGAGGATTCTGGAGGATGGGAGGGGTGTAGGGGGAGTGTGAGAGGGGCCCCCCGAGTAAAAGTTTCCTAATGCCAAAGCGGAAGTGTACGTTTCACGTCACCTTACGAAGTGGGTGGAGGTCACTTTTTTTTCTTCTTCTTTTTTTTTTAAGGAAGGGCGTAAAAGGTATCCGAATTATGACCGGGCGTGTAGATCCGGTTAGCTATTATGTACCCTAATCGAGGCTTAAGTTACTGACACCCTCGCTCGTTATGAATTCTTATGGGCCATTCGACTGTGGTTGTGATCTTCACGATTTTCGATTGTTTTGCTTTTGTTCAAATCACAGAAAATACTTTCTGTTAACTCTCGTTTGATATTCGTCAGTGAATATTCACGGGAAGTTCTCCCGCTTGTTTTTATACATATGTCTATGAAGATCTAAATTATTTTCATTTGTTTATGTACAATTCAAAGAAAGTAGTACCACGGCTGTGACAAATGCTTCAGACTTATAGAATTAAGGGAATCTAACATTCCTTGAAAAGGTTATGGGAAAATGCTATTATTCTCTCTCTCTCTCTCTCTCTCTCTCTCTCTCTCTCTCTCTCTCTCTCTCTCTCTCTCTCTCTCTCTCTCTCTCTCTCGAAAAGTGAATTTTCCAATGAATTCAAGTACTCAAGTAATTATACCTTCGGAACATCATCCCTTACCCACCAGCAACTGTTGCATTTCTACAGAAATTTGGAAGTCATCACTTCAAAAACTTTTTACTAAACTCCGGCAAGTGCTGCATAGAAATTTGAGTAAGCCCGTCTAGTATTCCATGCCCCAGGATTATATAATATATATGTATCTTATAATATATAGATATTATATATATATATATATATATATATATATATATATATATATATCTATATATGGATTATATATATATATATATATATAGATATATATATATATATATATATAATATATATATATTATTATATACATATATATATATATATATATATATATATATATATATATATATAAATGTGTGTGTGTGTGTGCGCGTGTGCGTGTATGTATGATATATATAGATATATATATATTTATATATAAATAATATATTTATATATATTATATAATATAATATATTATTATACATATATATATATATATATATATATATATTATTATATTATGATAAAGAGAGAAATATGGTTAGTGTCTGGATGAATGAAACAAAAAATAAATAAATAAATAAAACATAAGCTAAAGACTGGAAGATACTTGCACCCGCTATTACCGTTACAGATGTTACCCTAATAGTTCTTTGTAGAATGACCGTAATGTTTTCGGGGTCTTTGCGAGGTTGGTTTTATATGTAGAATTGTAGGCATAAAGGTTTTGGTTTTATTGTTTTGCAAGCCTGTTTGGGAGGTTTCGTAATTGGTTATGTAAATAGATTTTGTATACTTATAAAGCAGATATTAAGCGCTCCTACAATTTTTATGATTTGAAAAAGTATAGGCTTTTGGCTCTGCACCTACATTCCCGATATATCCATCGATTGTAATAATGCGGCTAAAGTGACCGAATGGTAAAATAAATCAAATAAATATGTGATCAAAGCAAATGAAATAGCACAAAGATGCAACAATTACTCCGGTTGCAAGTAATCACCCATCATTTAACCCCAGTTACAAAAACTTCCTTCTGCTGTCAAAAGTTTTCGTAATACATTTCCAGCCCTGTAAATTTCAGTTTCCAGTTACCGCTTTCTGACATAGGTTCCACCGCCATTATAAGACTTTAATTCCAAAGCGACTTGCCTGAGGGCACAAATGCCACTCAGAGCTATAGACGAATCGTATCTCGTCCATCTTGTTTACCCATAAAGACGACATCATCTAAGGACTTAATGGTCTGCATTTCCTTCAGGGAGTCCGATCTGTTATGCCTCGAGAATCTTTGGATGTATTTGAAGTGCGTAACTGTTATAAGGGAGTTTTTTCTTTCTTTCTTTCTTTTAAGGAATATGATAAATCAAAGTGGGGTTGCCACTGCACTGATAGTCTTACCTGTTGAGTGAACAAAAATTAACTATTATTATTATTATTATTATTATCATTATTATTATTATTATTATTATTATTATTATTATTATATATTATTATTATTATTATTATTTTTATTATTAATTATTATTATTCTTATTATTATTATTATTGGGGGATATTATTATTATTATTATTATTATTTATTATTATTATTTATTATTGGGGGGTTTATCACAGTCCTCCAATATGACTGGGTGGTATTTATAGTGTGGGGTTCTGGGTTCCATCCTGCCTCCTTAGGAGTCCATCACTCTTCTTACTATGTGCGCCGTTTCTAGGATCACACTCTTCTGCATGAGTCCTGGAGCTACTTCAACCTCTAGTTTTTCCAGATTCCTTTTCAGGGATCTTAGGATCGTGCCTAGTGTTCCTATGATTATGGGTACAATTTCCACTGGCATATCACATATCCTTCTTATTTCTATTTTCAGGTCTTGATACTATCAATATCCTTCTTATTTCTATTTTCAGGTCTTGATACTTACTCCCATTTTTTTCTTTCTTCTTCTTCAACACTGGTGTCCCATGGTATTGCGACATCAATGAGTGATACTTTCTTCTTGATTTTGTCAATCAACGTCATGTCTGGTCTATTTGCACGTATCACCCTATCTGTTCTGATACCATAGTCCCAGAGGATCTTTGCCTGATCGTTTTCTATCACTCCTTCAGGTTGGTGCTCGTACCACTTATTACTGCAAGGTAGCTGGTGTTTCTTGCACAGGCTCCAGTGGAGGGCTTTTGCCACTGAATCATGCCTCTTTTTGTACTGGTTCTGTGCAAGTGCCTGACATACGCTTGCTGTGGTTTATGGTCTCATTTTTCGTATTGCACTTCCTACATATGGGAGAGATGTTATTTCCATCTATCGTTCTTTGGACATATCTGGTTCTTAGGGCCTGATCTTGTGCCGCTGTTATCATTCCTTCAGTTTCCTTCTTGAGCTCTCCCTCTGTAACCATTGCCATGTGTCATCGCTGGCCAGTTCTTTAGTCTGTCTCATGTATTGTCCGTGCATTGGTTTGTTGTGCCATTCCTCTGTTCTGTTTGTCATTCTCCTGATTCTGTATATTTCTGGGTCTTCGTCTACTTTTATCAGTCCTTCCTTCCATGCACTCTTGAGCCACTCGTCTTCACTGGTTTTCAGATATTGCCCCAGTTCTCTGTGCTCGATGTTGACGCATTCCTCTATACTTAGTAGTCCTCTCCCTCCTACTTTTCGTGTTATGTATAGTCGTCCGTATTTGCTCTTGGGTGTAGTGCTTTGTATATTGTCATATGTTTCCTAGTTTTCTGGTCTATGTTGCGGAGTTCTGCCTTCGTCCATTCCACTATTCCTGCGCTGTATCTGATTACTGGTACTGCCCATGTGTTTATGGCTTTTATCATATTTCCGGCGTTGAGTTTTGACTTGAGTATCGCCTTGAGTCTCTGCATATATTCTTTCCTGATCGTGTCCTTCATCTCTTGGTGTTTTATATCCCCTCCTTCCATTATTCCCAGGTATTTGTATCCCGTCTCATCTATGTGTTTGATGTTGCTCCCATCTGGTAGCTTTATCCCTTCAGTCCTTGTTACTTTGCCCTTTTGTATGTTGTATAAAAACTATGAATGTATGGAGATAGATGAGGGAAAATATGAATATGATCTATCAGACCACCACCTCATAAAGGTCCAATTCAAAATGAACACTAAAGTAAGGCAAACATTCAGAAATGAAACAAAAGAAATAAAATATTTGAAAGTCACAGAAGAGTCTGCTAGGAAATACCTTGAATATATAGAGTATAAAGTAAGCCAACAAGACAGAAAAGGAGATCTAACCCAGTTGGAAGAAACAATGAGTGAAGCAAAAACAAATAACCTAGAGAAGATAATCAAAAGAAGGTTAAAGACAGGAAAGCAAGAAGAAATAGAACCAGTATGGGTCACCAAAGAAATAAGCCAAAGAAGGATATATAACAAATTTAAAAGAAAAGCCACAAGAATAGAAGAAAAAAGATACTATGAAGAAGCATATCTTAAACAAAAACAAAAAGTACAGATAATAATAAAGAAAGCATATGAAGAATATGAAGAAAAGATTAGAAATGAGATAATGAATGATAAAAACAGACACAGGAAAATCTGGGAATATATAGACATGCTGAGAGGAAAGACCACATCAGAAAAAGAATGGATAAGAATATTCGATGAAAATAAGCAAGAGATGAAGGACGAAACCCTAGGGAAAGAGCTGGTAAAATTCTGGGAAACAATATACCAAAAAGAAGAAAACAAAATAGGAGAGATATGGAATGAAAGCAAGAAAGAACAGTACAAACATGAAATGGAAGAAATAGTGAAAAGATTAGGACAGCAGATGAAATGCCATATATCTTTAAGGGAACATACGCATGGAGTGTATGACCCAACAGGGACAGAGATTAGACCCATGGAAGAAATCAACATAACAGAAGATGTAAAAAGTCAACTTGAGAAAATGAAGACAAATAAAGCACCAGGACCAGATGGAATGAAGCCAGTACTGTTCAAATTACTCTTACAAAGTAATAACCTTCAAAAAGAATTGGCAGAATGTTTAAATAACATACTGAAGGGCAGGAAAACGCAGAAAAGCTGGTTTAAGTAAAAAACAACACTTACGCCCAAAAAACAAAACCCCACAGTCAAAGATCTAAGGCCAACTGCTCTAACAAATGCATCATATAAAATCTTCATGGGGATCCAGAGAACCAAAATAGAAAAACATATTAGAAGTATAGGAAAAATGAATGAACTGCAATCAGACTTTACCACACAAAGGAGAGGAATCAATAATTTATATATCTTACAATACAGCATACAAGAAACGTACAGAAGAAAGGACCCATTATTTGTAGTATCAATAGATTTCCAAAAAGCATTTGACTCAGTTAATAGGAAAAAGCTCATTGAGGTCATGATGAAATATAGGCTACATGCAGAAGTAATAAATGCAGTCGCAAAGATATATGCAAATGATGTAACAAGCCTATGCCTCAACAATACAGAACAAAAAGAACTAAATGTAACTAATGGAATAAGACAGGGATGCAATGGCTCAACCATATTCTTTCTATTAATAACATATCTGATAATAGAAAAATTAGAAAATACAACAGAAGGTTTTAGAAATGAAGTAATAAGGATAGTGGCACTATTATATGCAGACGACGGATTAATACTAGGGCACACACTAGAAGAAATAACAAAATCAATAAAAACCCTAATGGAAATCGCAAGTGAATGTGGCCTAAACATAAACAAGGACAAGAGTAACATACTAATATACAACGACTGGTACAGTATCGATGCCTTCATTCATGTATGCGATGGAAGTCATGAAACTTGACAGGAAAACAATAAATGAATTTCAGAAGATAGACAATAAAGTATATAGAGCAATTTTGAAAGCGCCAAGTTACACAGCAAGTTGTGCGTTAAGATCTGAAATAGGGGCCTCTTCCTGCCAATCTAGAGATATCAAGAATAAACTATTCTACCTGAAACATACACTGAAGAATGGTGGAAATAGGCTCCTATATGAGATAACAATGGATCAGTATGAAAAAAAAAAAAACCTGGATAATGCAAGTAAAAGAGTATATGAAAGAACTAAACATAAACTTAAGTAAAATTGAAGCAGTTAAAGACAACAGTTAAGAGAAATAATAAACAATTGGGACAGAAAAATATGGCAGAAAGAAATGAATGAAAAGTCAACATTAAGAATCTACAGAAAATTTAAAGAAAACATAAGAGAAGAAATCTGGTATGATAACACTGAAAAAACAATGCTGATCAGTAGGGCCAGACTAGGTATACTAGGATTAAATGATAGAAATAGGATAAAAGGAGAAGATACAAAATGTTTATACTGTGATTAACAAAATGAAAATTTAGAACATTTCTTACTTTACTGTCCAGCATACAATGAAATTAGAAATAGATATAGCTTTATGCAGCAACCATATCAAGAAAATAAAGAGGAATTAGTAGCAAATATACTCTTATTGGTAGTACTAATGAGGGAGGAAGTGGAGAATAGGAAAGATTTTATAAAAGAAATGTGGTATTTCAGAGAGAAGAAGCTCAAGCAAACACAAACAAAGGAGGAATAAAAGAAGCAAGGGAGCCGTTTCAGAGGCACATCCCACCTACTACTACTACTGCTTTCTAAGTCAGTGTTGCCACGCGTAGGGGAATTCCCGTACTGTAAGGAACTCTGACATCGTAGGGGGTAGCGGGGTGCATGAACGTGAAATTGGCCTTTGTGTAGGGGGATGAAGGTGAATTTCACTTATTTTCCTTATAAATATATATTTTTTACAATATTCTAGATCGTGTTCCAGGTTCAGATTTGTGAGAAGAGCTTTATTAATAATCACATAGAAGTTGACTTTGGATTTCTGTAATTATGCTTAAGTTACTGAAAAAGGTTACTGTGCCCAAAGATACAGGAAGGAATGGGAAGAGGAGAGCTGGACTTTAGGATGGTTATCCGGTGGAAAGCACGACGGAAAGGATCATTGCAAAATGTGATAAGGAATTGGTAACGAGACACTCGGAACTCGTCGGTCATGTGAAATCGGATTCTCATATGTTTTGCTAAAGGAGTGACTACAAATCAGCTAATGACTATGTTTATTGAACTAAAGGATGGCTGTAGGATTAAAGCAGGAATGAATGCTGTTGCAATAATAGTTATAAAAAAAAATCTTTCTTTTTAATTTACTTGCAAAGTCAAGGTGCTTTGAAAAACATACAGATAGTGAAATTAATTATATTCTCAGTGATTGAAGGTTTTTTTAATGCTAAATCAGCATCATTGTTTTTTAGTAATGGACCATTGTTTTTTTTGTAATGGACCAGTCTGGCATTTATTTAAATTTACTATAGTATAAATGCATTAACATTTGTTTCTGAAATGTATTTTCATAGCTTACCTTAGTAGCGTCGCATTTTCCTTAATTTCACATTGATCAAAGGCAATAGGTACTGTTGTTACATCCATGAATTTTGCAACAGTCGAAAATGTATTTACATGTATTATAAATTCAACATGTGTTTATAATTTTTCCCTCTTTAAAATAAACAAAGTTCTGTGACTAATTCTAGAGTTGAAGCTATGTTTTTGTAATAAGATAATTTACCATTTAAATACATTTGCAATATATGCATTGAATTTTCTTGCATATTTTCTTTAACAGAGCTCATTTCTCTGTACCTAAAATTTGAAATATTTAGTTTCACTATGAATTGTAACTGAACTGTAATTACTGCTTCATTTTCATTTATCCTAGTGTTATATTAGGTGCGCAGGGGAAAATTACCTTTTGTGGGAAGCAAAGCCAAAATACCTACTAAACTGTGGCGTCGCAACTGGCAACACTGGTTCCTCTTGGTTGTTAGTCATTCTGAACTTAGTGCGGGCCGAACAGCCTAAATTATATTGAACTATGTCGTTAGATTTTGGAGAACCAGTATTTTCATCATCACGGGCTTATGACGAGCTTGAAGACGACGACGAATGTCCATCGGCAAATATTGAGTAAGAATTAATCGTGTAGGTTGTTTCTTACTGTAACTTTTTCGTTTGTTTGCTTTGCTTGGGGCCTTAGGGAGCCACGACAAGCGGGGTTGGCTAATCCTATGATGCTTTGACTCGTGATCGAAGCTTGAACTCTATAGTATGTTAAAGTGTGTTGTCTTGCCTTCATTGTACGCATAATAATTTTTGATATTGTATAGTAGTAGCTGTCGGTTTTTTTTTTCCTTCCTTAGCTAGCCTTACTTACCTAGTAGGTATATCGGCTCTTACAGTCAACTTGGTGACCCCGGTTAATGGTTGGTGGTGAGACAGCAATTTACCAGTCAGGAGGAAAAGAAGTGCACTACCTAATTTCAATAAGTAGTCGAGAAGATGGTAAATAAGCTGGCTTATGCTTATCATACTACCTAGCATTAAAATGAAGCAAGTTCTGTGAGGGTACCAAAATGTATCATAACCTAAGGTAAACAATCACGGACGATCCATCGTCATCACGCTGGCCGGGTCTTAGCTATTCACTCGATATTTAATTGGTGAAAGAAGAATACAATTATACAACTTTAAGCATACCATTCAAAAGATTAAAGTTTCGTCAACTTAATGTGATATATGAAAGCCCCATACGAACTAAAATAAGCATGTGACGCTCTTCGTAAAATATGTTTTCAAGGCAGTTTTGAAATCCAGTATGGCGGCTATCGTCAGGCAGGCCGGTCTAACCACGGGCAATCCACCATCTTTCCCAGCCTTCCCAGCACTCATTTGAACAATATTAGCGTATATAGGTACGTAACGTTTATTGATCTTACTCAAGATTGCAGTTGTAATCGGCACAATGAAACTACATTTTGTTGCCTAGGGTAAACAATTACGGACGATCCACCATCATCATGCTGGCCGGGTCTTATTCACTCGATATTTAATTGGTGAAACAAAAATACAATTTCAACTCTAAGCATACCATTCAAAAGATTGAAGTTTCATCAACATGATGTGATATATGAAAGCCCCATACGAACTAAAATAAGCATGTGACGCTCTTCGTAAAATATGTTTTCAAGGCAGTTTTGAAATCCAATATAGCCTAGCGGTGATCGTGTGGCTGGACGGGTCTAGTCACAGATGGACACCATCTTTCCCAGCCTTCCCAGCACTCATTTGAACAATGTTAGCGTAGGGTAGATCATCACAGCAGGCCACGCAGGCCACCTACCATCAATGCAAGCCACCCTCCGAAAAAGTACATTATAACGCGTCCTGACACCCGAGATGGGCATCAGTCGCGACTTCTTGTTGGTGAGAAACGGAGCTAAAGACCTCTACTCTCCTTTCGAAGTAAGTATTTTCCCCAAAGTTAGAAATTAAGGCCAAATTTTAAGATTTAAACAGATTTAAACAGAGGGTACTGAAAACGGTCTCAAACGTAGTGCAAATCTCACCAAAACGCGTTCAACATTTTTACTTACAACTCGAGGTATTTAGAAGATTGACGCCATCTCGATGTTTACGGAGTAGCTTGTGTCAATAAACTAACCATTTCCTGTGATAAATCCGCCACACCACCTGTACCCACAGACGCTGGAGCACTTATCACAACAATCGAAACACGATTTCTCATCAACAACAAGCCAGGCGTAACAACTTTTGGGGGTAGAAAAGACGGAGAGGGTTGCCTTTGCTAATTTTTAAATAAGTAGTAAAAACATCAATATTTTACATATTTATGATGATTAATTTGAAAATATTCGTTATTGAAAAAGTAACTCGACTCTGACTCAAATTTAAGTAATATTTTTCTGAATTAGAACGTTCTTTCAAGTTCTGTATTATGACGTCACGACATCTTGACTTTCGTACCTATTGTAAATAATTGCTATACTCAACTGTCATTGCAGAACAGTTTACCAGTTATTCATGCAGATTGTTATCAGCTATACATGTAATTGTTATAATCGTAATGCGCATATATCTTTATTATTTACTTTTTGGATATATGAAGATGTTTTACTGCTGGATTATACTCCGTAGTGTGGACGCAATCGTTTTCGGTCATGGGCCTCTTGTCTGTTTTCGCACCATAAGAAATTATGGGGCCGAATTTGCAATGACCAGAAAGTCGTTAAAAGAGGAAAGTTAGCATTGAGGGGCATATGTTTGACTGAGGAAAAATAAAAATTTATTCAATAGCTAGCTTGTAAATACTTGGTTATAAAAACTTGATTGACAACTAAGCAGCATGTCTACTATGGGTTTTCAGAGAAACAGTGCAAGCAGGTTTTTTGGGCAATACCTATTTCTGTAACGAACACTCTTAACAGAACGATGTTTTGCTATAGTGCATTACACCCAGTGCCGTAATTTATAAGGGTATCGTGAATCACTAATCGTAAAGAATAACGACACTTGTCCTTGTACCAAGAGACAAAACTCCTTATGAGAAGGATACGAACACAAAAGAACGCGTATAAAGCGTCCACCTACCCTCTCCCAACCCCCCCCCCCCCCCCATCCCTTTTCTTCTTCGTTCCTCCGCCTTCCTTTCTCTCTCTCTCTCTCTCTCTCTCTCTGTTGCCATTCGGTATGTGTTGACCCTCCAAACTGGGTATAAGACTACACACAAAACGTTGAAATTGGTGAAATTAGGCTATGTATTGGAAGTATATATACATAAATATTAAAGCAATTTTATCATTATTGCATTACTATGACAACTAGAATTCATGGAAACAGTTTATAACCTGTTAAGCGTCACCCACGTAATAATACGTTTACCGCGATATACTCGGTAGCGCCTTCAACGGGATATTACGTTCAAGACTTTAACTGTGCTTGTCAAGTCGTCAGCCCCGTAATAATACGTTTACTCGCATAGAAAGTGTAGGAACTCATTTGGTAACACTCTCAGCACATGGGAAACTTATTTTCCAGCTTGGCAACTCTTTCCTGGTGGTCGCTATGCTAGAAAACTGCCTGTCCCTGTTGGTTTTCTTTCAATACGCTTCGGGCGTTTATCGAGACAAATTGGATTTCGCGTCTTTCACAATGAATGTCCCAAAGAGGAGCATATTTCTTTAGGTGAGATCAATCAAATACTAGATGAGGAGTGTGATATTGATAACCTATTTGATGATGAGAGCTCTAGTTCTGAATCCTCCAGTGATGATACAAACTTTCTTCCAATTGCGGGAGTGAAGATGACTTTTCTTTGCCGAGTGACTGGACTCCGAGAGAGAGAGAGAGAGAGAGAGAGAGAGAGAGAGAGAGAGAGAGAGAGAGAGAGAGAGAGAGAGAGAGAGAGAGAGAATTTCCAACAGTTAAATACAGTATGAATAACAAGCATAAAAATAAATATTAACTTTGAAAAACTATAATCAGTGCTATGATCCTGATTACAAAAAAAGCGTGACGGTACGTTTAGCAGCGAGCTCATCAGGGGCGGACGCTTAACAGGATAATGGAACGGCGTATGTGTGAAGCCTCCACTAATGTGGCAACGATGATTTTGCCATTCTTAGCATGCAAACATTAAAGCATGCAAACATTAAAGGTTACATTTATTTCTGGCATACGATTATTTAAGAAATTCAAATACTTATAAAAGACTGAAATCATGAAAAGTGCTAGCAAAAACAAAAAGCAAAAAAAAAAAAAAACGTAGTCGTTCCTCTATGCACTTTTCCGTATTCGTTCCTCTATGGTTTTCGGCAGCCAGATGTACGAAAACGTTAGAAACATTTGATTTTATCTACGTTAGAAATATCTGTAATTTTTCGGGGTAATTTGGTTGCAAAAAAGGGATAATATACATGAATTAAATCAAAATTTTTAAATAACAATGTAAATTTAAACTAAATAACGAGTAAAGTAAACAGTTTAGGGAATAAAACTTTGCAGTTTCGTCGTCTGTCGTCGTCTGTCGTCGTCTGCTGTTTGTAATTGTGTTTATGGCGCGCGCGCTTAGAAACCAGGAACAGCAACGGGTTTAAAGTGCAATGTGGAGTGAACTGAGACCAAAATGTGTATAATAACAATCAAATAAGCACTGTGGAGTTTCAGTTGTGATGGCAGTAAGGATAAAAACCGCCAATTACAAGGTAAGAATGAATTTCAGTTCCAACCATAACCCGGAATAACAAGTTTCATACTTTCACTAATATAGGCAACAAAATGTTGTTTTATTGTGCTGATTACAACTGCAATCTTGAGTAAGATCAATAAACGTTACATACATACGCTAACATTGTTCCATTGAGTGCTGGGAAGGCTGGGGAAAGATGGTGTCCGTCACTGATGAGAACCGTCCATGAAAAACGTAGCCGCCATATTGGATTTCAAAACTGCCTTGAAAAACATATTTTACGAAGAGCTCACATGCTTATTTAGTTCGTATGGGGCTTCATATTATCACAATATGTTGACGAAACTTCAGTCTTTTAAATGGTATGCTTAGAGTTGCAATTGTATTCATGTTTCACCAATTAAATATCGAGTGAATAAGACCCGTCTACCGTGATGAGGGTTGGCCTGTGTTGATGTTTCCCCCTATATAATGTAACGTTTATTGATCTTACTCAAGATTGCAGTTGTAATCAGCACAATAAAACAACATTTTGTTGCCTATATTAGTGAAAGTATGAAACTTGTTATTCCCGGGGGTCATGGTTTGAAATGAATTCATTTTTACCTTGTAATCGGTGGTTTTATCCTTACTGCCATCACAACTGAAACTCCACAGTGTTTATTTGATTGTTATTATACACATTTTGGTCTTAATTCACTCCACATTGCACTTGAACCATGTTGCTTTTCCTGGTTCCCAAGCGTTCACTCCACAAACACAGTTACGAGCAGCAGACGACGACACTGCAAAGTTTTATTCCTTTAATTGTTTACTTTACTCATTATTTAGTTCAACTTGACTTTGTTATTTCAAAATGTTTATTTATTTCATGTCTATTACCCCTTTTTTGCAACCAAATTACCCCCAAAAATTACAGATATTTTCAAAGTAGATACAATCCAATGTTTCTAACCTTGTCGTACATCTGGCTGCCAAAAACCATCGCGAGCAGACAACGATTAGTGGTTTTATATATATATATATATATATATATATATATACAGGCGGCCCGCGGTTAACGGCGCAATCACTCAACGGCGAATCGGTTTTACGGCGGTCGTCAAAAATATTCATTAAAAAAATAAGGCATTTAAAGGTATCTTTACGGCACAAATTTCAGTTAACAGCGCCGCTAGCGCCGTTGTCTAACGAGTTCATACATATGTAGAAATTGCCGTTCAGACCATAAAGGTTATGCAAATTATATTAACAAATTTTATGGAGAGTTATTACGTAGGTATTAGGGTAAAATATATGCCTCTGACGCTGTTCTATGCCGAAAATATCGAGTTACATAAGTGCAAATTTAGCTATGGATGTGTCGATTCATAATTGTTCATGCTTTTGTTTAAAATGTGTGTGAAAATGTATTACGTGAAAGGCATTTTGTATTTCTGTACAGAAATAGTGATACAAAGGCAGCTTTGAAACTGCCTTCACGATAGCAAATACGATGTTTTTTCATGTTCTTTCTTGTAAGCGCCGCCTGCCGCTCTTCCGAAAATATCGATTTAAAAAAAAGTGCAAATTAGCGATCGATGTGTCGATTTTATAAATGTTTTTGCTTTTATGTTAAAATGTGTATGAAAATGTATTACGAATAGGGTATTTTTTATTTCTGTGCAGAAATATGATAAAAAGGCAGCTTTTGAAACTCCCCTTCAAGTTATCGACTACGATCTGTTTTTCAAGTTCGTTCTTGTATGCCGCCGCGGCATACAAGAACGAACTTGAAAAACACATCGTAGTCGATAACTTGAAGGGGAGTTTCAAAAGCTGCCTTTTTATCATATTTCTGCACAGAAATAAAAATACCCTATTCGTAATACATTTGCATACACATTTTAAACAGAAAAGCATAAACATTTATAAAATCGACACATCGATCGCTAATTTGCACTTTTTTTGCCGCCGTCTGCCGCTCTTCCAAAAATATCGAGTTAAAAAGAGAGAGAGAGAGAGAGAGAGAGAGAGAGAGAGAGAGAGAGAGAGAGAGAGAGAGAGAGAGAGAGAGAGAGAGAAGTGTGCAGATTTAGCGATCGATGTGTCGATTTTTCAAATGTTTATGCTTTTATGTTTAAAATGTGTATGAAAATATATTGCGTAAAGGTATTGTCATTTTTGTACAGAAATAAGATACAAATTAAGGCAGCCTTTGTAACTACGCTCCACGTTGTCAGGGGATGGTTTTTCATGTTCGTTCTTGTCCGCCAGTTCCGAAAAATGCATTGTGTTATTTTATTAATTATGCATCTTTTCCATAAATCCTTTAAAAAGTTATACATTATTTCACTGTATCCAAGAATATTGTATGTATTCTCATATTATTGTATTTTAAAATACTACGGCAAACTTAAGCCCGTATTCCGCGGAGCGGCCAATGTTGTGGTTTGAAATCAGCTGATGAATACGAGTCTGTTTCACCATAACGCAATTCTGAGCGAATGCTCTTGCTTCTAGTTAGCATAAACGAATATCTAGATACTTGACTTATATGAGACAAAGTTATTTTTCCTTATACAGCGTGTTTTAGGTGGAAATAATTTATTGAATATGTCTCGTTGTGAATGTGAACTACTATTTTTTTCGTTAACAGATTACGTTGGCGGCATGTTTATTGCGTAACAAATTACGTGATTCCGTTCGCAATACGTAATCCTTTATATCATCGTAATACGAACTTTACGTTTATCTTATATCGGCGTGAACCAACAGTAAACTGTGTTCTTTCAAGCACAGTAGTTTTGATTAAAATTATTTTATCCCAATTTTATCTATGGTTGTGTGTGATGGCAGACGTTTACTGCAGTTTTATCCTTATAGTCATTAGCAGCTTGAACAGTTTTCTCAGCTTCAGTCATAATTAGGTTTAAATTTAACGGTATATTTCCCGATTGATCTTTAATCTATATTGATCTCCGATCTATAGCGAATAAAGTTATTACATTAAGATATCTCAGTTCTATTCTATACATAACGCCATTTATAACAAATACGGTAATGTTGCACTGTAGTACGATGATCGAAATACAAGCCAAACAGTTCGGTTGTACTTAGAAAAAAAAAATCGTTTCTCGTTCGGTTGTTCATGGTTGTACACGTTCACGCAACGAGTATAACGTTAAAACCATACTTTCACCATTCTCTTTTGCTGTTATTGAACTTATGTAACTAGAAGATGGATAAAGTTAGGCCATTGTAATTTGATCTCTCATAAAATCGAACTATCAAGACTAATGATCGTAACCTGAACACTACAGATACCTGTACACTGTATAAACTTTATTATATCTTTACATACTCTAGACACCCACATGTACTGTACAGTAAATTCTATAGTACTATACTGCATAAATACAATTTTACTTATTGCGCCGTTGTGGGATTACGGCGCCTTTGACTGGTCTAGAGTTTCGAAAGAAGGTGTGCGGCGGCCGTAGGCTTTAAAATCGCTCAGCGTCGAAAATCGCTTGGCGTCGGTGGCCAGGAACGGAACCCCTGCCGCTAACCGAGGGCCGCCTGTATATATATATATATATATATATATATATATATATATATATATATATATTTTGCCAGCACTTTTCATTGATTTAAGTCTATATTAGTATTTTGATTTTTTTAATAACTGTATGCCAGAAATAAATGTAACCTTTAATGTTTGCATGCTAAGAATGGCAAAATCATCAGTGCCACATTAGTGGAGCTTCACACATATGCCAATGCATTATCATAAACTGTTTCCATGAATTCTAGTTGTCATAGTAATGCTATAATGATAAAATTACTTTAATATTTATGTATATATACTTTCAATACATAGGCTAATTTCACCAATTTACACATTTTGTGTAAGTCTTATACCAAGTTTGGAGGGTGAACACATATCAATTGGCAACAGAGAGAGAGAGAAAGGAAGGTGAAGGAAGGAAGAAGGGCAGGGGTGGCGGTGGAGGTGGGGGGAGAGGGTAGGTGGAGCTTTTTACTCGAGTTCATATCTATTTCTGGATAATGGAGTTGTTGTCTCTTGGTACAAGGACAAGTGTCGTTATTCTTTACGATTGGTGATTCACGATACCCTTATAAATTATGGCACTGGGTGTAATACACTATAGCAAAATTTCGTTCTGATATGAGTCTTCGTTACAGAAATATTGCCAAAAAACGTGCTTGCACTGTCTGTGAAACCCATAGTAGGTATGCTGCCTAGTTGCCAATCAAGTTTTTTGTAATAAAGTATTTTTTACAAGCTAGCTATTGTATAAATTTGTATTTTTCTCAATCAAAACATATGCCCCTCAATGCTAACTTTCCTCTTTTAATTTCTTATGGTGCGAAAACAGACAGAGGCCCAGGTAGCGAAAGCGATTGTGTCACACTACGGCGGTAATCCGGCAGTAAAACATCTTCATATATCCAAAAAGTAAATAATAAAGATATATATGCGCATTACGATTATAACAATTACATGAATAGCTGATAACAATCTGCATGAATAACTGGTAAACTGTTCAGCAAGAAAGTTGAGTATAGCAATTCATTTACAATAGGTACGAAAGTCAAGATGTGACGTCATAATACAGGACTTAAAAAAACGTTCTAATTCCGAAAAATATTACTTAAATTTGAGTCAGAATCGAGTTACTTTTTCAATAACGAATATTTCCAAATTAATCATCATAAATATGTAAAATATTGATGTTTTATTATTTATTTAAATAATTATCTAGTGCACGCTTCGTCGTCGTCTTCTACCAAAACAGTAGTTTTGTACATGCAATTTCCCCGGCAGATATATACTTAGCTATAGTCTCCGACAGAAATTCAAATTTCGCAGCACACGCTACAGGTAGGTCAGGTGATCTACCCTCCCGCCGCTGGGTGGCGGGACTAGGAATCATTCCCGTTTTCTAATCAGATTTTCTCTGTCGCCGGTTCCAAAACACCCTTGTTGGTTCCTCCTGATTTGATTTTAGTTTTTCGCTTGCCGTGGATCTTCTTGGACTGTCTTTTGGTGAAGTATTGGATCGTTGGCTTGGCATACGCTTTTGTGGATTGTTCTTAGGATTTTGCTTTTGGATTACTCTTATAATGTCTGACTCTGGTAATGTATATAGTGTGTGTGTGATGGAAGGCTGTAAGGTGAGACTACCGAAGGGTTCGGTATATCCTCACACTGTATGCATGAGGTGTCGTGAGAATGAACGTTCAATTAATAATCCTTGTACGGAATGTGAAGGTTTAAATGAGGAAGGATGGAATTCTTTATCTTCGTATTTGAGGAAACTAGAGAAAGACAGAGTTAGGAAGGCTTCGTCCAGAAGCGCCAGTAGGTCTTGTTCCAACGAGCTAGTTGAGGGCACTTTGGTTCCTAACCCAAATGTAGTACTTGCATCCTCTCCTACAGTTTCAGCTCCTTCTCCCTTCACCGAACCTGCGGATTCGTCTTCAGAGATGGCTAATATGAAAGCCACTCTACGCAGGATGGAGTTGCAATTGCATGCAATGCAAGGTAAGAGTGCTGTGAATAGTGAGTGCAGTGTTCCCAGTGTAGTGGAGGGGACGTCTGATCGGCTCCGCAACGCTCCCAGGTCTAGATCTCTTCCAAACTCCCAGGCCCAGTGGAGGAGGAATGTCAAAAACCGTAAGGAGGTTGTGGAGAATCCCCACCGGTCAGGCGTCCCTTCGGCAGGCTCTGTTGTTTCGACCCAGACTGCCATGGATCACCACAGAAAAGGCATCCTGAAGAAGTGCTTTTCATCTTCCGATTCGGCTTCTCCAAGGCGCTGATGGAGTTCAGCTGTAGAGTCTTGTCCTTTGAAGAGAACCTGGAAGGCTCCCAGCAGTATTTTAGACTCCAGCCCGGAGCGCTTCCCTGAGGAGTCCCCCGTGGACAGGAAGAGAGCCAAGAGAGCCCCAGTCAGTCCTGCTTCTCGTGCAGCTCGTCCTTCTTCGTCGAAGTCTCGCTCGCCTTCTCCGGAAGGAGATCAGAACTCCACTACACGGATCCTTGTCAACCTCCAGGAGCAACTTTCTACGTTGATGGGCGCTCTGGTTAAGGACCCTCCCCGCAAGAAGGATATCGCACTCTTAAAAGAGAGGGACCAGTTGTCCGCTCCTCTCTGTGCCCAGGCTTCTGCGAACTCGAGAAGCCTGGCACCTACTGTAGTCTGGAGGACTTGATTCTTATTTAGCCCTCTTGAAGGGCCTGATAGAAGATCTACCACGCTTCTCGGGTTTTCTTCCTCTTAAAGAGGCTCTGTGTGAAGGGCCCCCTTGAAAGGGCTCTTGAGCAGGAAGTTTCTCCTTCCTGATGGAGGAAGCCGCTGGTCTCGCCTTCCTCGAAGACTGCGCCAACAGATCCTGAGTTGCCTTCTCCTCCAGGGAGTGAGAAATATCCTTTACCAATTTGTTCGGGAACAGCTGGTTCGAAAGGGGGCCGTAAAGCAAGGACGCCCTTTGGACCGGGGATACGGATTTTGTAAGGAACGAGTTGTAAACCGCTCTCTTCTTCAGAATTCCTGCCCCGAAGAGAGAGGCCAACTCCCCCGATCCGTCCCTGACTGCCTTGTCCATGCAAGACAGAATGCTATTCAGTTCCTCTGGTCCCAGAAACTCTGGGTCAAGAGTCTTCCTGGCCAATGTCCCAAGGGACCAATCTAAAAAGTTAAAGACTTCCAGTACCCAAAAGAGTCCCTTGAGGAAATGGTCCAGTTCGGTCATTCCCCATGTAGTCTTGGCCGTTGGAAGGGAATGTCTTCTAGCGGCATCCACCAAGGTGGAGAAGTCCGCTTCTGCCCATGAGGGGAGTCCCAACCCCATCGGCTCTCCTGTCTCACACCAAATGCCCTGCTTGCCTGAGAGCATGGAGGGAGGACAAGAAAATGATATTTTGTTCATGAAACTTACCTGACAGATATATATATACCGTATATTTCGGCGTATAAGTCGACCCTTTAGCCCCAAAAAATCATGCAAAAATTAGGGGGTCGACTTATCTAACGGTAACAAAAAGTGAATCTTTATTATTTTGGCAGGAATCCAGACTTTACAGTTGGCAGCCTTGTTGAGGTAACTATGTATGCAAATACCAGTATTAAAAACATTTCACACTGGAATACGACAATAATAATACATTAGAACATACATTACGTTAAATTAAATGAAAAAAATCAAAGTAACTTGAAGAAACCCCAATCGCACAGCAAGTGTAAACATTGCGTAGCCATTTGTAGTACAGTAATTGAGAAGGATGCGTTCACTCTGACAGTTTTGTATTTACCGGGGTATTGTTCAAAAACATATATGGTATGAAATCTTTATTTATCACTTTAAGTAAAATAAAATAAAAATTGTATTTAATAGTATATATCTATTTAAAATCCTTCAAAATGACTTGAGTCATCGTCACTTGAATTAAACAATTCATCAAAAAAATTATCATTCACGGTTTCATCATAAGGATCCAGTTTGAATCTGGTGAATCAACTGCAGGTTCGTTTTCCCTCAAATGAGCCTGTTTATGCCATAGAAGAACCAATGGTCAAGGAATATTCCAACATAATAATAAAATATCGGGGCACGTCATTTTAACAACCCAATCAAAACATTAACTTGATTGGTAGTTTGTACATACATATATACGTAGGCTGTTATGCAGCGTTAGTTAGCGCTTTGTTTGTTTACATTACACTCGAGTAACGTATCTTTCGTTTCGTCATTTCTAATCATATTTGCCGGTATTCATCTTTCATATATTACACAGATTTGTTAATATACCGAGTATATTACCTGTATTTCTTATGGTAAGTAGAGCAACATATGTACCGTAATAACATTCAGGTTATTTTATATGATACGTTTTACCCTGCTGCTTATTTTGAGCGTACGGTTGGCCTCACATTTTATAGGTCGACTAATATACCCGATATTAGTTAAAATCATAAAAATTTACTCAGAACTGGGGGGTCGACTTATATTCCAGTCGACTTATACGCCGAAATATACGGTAGTTGTATTTTCTGAAGTCCGATAGAATTTCAAAACTCGCGGCACACACAGTGGGCGGCCAGGTGGTAGTACCCATTCCCGCCGCTGGGAGGCGGATATCAGGAACCATTCCCATTTTCTATTCATATTTTTTCTGTCGCCGGTGCTGTAAACAACTGTTTGCAGTACCTCCGCCTAGGATTTTTGATTTACTTGTCATTTAAGTATCTGGATTGTCTTTTGGTATTGATTCTGGATTGTTGGATTGGCACGCGCAATAGTGGACTTCTTTTTTTTTTTTTTTTTTTTTTTTTTTTTTTTTTTTTTTTTTTTTTTTTTTTTTTTTTTTTTTTTTTTTTTTTTTTTTTTTTTTTGTTTTGGCTTTTCTGTAAACGTGATGTCTGGATCAAGTTCAGTGAGTTTCAGAGTGTGTGTGAAGAGTGATTGTAAGGTGAAGCTACCTAAATCATCGGTAGATCCCCACACAGTATGTATGGGGTGTAGGAGGCATGTATGTTTATTGGATGATCGGTGCAATGAATGTGAAGGTTTGACCGATGATGGATGGAAGGTGTATGATTCTTATCGGCGTAAATTGAAACGCGATAGGATCAGGAGATCTTCCTCCAAGAGCGGTTCCTGTAAAGGTAAGGGAAGTAATATTTCACCTGCATTAACCCCAGTAGAATTTGTTTCACCTAAACCTGTGATGTTGCCTTCGGGCCCTGATTCTGTGTCTGGAGAAGGTAATGCCCTTTCTCTGATTTTAGAGTCGTTACGCACTCTAGAATCTAAAGTGTTAGCCTTGGAAACCGGCTCAGTGAAAGTGTGTGATCGTGCCCCTAGTGTTGTGGAGGGGGCGTCAGATCGGCCCCATAATGCCTCTAGGCCTAGACCGCTATCGGACTCCCAGGACTCAGGGAGTGAATATGTCAAAAGCTGCAAGAGGGTTACGGGGACTCCCCACAGATCTGGCGTCCCTTCGGCAGGCCCTGTTGCAAGTTCCCAGGCTGCCAAGGAGCGTGCTCAGGCTCGCATCCTGAAGGACTGTTTTTCGTCCTCCAAGGCGCCCTCCCCGCGCAATGGGTGGAGCGCTCGGAGAGACTCGCGTCCGTTGAAAAGGACCTTTCGGAGTGAGGACGCTTCACGTCCTCTCTCTCCAGTTTCATTACGCTCTTCACCGGAGTCGTTTGACGCTTTTCCGCCTCAGAAGAGAGGTAGGATGTCATCAGGAGATGACGCCGAGAAGCGCTACAGTCGGTCTTCGGAGAGGCAGGTAGCTGTGCCTGTGAGAAGAAAGGAGGCGTCCCCTCGCCCCTCGTCTTCTCGCAGGTTCAGTCCTGCTCCTTCTTTAGTTTTTTCACCCACGAAGAACATCCTTGTGTCCCTTCAGGACCAGTTGTCGGCTTTGATGGCTCAGAAGACACGCCCAGCAGCAGTCGAGCCTAAACGGAGGAAGGACGTCAGGCTGCCAGTCAAGAGGACGAAGCAGTCCCCTTCTCCTTCTCCTCGTTCGTCTCTTTCTCCTCCTGCGTCTCCTTCGGTGCAACGCCGATCTCGTTCCGATAGTAGGAAAGCTCGTCGTCAGGACGCTTTCTTTCCCTCTCGACGTCCTGGGCAGGCTGCTCGACAGGACGCTCAGCAGGACGCTTTTCAGGACGCTTTGGAGGATGCCCGGCAGGACGAGGACGCTCGTCAGGACGCATTTGTAGCCGCTCGGAGGAACGTTTTTCCAAATGAGGAAGCTTTCGAGAGCGCTCAGAAGGACGCTTTGTTTACTAAGACTGGAAGCTCTAGTAAGAAGCTTAAGGACGCTTCTTTAGAACGAAGTAAGGCAGTCCGAGTCGCCTCTCAGGACGCTCAGCGCTGTCAAGACGCTCGTCTTCCTTCAGGCTGTAAGGACCGACAGAAGGTCGATCGCGTTGAAGGATTTTCTGCATTTAAAGCGCGGACATCTCTGGCTAAGACCAGACCAGTTGGACGTACGCCCTCTCCTGATGAGCAGTCTCCGATTCCCCTTAGGGAGGAAGGAGAGTTAAGTAGTCCGGCGGACTCGGTTGAGGAGGAGCAGCCGTCTGTTTCGTCCGTTTCGGATTATAAAGTTCTTGTGCGGCTGTTACGCGCTTCATTTGGAGACAAGTTTCAGCCTGCAGCTCCCAGGTCTCCTCCCTCGCAGTTTTCTTCATCGAAGGCTGTAGACCCCGAGTTCGTGGAAATGAAAACTTCTCTGTCCACCAAAAGGGCATTCAAGAAATTGCAAGATTGGATGGAACGAAGGAAGGATCAGGGCAAGTCGACTTTCGCCCTCCCTCCCTCAAGACTCAGTGGAAAAGGAGGCATTTGGTACGAGACCAAAGGAGAAGTAGGTGTGAGAATCCCTTCTTCAGCCCTAGGGGATTTCGCTAGCCTGGTCGACGCCCAGAGGAGGTCCCTTTTGTCGACAGCAAAGGTGTCTTGGACTCCTACAGAGATAGACCATCACATGAAAGGGCTATTAAGGACTCTCGAAATCTTCAACTTCTTGGACTAGTGCTTGGGAGTCCTGGATATTCAATCTAGGAGTACGGACTCGATCAGTCTGGGGGAGCTGTCCAGTGTGTTATCTTGCATGGACAAGGCCGTCAGAGATGGTTCGGAAGAGTTAGTTTCGCACTTCGGAACGGCGTTTCTTAAGAAGAGAGCGCTGTTCTGCAATTTTACTGCAAGATCGGTTACGTCAGCTCAGAAAGCTGAACTTCTCTTTGCTCCTCTTTCGAATCATCTCTTCCCCCAGACTATGGTGAAGGACCTGGCAAGTAGCTTACAAGAGAAAGCTACTCAGGACCTCTTAGCCCAGTCCTCGAGACGTCCCGCAGTTCCTACTTCGTCTTCTTTTGGATGACCTCCAAAGAAGATTAAACCCTTTCGTGGGGCTCCTCCCTCAAGAGCAGCTCCTCGAGGGAGAGGGCTTTCAAGAGGAAGAGCTTCTTTCAAGCCGAAAGCAAGTAAGTGAAGATCATGTCCTTCAGACACCAGTCGGAGCCAGACTGAAGTTTTTTGCCGGAGCATGGAGAGAGAGAGATACGGACCCTTGGTCCCTCAAGATCGTGGAACAGGGGTACAAGATCCCCTTTTTGGATCCTCCTCCTCTATCCACAACTCCCAGAGATCTTTCTCCTTCGTATCAAGGGGAGAAACGACAAATTCTTTTCGATCTTCTAGATCAAATGATCGAGAAAAGAGCGGTGGAGCAGGTCTTAGACCTGGGGTCACCAGGATTTTACAACAGAGTTTTCCTGGTACCAAAGCAGTCGTCGGGTTGGCGTCCAGTCCTAGACGTAAGCAGGCTGAATCTTTTCATAGAAAAGATAAAGTTCAAAATGGAGACGCCTCAGCCTGTTCTGGGAGCCTTGAGACCGGGCGACTGGATGGTGTCCTTAGACCTGCAGGATGCATACTTTCACGTTCCAATCCACCCTCTTTCAATAAAGTATTTGAGGTTCGTTTTGAAAGACAAAGTCTGGCAATTCAGAGCCCTTTGTTTCGGCTTAAGCACGGCTCCGATGGTATTTACCATGATCATGAAGAATGTAGCGAGATGGTTGCATTCTTCAGGGATAAGAGTATCCCTCTATCTCGACGATTGGCTAGTCAGAGCGTCGTCAGAGGAGAGGTGTCTGAAGGACCTTCAGTTCACGTTAGCCTTGGCGAAGTCCCTGGGACTTCTGGTCAACCTCGAAAAGTCGCATCTGACCCCGACACAGTCCATCGTGTATCTGGGGATTCAGATGGATTCAGTGGCTTTTCGGGCGTTTCCGTCCCAGGAACGACAGCTGCAAGGCTTAGAGAGAGTTTCAGCCTTCCTGGGGAAGGAGACTTGCTCGGCGAGGGAATGGATGAGTCTGCTGGGGACCATTTCCTCGCTGGAAAAGTTTTTTTCCCTGGGGAGACTGCACCTAAGGCTTCTCCAGTTTTTCCTGGCAGAGGAATGGAAGGTCAAAGAGGATCTGGATGCGACCTTAAAGATCACCGATTCGGTGAAAAGCCATCTAAGATGGTGGCTCGATCCTCGGAAGTTTCGAGAGGGCTTATCCCTAAAGCTTCTGAGCCCCGACCTAGTGTTGTTTTCCGACGCGTCCATTTCGGGTTGGGGAGCAACACTAGGAGGGGAAGAAGTGTCAGGCTCCTGGAGGGGGGAACAGGTAGCCTGGCACATCAATGTGAAAGAACTAGCAGTGGTTTACCTGGCACTTCAGTTCTTCGAGGAAAAGGTTGCAGACAAAATTGTCCAAGTCAACTCGGACAACACTACAGCCCTTGCCTACCTAAGGAATCAGGGAGGAACACACTCCCGACCTCTGTTTTACCTGGCGAGGGAGATTCTGCTATGGGCAAGTGCGAGGGGAGTGAGAATCTTGACGAGATTCATCGCAGGAGTTCAGAATGTCAGAGCGGACCTTCTCAGTCGACAGGACCAACTCCTGCCGACAGAATGGACTCTTCATCAAGACGTCTGTCGGGAGCTTTGGAAGTTGTGGGGACGTCCTCTGGTCGACCCCTTCGCGACGTCGAGGACGAAGAGGCTTCCTCTTTATTGCTCCCCGGTCCTGGACCCAGGAGCAATCGCTATAGACGCACTGCTCTGGGATTGGACGAACTTGGACCTTTATGCCTTCCCACCATTCAAGATCATGGGGGAAGTCATGAGAAAGTTTGCGGCGTCAGAAGGGACGAGGTTGACCCTGATCGCCCCGATGTGGCCGGCAAGAGAATGGTTCACGGAGGTTATGTCCTTCCTTGTAGACTTCCCAAGGACGTTGCCCTGGAGGAAAGATCTACTCAAACAACCCCACTTCGAAAGGTATCACCAAAACCTCTCCGCTCTGGGTCTGACTGCGTTCAGACTATCGAGAAGTTGGCCAGAGCGAGAGGTTTTTCTAAAACAGCTGCAAAAGCGATCGCCAACGCAAGGAGGGCTTCATCAAGAGCTGTTTACCAGTTGAAGTGGGCTTCCTTCAGGGCATGGTGTAGAAGGGAGGGAATTTCCTCTTCCACGACCTCTGTGAGCCAAATAGCCAATTTCCTGCTATTCTTAAGGAATGTGCAGAAGTTGGCAGTCCCAACCATCAAGGGATATAAAAGTATGCTGTCAGCAGTATTTCGGCACAGAGGCCTAGACCTTTCTGACAATAGAGATCTTCACGATCTCTTGAAACGACGAAGATTCCTCAGGCGAGGCCTCCTTCATGGAACTTAGATGTGGTCCTAAGATTATTGATGTCGAGTCCTTTTCCTAACTGCTCTGGCGACGGCGAAGAGAGTTAGCGAAATCCAAGCCTTTAGTAAACAGGTGGGCTTCAAAGGAGACAACGCTGTCTGCTCTTTGAGTCCCACATTCTTGGCGAAAAACGAGAACCCGTCTAACCCTTGGCCCAAGAGCTTCGAGATAAAGGGTATGACGAGCCTAGTGGGCCAAGAACCAGAGAGAGTCCTGTGCCCTGTCAGGGCTCTCAAGTTCTACGTTCATAAGACGAAGGAGGTACGAGGTCCCTCAGGTAATCTTTGGTGCTCTGTGAAGAGACCTGAGTTACCATTATCAAAGAATGCTGTGGCTTTCTTTCTGAGGGACGTTATAAAAGAGGCTCATTCATCTTGCCAGGAGACTAATTTGAGCCTCTTGCGAGTGAAAGCTCACGAGGTCAGAGCTGTCGCAACCTCTCTTGCCCTCCAAAAGAACATGTCAATCAAGGACATCCTTGATGCCACCTTTTGGAGGAGCAATTCTGTATTCGCCTCACACTACTTAAGAGATGTGAGAACGATATACGAGGACTGTTGTTCTCTTGGACCGTACATTTCTGCAGACACAGTCTTGGGGGCTGGAGGTAGCTCTTTCCCTATCCCTTAGTTAGGAGTTAGGTTAGTTTTTAATATGTTTTGAGTTTTTGGTTGTTGGTGAGATCTTTTGTGAAGATCTCCCATTCTTTAGGTTAACTTTCATGGGATCTTTGTCTAGTTGGTCAGGTGGTGGTCAGTTGCTTCATAGCCCTCATATGTATGGTACGATGGTCTAGTCACGTTGTTGGCACGTCCCCGTTGACAGAGCATCCAGAGCGCACCAGCACTACAAGTCTCCACCTGGCTGGCAACTCTGATTAAGCAAAAGCAGGCTTAGGTGACAGTAATCACGAACTCTGCTATGCTAACAGGTGAGGAACCAAGATGTATATCATCTACTTAATTTAAGTTTCCTAAAAAATCCTATTCTGTCTCTTCCCACCATCCGAAGGTGGGATTCAGCTATATATATCTGTCAGGTAAAGTGGCATGAACAAAATGTTATTGTTATTATACAATTAAGTTTGTTCATACTTACCTGGCAGATATATATAATTAAAGCCCGCCCGCCCTCCTCCCCTCAGGAGACAGTGGCATTAATAAATATGAATAGAAAATGGGAATGGTTCCTGATATCCGCCTCCCAGCGGCGGGAATGGGTACTACCACCTGGCCGCCCACTGCGTGTGCCGCGAGTTTTGAAATTCTGTCGGACTTCAGAAAATACAGCTATATATATATCTGCCAGGTAAGTATGAACAAACTTAATTGTATAATAACAATAACATTTTCATACATACTTACCTGGCAGATATATACGATTAATGGCCCACCCAGCCTCCCCGCAGGAGACAGGTGGAAGAGAGAAAATATGATAGAAAACGGGAATGGTTCCTAGTCCTGCCGCCCAGGGCAGGCAGGTAGATCACCTGACCTACCGGTAGCGAGTGGCGCGAAATTTGAATTTCTGTCGGGGACGACGGAGTCTTAGCTAAGTATATATCTGCCAGGTAAGTATGTATGAAACTTTATTGTATTATAACAATATCATATTTCATGAAGTTTGCAGCTCACAGGAACGCTAACATTGATCCCCAAAATATTACATTTTTGGAGTCAGATAAAGGGAATCCACCTTACGTCAATATGACTCAGCCGTTAAGAAACTGGCTATGTTTCTTAAGGGCTCAAATACTCAGATCATGACCACGAATTTGGCCATATCCTTCTTCAGAACATTGTTCGAGAAAGGTCTTGCAGCAAGCATGATTACTACTACCAAATCGGCCCTTAAAAAGATCTTCCAGTTTGGTTTTGGTATAGATCTAACAGATTCTTATTTTTCCTCTATACCGAAAGCTTGTGCTAGACTTAGACCCTCCTAGAGACCTAAGTCAGTTTCTTGGTTTTTGAATGTTCTTAAGTTGGCCTCAGAAATAAATAATGAATCATGTGATTATATAGCCCTCCTGAGAAAAACTTTATTCTTGCTAAGTTTAGCTTCAGGAGCTAGAATTTCAGAACTGTCGGCTCTTCTGAGAGAACCAGGCCACATTGAATTCCTTCCCTCAGGAGAAGTGCTTCTCTCTCCAGATCGTCAATTTTTGGCCAAAAATGAAGACCCACAAGATAGGTGGGCCCCATGGAAAATCCTACCACTTCCAGAGGACAAGTCCCTATGTCCTGGTAATTCCTTAAGAGCTTACCTGAGCAGGACGACCTTAAGATCTTCAGGTCCATTATTCATTAGGGAAAAGGGTGGTATGATCTCCTTAAAAGGTATCAGACAACAAATTCTGTATTTTATTGAGCAAGCCAATCCGGAATCCTTTCCACAGGCTCATGATGTGAGGGCAGTTGCCACATCCATCAATCATTTTCAACACATGAATTTTGACGATCTTAAGAAATACACAGGCTGGAAAT
Source organism: Macrobrachium nipponense (assembly GCF_015104395.2). Classification (NCBI taxonomy): domain Eukaryota; kingdom Metazoa; phylum Arthropoda; class Malacostraca; order Decapoda; family Palaemonidae; genus Macrobrachium; species Macrobrachium nipponense. The sequence goes on from NC_061089.1 coordinate 32,790,770, forward strand.
CTCTGACAGTTTTTAAGTGCCACTACTTAAAGTCTTTAGAAGCCCTTAAATTTTCAGCAGTGGCAGTGGAAAACACAGTTTCCCCTGACACTGCCTGATATACTATCAACCTTTCTCTGTAGCCTTCCCTTCTACCTGCCTCACTTGCACCCTTGCTTAGCTAGGTCGCCTCTATTGTACATATTGCATTGGATGTAGTTGTTCATACATTGTTTGCTTTGCAGTAGGGCTCAGTTCCCTCGCTTATTTTGCCTAATTATCAACTTATTTATTTTCTGTAGCATACATGTTTACCATTAAGTAGCTTTAAGGTTATTAATCTAAGTAGCGTTAAGATGGTTAAATCATATGGTTTTATCTTTCATGTACTTTTGCACCATTGTATCTTTAAGTTGTACATTATACCAATTAATCTTACTTGTGTTTATTTCATCTGCTATTTCAATGTTTTGTGCAGTCTTCCAAGCTTGCTCGAGCTAATTCTCTGGCACTATTTCACGGAGCGACACAGGCTGAGCCCAGAAAAGGGATTTTGACGGAGGAAAAATCTCTCTCTGGCCGGGGGCCTGTGTCGCCCAGTGAAATCCCACCCTCTTATTCTGTATTCCTCACCCTGCTTGACCCAAGCTTGGGTGCTATCTTCAGGAATGACGTCAGAGGCGCTCACTGTAGTAGTAGAGGGTAGCGGGGCTTTAGTTCGGCTCCTCTGTAGTTGAGGTTTTGGCGGAGGAAGAAGCTAAATGGCAAGGGACCTCTGGTAGTGGTATCCACTCACTCTTTATCTATACCGACACCTTTTATGGAAAGGTGAGCGAGCCATTTATCTTGGCACTATTGTTCATCTTTTTCTCTGGTATGAATAGCAATATTTATACCTAGAAATAGTATCAAAGGAACCTATTTCACTGGGCGACACAGGCCCTCGCCCAGAAATAGAATTTTCCTCCGTCAAAATCCCTTTTTTACCTTGTAATCGGTAGTTTTATCCTTACTGCCATCACAACTGAAACCCCACGGTGCTTATTTGATTGTAATTATATACACATTTTGGTCTTAATTCACTCCACATTGCACTTGAACAAAGTTACTGTTCCTGGTTCCTAAGTACTCACTCTGCAAACACAGTTACGAGCAGCAGACGACAACACTGATTATAGTTGCAAAGCTTTATTCCCTTAATTGTTTACTTTACTCATTATTTAGTTTAACTTTACTTCAAAATGTTTATTTAATTTATGTCTGTTATCCCCTTTTTTGCAACCAGATTAACCCCCCAAAATTACAAATATTTCGGATGTACGTATACTTATGAGCAGAGGACGTGAGGAAAAATGACTCATCGTTGCCAATCTAGTATCTCGTCTCCTGGTTCCAGAGGTTTCACCTCTGCACCGGGATCCGTCTCGGCCGCTCGCTCGCGAGCGTCACTGAGTGTACGGTCACCTAGCGGTGACTGTGCAGCCAGGGTCCAGGCGGCTGAGCTTGCTCGCCGCCAGGACCCTGGCATGGAGCGGATGACTGGTGGGAGTCGCTCAGGTGACTCTCGCCCGGCCGGCGATCGCTCTCGCAGCGATCCCCCAGTTCCCAGGGTTGATGCGATAGTCCCACCAGACCGATCGCGTGCTGAGGCCAGGAAGAGGTCCCCCCCAGTCACCAGGCCCAGTCTTGGCTGGGCCAGATACCGTGACGCGTCGAGAGGACGGTGCACACTCCCACTGCACCAGTGGACTCTTCTGGTCTCCCAACTGTCGCTCCCACTGGGACCGGACAGATTGTTTGACTGATAGCAGCTCTCCTGACGCTCAGAACTGTCGCTACCGTTTTCGGTCCAGCGGTTCTCCCCAGGGAGACCGTGGAACTAGACCTGCAGCTTGGTTGCCACCGAGGGTTGGCGATTGCCTGCAGTCCTCCCAGCCCATCGGCTCTGCTGGTAGGCAGGGCGGGAGCGTCAGGTCTTCCTCTCCTATCCCTTCAACTTCCTCGGGCTACAATGGGAGGAGCGAGGCGATTAGGCGCTCTGCATGGTCTCGCCACGAGAGCCTACAAGCCTGGCACGGTTTTGGGACTGAACAGGTCGTACGCCCAAGTGGTTGGAGGAGGCCATGAGGTGTCTGACGGGGTTCCTCCTGCTGAAGGAGGAGGGTCTCGAGAGCTGACTGGTCATTTGCGGAGGTCATTGCTCTGATTCGTCAGCTCAACGGTACTTCTGCCCTCTGAACTTCCTTCGAGGTTGAAGTCATTCTGGGGTCCTAAGAAGGAACCCAAGACCACGGTGGGTTTGCCCTGATCTTCCTTGGCCAACGGTGTGCTGGGCCAGGTGGACTCTCTCATCTCTGGATAGTAGGGCTCGCTTATGTCGAGCAGGTCAGACAAGCTGCTTCCCCCTCCTCTACCCCGTCAGCGGCGCTTCTATGTGCCTTCGGAGGACCCATTGCCGACCAAGCAGGTTAACCCGGAGATAGCTAGGCTAACTCCGGGGGTGCCTCTCCATCACCTGCTGGCCGAGAACCTCTGGTTCTCACAGCAAGAGGCATCTGGCCTGGAAGCGACTGCCATAGCAGCTTTCCAAGCAGTCTCCTGGCTGGACCTGTGGTCACTCATGGTGTCCAGAGTCGCAGCCTCCTTGGGACCCATCTCTCCCGAAGGAAACAATGCGGTTCTATTGTTTTGTGTATCAATTATACTTGTAATGAAACAATATGAAAAATTCTCATTTAATTGGCTCTATACATATTTTTATGTTGGTGTGTTTTTGTAAGCTGGCTAGGGTTAGGCTAGAACTTTTTTGAGCTTAGAGGTAGCTTAGCCAGGTTTGTGAACCTTTGAGGACAAGTGAGCACAGGTTACTGTACCCAATTTAAGATGGAACTTGCACATTGTGTAGCTTTCTGTTTCAGTCAGTCTTGAATCATTTGTTACAGATTGGATATTGAAATATATTGTTTCATACAATCAACTTACCTGTCAGATATATACATAGCTAAGACTCCGTCGTCCCCGACAGAAATTCAAATTTCGCGCCACTCGCTACAGGTAGGTCAGGTGATCTACCGGCCTGCCCTGGGTGGCAGGACTAGGAACCAATCCCGTTTTCTACTCATATATTTTCTGTCGCCGGTGGTATCAACATCGTTGCTGCCACCTCTTGACTGGAATTCGCTTTTCTAAGCAATTGATCATCTTTTTGTGGACTTTTGGTGAAGTACCTGGATCGTTGTTTTGGCATTCGCTACTGTGGACTGGATTTGGACTTGCTTTTTGATTTTTCTTCAGAATGTCTGATTCAAGTGTTTGTGTGAGAATGTGTGTGAATGTAGGCTGCAAGGTGAGGATACCGAAAGCTTCGGTTGATCCTCACACTGTATGTCGCAAATGTAGGGGTTTTGATTGTTCTATTTCTAACACCTGTCATGAGTGTGAAAGGTTGAATGTTGAGGAATGGAAGACTCTAACTTCTTACTTGAAGAAGTTAGAAAGGGATAGAGTCAGAAGGGCGGCATCTAAGATGGCGGGTAGTTGTACAAGGCCTATTGAGCCTTTAGACAATTCTAACTCTTCTCTTAATTATGATTCTCTATCAGGACCCTCACTGACTGTACATTCAGATTCAGCTTCGGAAATTGCTGAACTGAAGGCTACGATTCTCAGGATGAAAGCCGAAAGGGCTACCATAAAAGGTAAGGATGGTGAAAGTAGGAGAAGGAAAGTCGAAAGCCGTACGGAGGTTGTGGAGAATTCCCCCCGGTCAGGCGTCCCTTCAGCAGGTGCTGTGCATAGACAGCCTGCTCAGGACCGCTATCGAAAAAGCGTCCTCAGAGAGTGCTTCTCTTCGTCCGCTTCTCCCTCTCCTAAACGAGGGTGGAAGGATTCGGACTTGTCCAGGCCCCTGAAAAGGCACTGGAGAGATCCTGGTTTGGATTCAAGCCCGGAACGCTTTTCGGAAGAAGAACCTCCTTCTATCAAGAAGGCGAAGAGGGTTTCGCCGTTCCATGATGGGGGCAACACGCTTTCGAGGTCTTCCTCTCCCGTTCAAGAAGACGCAGGAGAAGTGCCAAAAGGATCATTTTGGCGGTACAGGAACAGCTTTCCGCCCTAGTAGGAGTCCTTTCGAAGGATCCTCCTCGTAAGAAAGACGTCAGACTGCCGGTCAAGAAGACTCGTCTTCCTTCTCCCACCAGGAGTGAGGCTCCTGCGAAACGTGAGTCTTTTGAGATCTCAGATAGAGACTCGTGGGAAGATATGGATCCGCCAGACAAGCGCGTAGCAACAGCTAAGCGCGAGGCGTCCTACAGACGAGAAGCGTCCTCTAAGAGAGAGTCAGACAAGCGAGAAACGCATTGCAGACGAGAGGATTCTCCCAGATGGGATACGTCTGCCAGATCAGTAGCTTCAGCCGAGCGCGGAGTGACAAACAGGCGTGAGCATTCATCCAAGCGTGAGGCTCAAGAAGAACATCTGTCACGCAAGGAGGGGACTTCAGGAAGACGCGAGTCTTCAACAAGGCACGAGGGTGTCAGTCAGGCGCGAGACGGTTCAGAGGCGCGAGACACCAGTCAGGCGCGAGGCGCCAGCCAAGCGCGAAGAGTCAGTCAGGCGCGAGACGCTAACCAAGCGCGAGGATCTTGCCAGGCGCGAGGCGCCAGCCAAGCGCGAGGAATCAGCCAGGCGCGAGACGCCAGCCAAGCGCGAGGCGCCAGACAAGCGCGAGGCGCCACCAGGCGCGAGGCGCCAGCCAGTACGAAGAGCCAGTCGAACATAGGAGCTCTTTACACTCTCTTAGCCCCTCTCCTATTAGAGTTTGTCCCCAGTAGAGAGAATGGTTGGACAAGAAGACCAGGAACGAGAAGTGGTCTCTCCTGCTGATCCGATTATGGAAGAGGAATCAGAGGACGAGTCTCACAGTAAGGAAGGACTGTCGAACTACAAAGTCTTGACAGCTCTCCTTCTCCAGGAATACGGAGACGCATTGATCCCTGCCGCTCCTCCTTCGCCTCGTTCTCTGTTTTCATGCTCGAAGACTCCGAAATCGTCGGCTTTCGTGAAGATGAGACCGACGATTTCTATGAAGAGAGCTCTGCAATCGCTTGATAACTGGATGCTTACTAAGAAGGAGCTTGTAAGGACAGTCTTTTGCATGCCTCCCCCTAGACTGACCGGCAAGAGAGGATTTGGTACCAGACTGGGGAGAATATGGGTCTCACTCTCCCTGCTTCAGCTGAAGCTGACTTTTCCAGTCTGGTAGACGCATCCAGGAGACATAGCCTTCACACGGCTAAGATTACTTGGGGCCTTTCAGAGTTGGATCATCTCCTCAAGGGACTTTTTCACATTCTAGAAGTCTTTAACTTCCTAGATTGGTCCCTTGGGGTGATGTCCAAGAAGGCTCATGCCCCTGAAGGGCTAGAACCGGATGTTCTCCTAGCAATTCTGTCATGTATTGACAAGGCGGTGCAAGACGGCTCAGGGGAAGTTTCTTCCTTGTTTGGAGCAGGTCTCTTGAAGAAGAGATCTGTGTTTAGCGCTTTCTTGACGAAAGCAGTATCACACTCACAAAGAGCAGCTTTGTTATTCGCCCCTAGGTCTGATTTTCTGTTCCCGTCACAGTTGGTGAAGGATATTTCCCGATCGCTGACGGAGAAAGCGACTCAAGATCTTCTCCTGCAATCGTCCAGGAAGAAGAGACCAGTAATGGTGGGTGAAAAGAAAGTGGCGTCTACTCCTGTTCGGCCCTTTCGAGGCGGCCCTCCAACTAGAGTTACCGCTAAAAGGAAAACGACCGAGAAGAGAGGTCGAGCCTCGTTCCGCCCCTTTAAAAGGGGAAAGTGAAGTGGCGCTCCTCCAAACACCAGTAGGTGCCAGGCTCCGGGGATTTGCGGAAGCCTGGACTCGCATCGACACAGATCCTTGGTCGATGTCGGTTCTTCAGAAGGGATATCTCATTCCTTTCCTGGACAATCCTCCCCTGACGTCACTCCGAGGGAATTGTCCGCCAATTACAAGGACCCTGTGTTGAAAGATACTCTTCAACAAATGGTGGATCAGATGTGGACAAGAGAGCTATAGAACTTGTGCTGGATCAAAGCTCCCCGGGGTTTTACAATCGTCTTTTCTTGGTTGCGAAAGCCTCGGGGGGATGGAGACCAGTTCTGGATGTCAGCGCTCTGAACAAGTTTGTTCAAAAACAGAAGTTCTCCATGGAAACCTCTGCTTCAGTCCTGGCGGCTCTTCGCCAAGGGGATTGGATGGTGTCTCTGGATCTCCAGGACGCATATTTTCACGTCCCGATCCATCCTTCGTCGAAGAAGTACCTCCGTTTCATGACGGGGGGAAGGATCTTCCAATTCAGAGCCTTGTGCTTCGGCCTGTCGACGGCGCCTCAGGTTTTCACGAACCTTTGAAAAATGTGGCGAGATGGCTTCATCTGAAAGGAATCAGTATATCTCTTTATCTAGACGACTGGCTTATCAGAGCAAAGTCAGAGGAACAGTGTTTGGAGGACCTGAATGTGACACTAAACCTTATAAAGACTTTAGGATTACTCGTGAACCTCGAGAAGTCCCAACTGATCCCCAGCCAGAACTTGGTCATCTGGGGATTCGGATGGATTCTCGGGGTTTTCGAGTATTTCCTTCTCAAGAGAGGCTAGCGAGAGGTTTAGAAAAAGTCTCTCTCTTCCTAAGGAAGGAACGGACTTCGGCGAGGGATGGTTGAGCCTTTTAGGGACCCTTTCCTCGCTCGAACAGTTCTTTCACCTAGGAAGACTTCATCTCCGTCCTCTTCAGTTCTTCCTCAGAAGTTCGTGGAACATGAAGACAGGACTACTCTCGGACTTTTTTTCCCATTCCAGATCTGATAAAACGACATCTAGAATGGTGGTTACTCCCACTGAGGGAAAACAAAGGTACTTCCCTGGAAATACAGAGCCCAAACCTTGTATTGTTTTCCGACGCGTCGGAAAAAGGTTGGGGAGCAACTTTGGGAAAGAGAGAAGTGTCAGGCACTTGGAATGCTCTTCAAGTGTCCTGGCACATAAACTGCAAAGAACTGCTAGCTGTACACCTAGCTCTAAAGAGCTTCGAACCGTTAGTTTGCAACAAAATAGTTCAAGTGAATGCGGACAATACAACCGCTCTAGCATACATTCGGAAGCAAGGAGGTACTCACTCGTATGCCCTTTACGAACTCACGAGAGAACTTCTGTTGTGGACATCCCAGAGGAACATCTCTCTCTTGACGAGGTTCGTTCAGGGAGTAAGGAACGTACGAGCGGACAGGCTGAGCAGGAGGAACCAGGTCCTTCATACCGAGTGGACCCTCCACTCAGAAGTTTGCCTCAAGCTCTGGTCTCTTTGGGGAACTCCTCATGTCGACCTCTTTGCCACGTTCCTCTCGAGGAGACTGGAAGTCTTCTGTTCAGTGGTAGAAGATCCCAGAGCTCTAGCAGTAGACGCCTTCCTACTAGATTGGTCTCAGGTAGACGTTTACGCATTTCCCCCATTCAAGATTCTGGGGCAAGTACTCAGGAAGTTTGTGACTTCAAAGGGGACAAGAATGACCCTGATAGCCCCCTTTTGGCCAGCTCAAGAATGGTTTCCAGAGGTACTGGAGTGGATAGTAGACTTCCCCAGATCCCTTCCACAAAGGAGGGATCTTCTCAGACAACCACACATCGAGAGGTTTCATCAAAACCTCCCGCTCTCGCTCTGACTGCCTTTCGACTATCGAAAGACTTGTCAGAGCGAGAGGCTTTTCTAGTAAAGCAGCAAGCTCGATCGCTAGAGCCCGGAGAACTTCCACTATCCGGGTTTATCAATCCAAGTGGGAAGTTTTTAGAAGGTGGTGTAAGTCAAAGAAGTTGTCCTCCTCCAGTACCTCTGTAGCAGAAATAGCTGATTTTCTGTTATTTCTGAGGGAAGAGTCGCAGCTCTCCGTAGCCACGATAAAGGGCTATAGGAGTATGCTTTCGGCCGTCTTTAGGAATAGAGGCCTAGATTTGGGAAACAATAAGGACCTGCATGATCTGATTAGGTCATTTGAGACCAAGAAGTATAGAATGACTTCTCCCCCTAACTGGAATCTAGACGTAGTACTGAAGTTCTTGACTTCAGAGAGATTTGAACCCCTACATTTGGCCTCGTTTCGTGATATAACGAGAAAATGTTTATTCCTTTTGTCACTGGCAACGGCAAAAAGGGTTAGCGAACTGCACGCCCTTAGTGACAAAGTCGGGTTCAATATAGATTCAGCCATCTGTTCTTTCAAGGAATTATTCTTAGCGAAGAATGAAAATCCTTCGAAACCCTGGCCGAGAAACTTCGAAGTAAAAGGATTATCGGGTCTCGTCGGCAGGGAACCGGAGAGGTCTCTTTGCCCAGTAAGGGCATTAAAGTTTTACTTAAAGAAAAAGGAACAGTTGGGAGGTTCTAGACAAGGCCTGTGGTGCTCAGTGAAGGATCCATCAAGACCTATGTCTAAGAATGCATTAGCCTTTTTTGTCAGGAACGTAATTATGGACGCTCATAAGGCTTGCACGGACGATTCCTTAAAACTCCTAAGAGTAAGAGCTCATGAAGTGAGAGCAGTGGCAACGTCTCTCTCTTTTCAGAGAAATATGTCGCTGAAGAATATCTTGGAAGCGACATATTGGAGATGTAATTCTGTGTTTGCGGCTCACTATTTGCAGGTAGACGTTTACGCATTTCCCCCATTCAAGATTCTGGGGCAAGTACTCAGGAAGTTTGTGACTTCAAAGGGGACAAGAATGACCCTGATAGCCCCCTTTTGGCCAGCTCAAGAATGGTTTCCAGAGGTACTGGAGTGGATATTAGACTTCCCCAGATCCCTTCCACAAAGGAGGGATCTTCTCAGACAACCACACATCGAGAGGTTTCATCAAAACCTCCCCGCTCTCGCTCTGACTGCCTTTCGACTATCGAAAGACTTGTCAGAGCGAGAGGCTTTTCTAGTAAAGCAGCAAGCTCGATCGCTAGAGCCCGGAGAACTTCCACTATCCGGGTTTATCAATCCAAGTGGGAAGTTTTTAGAAGGTGGTGTAAGTCAAAGAAGTTGTCCTCCTCCAGTACCTCTGTAGCAGAAATAGCTGATTTTCTGTTATTTCTGAGGGAAGAGTCGCAGCTCTCCGTAGCCACGATAAAGGGCTATAGGAGTATGCTTTCGGCCGTCTTTAGGAATAGAGGCCTAGATTTGGGAAACAATAAGGACCTGCATGATCTGATTAGGTCATTTGAGACCAAGAAGTATAGAATGACTTCTCCCCCTAACTGGAATCTAGACGTAGTACTGAAGTTCTTGACTTCAGAGAGATTTGAACCCCTACATTTGGCCTCGTTTCGTGATATAACGAGAAAATGTTTATTCCTTTTGTCACTGGCAACGGCAAAAAGGGTTAGCGAACTGCACGCCCTTAGTGACAAAGTCGGGTTCAATATAGATTCAGCCATCTGTTCTTTCAAGGAATTATTCTTAGCGAAGAATGAAAATCCTTCGAAACCCTGGCCGAGAAACTTCGAAGTAAAAGGATTATCGGGTCTCGTCGGCAGGGAACCGGAGAGGTCTCTTTGCCCAGTAAGGGCATTAAAGTTTTACTTAAAGAAAAAGGAACAGTTGGGAGGTTCTAGACAAGGCCTGTGGTGCTCAGTGAAGGATCCATCAAGACCTATGTCTAAGAATGCATTAGCCTTTTTTGTCAGGAACGTAATTATGGACGCTCATAAGGCTTGCACGGACGATTCCTTAAAACTCCTAAGAGTAAGAGCTCATGAAGTGAGAGCAGTGGCAACGTCTCTCTCTTTTCAGAGAAATATGTCGCTGAAGAATATCTTGGAAGCGACATATTGGAGATGTAATTCTGTGTTTGCGGCTCACTATTTGAAGGACGTGCGTGTGACCTATGAAAAATGTTTTTCATTAGGTCCTTTTGTGTCTGCGGGCACAATCCTGGGTACAGGAGCTTACAACAATCCTTAAATATAGATATGTTCTAGACTTTCTTCTGAACAAGTGCAGTTGTCGCACAAGCGTCCAGTCACTTCAGTTCAGTAAGGAACTCTTGTGATATCTTGTAATAGAAACCTTAAATATAGATATGTTCTAGACTTTCTTCTGAACAAGTGCAGTTGTCGCACAAGCGTCCAGTCACTTCAGTTCAGTAAGGAACTCTTGTGATATCTTGTAATAGAAAATTTTTTTTTTTAAATTATTGTGTACTTGTGCATTGTGGTGTGAGTTACGGTTGTTGCGAAGAGTTGGGGATAACTCTGAGCAATTTTTAATACTAACATGGTGGTTAGGATCAGGTGGTCGGGATTGATTGTTTGCTCCTTAATAAGGTGTGTTGTCATGTAAGTGGATCAGCACCCATTGACAAAGTCCTTTCAGGCTCTGCCGAGTAAGTGGATAAGACCCCTTCGGCAGACCCACAAGAATTCTTGGCCATAGATCACATATCTCGCTAAAGTTTCTTGAGGTGATGCAGACTACGGGGAAAACACCCACGGAGTCTACCACCTATCAGGTAGGAACCAAGGTTTTTAATTTATACCTACAACAGATGTTGTTTACCTGTCTATTCTAGTAGTAGCTGTCTCTTACCCTCCACCGAAGGGTGCCAATCAGCTATGTATATATCTGACAGGTAAGTTGATTGTATGAAAATGATATTGTTATAATACAATAAAGTTTCATACATACTTACCTGGCAGATATATACGATTAAGGCCCACCCAGCCTCCCCGCAAGGAGACAGGTGGAAGAGAAAATATATGAGTAGAAAACGGGATTGGTTCCTAGTCCTGCCACCCAGGGCAGGCCGGTAGATCACCTGACCTACCTGTAGCGAGTGCTGGTTGCGAAATTTGAATTTCTGTCGGGGACGACGGAGTCTTAGCTATGTATATATCTGCCAGGTAAGTATGTATGAAACTTTATTGTATTATAACAATATCATGTTGCTGAAGAGCCGCCATAAGGCTTCTTACTCACAAGTGGCTTTTTCCCACACAGGAAAACTGCGGCATAGGAATCAATGCAGATTAATCAGACCCTTCACTTGAATCACATGCAGCAAAATTCCCCTGTGGCAAAGATTAACCTGCCACCTGCACTGCTACAACATGTGGCACTGATTAGTCTTAAAATACTGACGAAGTCTATGGAGCTGTTCAGACGAACATTTTTTTTTTTTTTCCCTCCTTGTGCAGTTATACATACATATTACTATTTCATTTGCCTTCCCCTACACTTACGTCACAGTCAGGGCAACATCTTCAAGAGGAATGGATGGTCTCTTAACTGTGTCTTGTCATCTAATTCCATTGTTCAACTTGCTCACAAGTTCTTTTAACGAAGGAGACGTGAAAATAGTTGAACAACTTTTCTTCATCACCTTTCTTGTTTGAATGTAATGTATACGTAGAGTGTTCCTACAAGTATTCTGGAGCTGTTAATTGGATGGTTCACCATTTACACTTTTCTTTTTTAACATCCTGTTCATTAAGTACACATAAGTCTATTTGCAAATCACAATTTCTGCATAGCAGGCGACCCACGCAGGAAAAAAATTGCTCACATGTAGATATGCCAGCTTAACACCCGTGCTGGGAAAAGCTGCTCATGTGAATGGGGCTTAAAGCAGAATTGTCAGCTTTAAAATTTGATCCCAAATATCAATTTTTGTATATTCAACTTCCCTGTCAGATATATACTTAGCTATAGACTCCGTCGTCCCCGACAGAAATTCGAATTTCGTGGCACACGCTACAGGTAGGTCAGGTGATCTACCGCCCTGCCGCTGGATGGCAGGAATAGGAACCATTCCCGTTTTCTAATCAGATTTTCTCTGTCGCGGTACTGTCAACATCGTTGTTGGTACCTCCTGACTTGATTTTCGTTTTTCATCGCCATCGATCTTCTGGGCTGTATTTTTTGGTGACATATTGGATCTTTGGTTTGGCATACGCTTTTGTTAACTATTTGTTGGATTTTGCTTCAAAGAAGTAATTAGAATTTGGGTGAGACTACCAAATGCTTAGGTAGACCCTCACAACTTTTGCAAGTAAGGGAAATATTAATATTAATTCACTAAATACGTGTAAGAAGTGTTAAAATTTGATTGAGGAAAAGTAAACACTCTAACTTCCTACTTAAGGAAGTCAGAAAAGCATATGACTAGAAACGCTTCCTTTAGAAGCTTTAATAAGTCTCGTGCTAACGAGCAGTTAGAGTATTAACAGTACTAGTAGTTGTTGCATCCTCATCACCTTCTTACCTGACAGAAACTACAAATTCATCTTTTGCAAATTTGAAGGATAATTGGAGGGAGCTCAAAAGGCGAGCTCTTAAAAGTTAAGAAGTGAATATAGTGTTCCCAGTGCAGTGGAGGGTGCGTCTGATCGACTCTGTCTCGCTCCCAGGCCTAGACCTCTTCCAAGCTCCCAGGCCCAGAGGAGAAGGAATGTCGACACCCTTACGGAGGTTTTGGAGAATCCCCACCAATCAGGCGTCCCCTCGGCAGTATCTGTTGCGTCCCAGACTGCCAAGGATAGCTATAGGAAAAGCATCCTCAAAAGAGTGGAGGGTGCGTCTGATCGGCTCTGTCTCACTCCCAGGCCTAGACCTCTTCCAAGCTCCCAGGCCCAGAGGAGAAGGAATGTCGAAAGCCTTACGGAGGTTACGAAGAATCCCCACCGATCAGGCATCCCCTCGGCAGGATCTGTGGCGACCCAGACTGCCAAGGATCGCCGTTGGAAAGGCATCCTCATAAAGTGCGTCTCTTCGTCGATTCTTCATCTTACAAGACATAGAAGTTGGAAAACTCCCGCTTCGAAATGAAGAGAGATAAGAGAAGCGCCAGCCAAGCGAGAAGCGCCAGCCAAGCGAGAAGCGCCAGCCAGGCGAGAAGCGGTATGGAGGAGTAATGATAGTTTATATTTGACAACATCTCCAAAGGTTGTGTGAGACAGAGACAGAGAGAGATAGGTGGAAGAATGAATGAGAGTGGTTAGATGGCGGTCGGAAGCATGTCTGTTGTGGCGCTCTGTAGGGAGTCAGTGGAAGTCTGTTACGAGAGTCGTAAGCAGTGAGGCGTCTGGTCAAGTCAGAGTTGGTTTTGACAGCAGTTATCCTTTGATGTTTAGTTGTTTTGGTGGTAATTGATAGATTTTGGGGTTTTGAAGTTGTTGTGCGTGTGTCTGTCTGGTTGTGGTGAGGTTAAGGAGGTTGGTGGTGCATTTTCTGTGTCTGTTAGTGGTGGTTGGGGCAGTGTTGGTTTTGGCGGGTTGTTGTACTTCTGTAAGTCGTGTGGTTGTCGTGTTTTTTCGGGGTGTTGGTGTTCATCTGCATTGAGTTGTCAGGTTATTGAGTTTTTGTGGGGTTGTGGGTCTCGGGGGCGTTGGTTGGTGCTTGGTTGTCGGCGGTGGTTGTGTTGGCTAGCCTATAGCTTTTTTGTTCTGTATGTAGGTATGGGTCAATTGTCCTGCTGTATTTTGTAGTGTTAAGTGGAAAGTGTGATTGAGGGTGGGTTTGATAGCCAGACAGGTTAAGTTTATGTGGGGAGGTTAATTGTTTTTTGTGATCCCGCCACATTATTTTTTGGCACCCGAACAGGGACTGCTGGTGTGGCAGCTGCAGGACAATTGGTCTAGGCTAGTGTGTGTGAGTGGTGAGAAAGTTTGGGATGGAAGGATTGAGTGAGGTGGAGAGGCTGAAGGAGGAGTTGAGGTTGGAGAGGGAAGTAAGAGGACAATTGGAAGTGGATAATGAGAGGTTGAGGGTAGAGTGTGAGGAGCTGAAGAGCAAGTTAAAGGAAATGAGAGGAATGCTAAGGAGTGCAAAAGTGGAAATGAAAGAAGAAGTGAAAGGAGCGGAAGAGAGGGTGGTTGAGAAAATGGACGAAAAATTCTTGGTGATGATGAATGCAGTGCAGGAGATGATGAAGGGGTTCATGGGGAGAGGGAGCTGTAGGGGGTAGGCCTACTAGGTCTTGTGATAGGCCAGAAGTGGTAAAGAGAGTGGAAGAGCGAGGGGATGAAACTACGAGTGACGAAGGTGACTTGTTTGTGGTAGGTAAAGGAAAGAAGGGAAAGAGACAGGATAAGGATAAACCTGAGGACAATAATAAGAAGGGGGCTGAGGAAAAGAAGACGACTAAGGGAAAGCAGGTTAGGAAGGATGACGGACAGGATGAGACTGGGACTGAATACATTGGGGGCTGAGAGTGATGTGGATAGCGGTGAATGGAAACAGGTAGGTAGAAAGAAGGGTAAGAAGAGCGTAATCAGGAGCATGGATGTTAGTGTGGAAGTTGATTCGCTGTATTCGGATGAGGTTAAGAGGGATCAGAATGTTAGCAGCGAAAATGAGAGTGAGCGGGAAGTACGAAAGGCTGTGTGTATGAGAGAGATACCTAGATGTGCACAATACGAGGAATATGGTAGTAGGGACATAGGGGATTTTTTTAAGGAATATGAGAGGTATTGTGAGGCAAAGTATGGGGATAACAAGAGAGTCTGGGCAAGAGAGTTGGGTAGCTTTTTGACGGGATTTTTGTTGAATATGTATGGGGTAATGATGAGTGTGGGGAATGTGCCTTATGAGAGTGTGAAAGCCAGGATTGTGGAACAGGCGAAGAGGATAAGGAGTAGTGTTAGATATAGGAGAAAACATGGTTTTATACATTCAACTTCCCTGCCAGATATATACTTAGCTATAGACTCCGTTGTCTCCGACAGAATTTCAAATTTCGCGGCACACGCTACCGGTAGGTCAGGTGATCTACCGCCCTGCCCTGGGTGGCAGGACTAGGAACCATTCCCGTTTTCTAATCAGAATTCTTCTGTCGCCCGGGCCATCAACATTGTTGTTGGTTCCTCTCGATTGGTTTTTCTTTTTTCACCGGCAATTGATCTTCTTGACCGACTTTTGGTGACGTATCTGGATTGTGGATTGGCATACGCTTTTGTGGACTGTTTTGTGGACTTGATTTTGGATTTTGGAATTTTCTTTAATAATGTCTGACTCTGGAATGGTTGTGAGACGTTGTGTGAATGTAGGCTGTAAGGTGAGGTTGCCGAAAGCTTCGGTAGACCCTCACACGGTATGCAAGGGTTGCAGGGAGTATGAATGTTCTTTTACTAATACTTGTATTGGAATGTGAGAACTTGAGTGAGAACGAATGGAAGAATCTAACTAATTATTTAAAAAAGTTAGAGAGAGAAAGAGTGAGGAAGGCTTCTTATAGAAGTTTAAGTAGTTCTAGATCTGAACTAATTCCTAGCTTGGGATCTTCCCCAAGGGTAAGTATTGCTACTTCTCCTTCCATTGCAGCCCCTTCTCCTATTGCAGAACCTGTAGATTCAGCAAAAGAACTTGCGGATCTAAAAGCAGCCTTCAAGTTGATGGAAAACAAAATGGCTGCCATACAAGGTAAGGCTAGTGATTATTCAGTGGACAGTGATATGAGTGTCCCCAGTGTAGTGGAGGGGGCATCTGGTCGGCTCAGCAACGCTCCTAGGTCTAGACCTCTTCCAAGCTCACATGCCCAGAGGAGAAGGAATGTCGAAAACCGAAAGGAGGTTGTGGAGAATCCCCACCGATCAGGTGTCCCTTCGGCGGTTTCTGTGACACCCCAGACTGCCAAGGATCGCTATTGTAAAAGCGTCCTGCGTGAGTGTTTTTCGTCGTCGGGATCTTCATCTCCGAGACGTGATTGGAGAGATTCAGATCGATCTCGGCCACTCAAGAAGAGTTGGAAGGCTCCGACTATTGATTCGAGCCCAGAAAACTTCCCTGAGGAGTCTCCATCGGGAGTGAAGAAGGCAAGAAGAGCCATTCTTTCAACCAGAGTGAGAAGGAGGCAGGAGGTGGAGGCTATGGACTCCTCCCCGCCTCCTTCCCCTCCTCCCGAAGAGGATAAAGAGGAGGTTACGAAGAGATTCATGATGGCGATGCAAGAGCAGATTTCGTCTTTTGTAGGAGTTCTGTCAAAGGAGCCTCCTAGAAGGAAAGACTCTTCCCTTCCGATCAAAAGATCCTCCAGACGTATGGAGGTATCTGCCGCCAGGATCGATACTCCTACTCGAGGTGAGGTTTCCGGTACGAACCTGGATGAACCTATCAGACGTCTGGCACCGGCCAGGAGTGAGGAGTCACCCAGGAGGCAGGAGCCAAGAGCCAGGAGTGAGGAGTCAACCAGGAGGCAGGAGCCAAGAGCCAGGAGTGTGGAGGCATCCAGGCAGGAGGCAGGAGCCAGGAGGCAAGAGCCAGGAGGCAAGAGTCAGGAGTCAAGAGGCAGGAGCCAGGAGCCAAGAGGCAGGAGTCAGGAGGCAGGAGCCAGGAGTCCGGAGTCAGGAGTCCGGAGTCAGGAGGCAGGAGTCAGGAGCCAGGAGGCAGGAGTCAGGAGGCAAGAGTCAAGAGCCAGGAGGCAGGAGTCGGAGACTCGTTCCTGGAATTTATGACTCTTCTCCAAATAGGAGCTCCTCTCCTTCAGAGCGTAGGAGGTCTTGGAAGGACTCTCCTCCAAACGTGCAACTTTCTCCTTCGTCTGATCGAGGGTTAGACGAGTTGTCTGATGACGAACCTCCTGCTAATGAGGGACTATCGAGTTATAAAGTCTTAGCCTCATTATTGCTTCAAGAATTTGGAGATTCTCTTAGTCCAGCGGCTCCTCCTTCTCCTCGTTCTCTCTTTTCGAGCTCGGCTACGGCAAAATCTTCGGCCTTTTTGAAAATGAAGCCTGCTATTTCGATGAAGAAGGCACTCCATTCTTTAGATTCTTGGATGGACAAGAAGAAGGAGTTAGGAAAGACGGTATTCTGCATGCCTCCTTCCAAACTACATGGAAAGAGAGGTATTTGGTATGGGACAGGAGAGACTATGGGTCTTTCTCTACCTGCCTCTGCAGATGCGGACTTTTCCAATTTAGTGGAGGCCTCTAGACGTCACTCCTTAGGATCGGTCAGAGCGACGTGGAACACTTCAGAGTTGAACCACTTTCTAAAGGGACTTTTTGTCACTTTAGAGGTGTTCAACTTTCTGGATTGGTCACTCGGAGTTCTGGCCAACAAATCTAAAGATCCGGAGTTTCTTAAAAACCCAGAGATTCTCCATAGCGTCCTGTCTTGCATGGACAAGGCAGTACAGGACGGTTCGGGTGAAGTGGCTTCCCTTTTTGGGTGCTGGTCTCCTGAAAAAGAGATCAGTATATGGATCCCTATTATCGAAAGGGGTTTCTCCGAGCCAGAGGACGCTTTATTGTTCGCCCCTCTATCGGATCATCTGTTTCCTTCTCAGTTAGTGAAGGATATATCTCGCTCGCTAACTGAGAAGGCGACACAAGACCTACTAACACAAACGTCCAAGAAAGGACGCCCTGTAGTGTCGGCGATTAAGAAGGACTCTCGTCCTCCTCAGCAGCCCTTTCGTGGAGGTACAGCGGCTCGTCCCCCTGCCAGAAAGAAGAGCTCTGATAAGAGAGGAAGGTCTTCCTTTAGGCCCTTCAAGAAATCCAAATGACTTGTTGCTCCTTCAAGCACCAGTGGGCGCCAGACTCCTGAACTTTGCAGGAGTATGGGCAAAAAGGGGAGCCGACCCTTGGTCAGTGTCGGTCCTAAAGAAGGGATATGTAATCCCCTTCGAGAACAGCCCTCCCCTAACATCTACGCCTCGGGAACTGTCAGCGAGGTACAGAGACCCGGTAATGAGAAAGACTCTCCTTCAAATGGTGGAACAAATGTGGGAAAAAGAGGCCATCGAACTTGTGCAGGATCCACACTCCCCGGGATTTTACAATCGCCTTTTTCTAGTACCAAAGGCATCGGGGGGGTGGAGACCAGTTCTGGACGTAAGCGCTCTGAATCGCTTTGTTCAGAAAAAGAAGTTTCGCATGGAAACGTCCGCCTCAGTAATGTCGGCTCTTCGTCCAGGAGATTGGATGGTCTCTCTGGACTTGCAAGACGCATATTTCCACGTTCCCATTCACCATTTGTCAAAGAAATATCTTCGTTTTGTAATAGGAGACAAGATCTTTCAATTCAGGGCTCTGTGCTTCGGTCTGTCTACAGCTCCGCAAGTATTCACCAACCTGATGGCGAATGTGGCAAGATGGCTTCACCTAGAGGGAATAAACATCTCCCTCTACTTGGACGACTGGCTGATCAGGGCCAAGTCGGAGATTCAGTGCTTGGAGGACTTATCAGTAACAAGGAACATGATAGAATCGCTGGGATTACTCGTGAACCTCGAGAAGTCGCAGCTGATCCCCAGCCAGAGCTTGGTCTATCTGGGGATTCAGATGGATTCTCGGGGTTTTAGAGTATTTCTTCGCGAGAAAGAATCACTCGAGGTTTGTCGAAAATCTCGAGCTTCTTAGAGAAAAAGAACAGTTCAGCGAGGGATTATCTGAGCCTCTTAGGGACCCTGTCCTCACTAGAAAAGTTCTTCTCTCTGGGGAGGCTTCACCTTCGCCCTCTTCAGTTTTTCCTGAAAGGGGTGTGGAGTTGGAAGACGGGACAACTCTCGGACATCTTCCCGCTTCCACAAGAGGTAAAGGATCATTTGAAGTGGTGGATCCTCCCTCTTCAAAAGAACGAAGGCGTATCGCTTGCCCTGCAGAACCCAGACCAATGTTATATGCCGACGCTTCGGAGGTCGGGCGGATGGGGGAGCGACGTTAGGAGCAAGGGAGGTGTCAGGCACCTGGACAAAGGAACAGGTGTCCTGGCACATCAATTGCAAGGAACTAGTGGCCATACACCTAGCCTTAAAGTTCTTCGAAGAGATAGTCAGAGGCGAGGTGATACAGATAAACTCGGACAACACCACGGCTCTGGCTTACATACGCAAGCAAGGAGGCACGCACTCTTTCTCCCTCTTTCAGTTAACAAGACACCTGTTAACCTGGACAGAAGAAAGAGGCATAACTCTCCTCACAAGATTTGTTCAAGGCATCAAGAATGTGAGAGCGGACAGACTGAGCAGGAGGAATCAGGTCCTTCCCACAGAATGGACTCTACACGAAGAAGTGTGTCGAAGTCTTTGGTCCCTGTGGGGGAGACCTCACATAGACCTGTTTGCGACGTTCCTCTCCAAGAGAATAGAGATCTTTTGCTCTCTAGTGGAAGATCCGAGAGCCTTCGCAATAGACGCGTTTCTCCTGGATTGGTCGGGTGTGGACGCATACGCCTTTCCCCCGTTCAAGATCCTGGGGGAAGTGCTCAGGAAGTTCGTAGCTTCGAAGAACACGAAGTTGACGCTAATAGCCCCATTTTGGCCAGCCCAGGAATGGTTCACAGAGGTACTGGAGTGGATAGTGGACTTCCCCAGATCTCTTCCAAACAGACCAGATCTACTCAGACAACCCCACTTCGAGAGGTTTCATCACAACCTCCCAGGTCTCGCTCTGACTGCCTTTCGACTATCGAAAGACTTGTCAGAGCAAGGGGCTTTTCTCGCAAGGCTGCGGGCTCTATCGCTAGAGCCCGCAGAGCTTCGACGAGAAGAGTATACCAATCAAAGTGGGAAGTCTTTAGGAGGTGGTGTAAGAGTCAGAAGCTGTCCTCCTCCAGTACCTCTATAGTGAATATTGCCGATTTCCTCCTCTTTCTGAGAGAGGAATCACACTTTTCTGTCTCAACAATAAAAGGATACAGAAGCATGCTGTCTTCAGTATTTAGGAATCGAGGGTTAGATATTGCAAGCAACAAAGATCTACACGATCTAATTAGATCCTTTGAAACTTCAAAGGCAGCTACTCCTAGAACACCTAGTTGGAATCTAGACGTGGTACTGAAATTCCTTTCATCGGATAAATTCGAGCCTTTACATCTGGCTTCCTTCCGCGACGTCACTAGGAAATGCTTATTCCTGGTGTCTCTCGCTACAGCCAAGAGGACGAGCGAATTGCACGCTCTAGATTCCACAGTGGGGTTCAAAGGAGATGCTGCCATCTGTTCTTTCCAGACAATGTTTCTGGCAAAGAACGAAAACCCGTCAAAACCTGGTGGCCCAGAAGTTTTGAGGTAAAAGGCCTATCTAACCTCGTAGGCAGCGAGATAGAGAGGTCTCTCTGTCCAGTGAGAGCTCTTAAATATTATTTAGAGAGGAAGAGACAGATGGGAGCTTGTCAACAAGGTCTTTGGTGTGCGGTGAAGAACCCCAAAAGACTCATGTCCAAGAACGCCTTGGCTTTCTTTGTGAGAAGCGTAATTACGGACGCTCACAAGAACTGCTCGGAGGAAGCCTTCGGTCTTCTAAAGGTCAAGACCCATGAGGTGAGAGCAGTAGCAACGTCCTTGGCGTTCCAAAAGAATATGTCTCTAAAAAATATCATTGAGACTACATATTGGAGGTGCAATTCAGTGTTTTGCATCTCATTATCTGAAGGATGTGAGAGTGACCTATGAGAAGTGCTTCTCGCTAGGTCCATTTGTATCAGCAGATACAGTGCTGGGTCTTGGAGCAAAGACTGATCCTTAAATATTGTGTTTTATCGTACATAAACCCTCTTGTCAGTATGTGCTTGGTTTTCTATTAGCAAGCTCACTGATGTCGCACGGGAGCATAGTGTCATTGCTGGTAGGGGATCAAGGGTATGTATGGCTAGTAGGGTAGGGAGTACAAAATTTTTTTTTGTATATTTTGTAATGAAAGTGTAATTATGTTTTCGAGTTTTTGGTTGGATGTAAAGGAGTTCTGGGGATAACTCCTTGCAATCTTAGAAAAACTACATGGATGTTAGGATCAGGTGATCGGGATCGGTGTTGTGCTCCTTGAACAAGGTGTATTGTCATGTTAGTGGAATAGCACCCAATGACAAAGGCCTTTAGGCTCTGCCGAGTAAGTGGATAAGACCCCATTGGCAGACCCACAAGAACTCTTAGCCATAGATCAATATCTCGCTGAGGCTCTTGAGGCTAAGCAGACTCCAAGGCAGTAGCCGCGAAGTCTTCAGCCTAATAAGGTAGGAACCAAGGTTTATTAATACCTACAACATATGTTGTTTACCTGTCTATTTCAGTAGTTAGCTGTCTCTTACCCACCACCAATGGGTGCTAATCAGCTAAGTATATATCTGGCAGGGAAGTTGAATGTATAAAAATGATATTGTCATGTTACAATAAAGTTTTATACATACTTACCTGACAGATATATACGATTAATGGCCCACCCAGCCTCCCCGCAGGAGACAGGTGGAAGAGAAGAATTCTGATTAGAAAATGGGAATGGTTCCTAGTCCTGCCACCCAGGGCAGGGCGGTAGATCACCTGACCTACCGGTAGCGTGTGCCGCGAAATTTGAAATTCTGTCGGAGACAACGGAGTCTATAGCTAAGTATATATCTGTCAGGTAAGTATGTATAAAACTTTATTGTAACATGACAATATCATTTTTGATGAGGTAAGAATGAATGTTGGTGAGTCATTGTCGATGTATGTGCGCAGGTTGGAAACATTGGCCAGGAAAAAGTTTGGGGATGAAGGGATAAATGAGTGTAAAGAGTTAGTGAGGAAGTTGTTGGCGACTGTGCCTGAGAGTGTGTATGAGTTTGTGAATCTGAAACGTAAGGAGAAAATACGATGGACGAATGAAAGGTTGACGTGGAACGACATTTTGGAAATAGTAGAGGATTATGAGTTGGACAGGTATATGAAAGAGAGTAGAAGTGTTAGTGTTAGGACTGAAGTGGCTGATGTTATGCCAGAGTTTAAGAGCTATAGGGAGGCAGTTTTGGAAGGGCCAAGGTGAATGGCAGAGCGAGTGGTTGATAGGAGCGTTAGAGCCAGTAACGTAAGTATGGTTTGCCCTAAGAGAGATCGGAGTGCAAGCGTTGGAAGAGTAGGGTCGGTTAGTCGTGAACGAGAGCAGCAGTGTTACAGATGTGGAAAGCTAGGGCACAGGAAGAATGAATGTCTGTGGGCGTTGGGAGCTTGCTTCGGGTGTGGGCAAACAGGGCATTTAGTGAGCGAGTGTAAGAAAGATAGGGATATTAAATGTTACAGGTGTGGGCAAGTAGGGCATATAGCAAGTGGATGTCGAGGTGCTCGTGTGACTGAGGTTTGCGGTAATTGCGGGAAGAATGGCATAATGCTAGGATGTGTAAGGAACAGCGGGCAAAGTGTGTTGAATGTGGAATGGAAGGTCATGTGGCGAGTGTGTGTAGGCGAAAGAGGATGAGTCAGGTTGGGAGTTCGGGAAACTAGGTACAAAGGGGATTCAGTTGGGTGGGTCCTCTGGTGTGCGGTCAGTAAGAGTGATGCATGTGCGTGAAGGATTGTTGCATGAAAAAGGGTTTGGAGGAAGAGCTCATGAATGTATAAGTGTAAAAGTGAGGTGCAAAGGGGTCTGTTTGGTTGCTTTGATTGATACTGGGTGCAGTGTCAGTGTTCTTTTTAAGAATGGATGTGACAAGTTGCGGAGTGAGTGTGAAATTAGGAAATGTAAAGGGGAGGTACGAGGAATAAGAAATTTGGGTATGCCTGTGGTGGGAATGTTGCGTGAAAATGTAGAAATCGCAGGGGTAGTGATGGATGAAGGTGACTTTTATGTGATCAAGGGAATGAGTGATAAGTATGATATGTTGTTAGGATACAGGGTTCCTGAAAAGAATTGGGTGGGATGGTGGTCCATCCGAGCAGGAATATGATTGAGTTGCATAGGAAGGGGAATGTACATGGAGAGTTGTACTTGGATAGGGGTGGAGGGGAGGGGTAAGCAGTAAAATATGGAAGGGAGTGCCGTTGGTTGTGAAAGAGAGTGTAAAAGTGCCGCGAGAAGTTGGAGAAGTTGTTAGTGTGAAAGTTGCGTGGCCCGATAGTCTTGGGATTGTCAAAGGTGACAAGTGTGCATATGTGGTTGAGGGTGTGGATGCGAACAAGTTGGTAAGAGCGAGCGTGCATGTGTACGACGGGATTTTGGATATGGAGAACCCTTGGGTTTTTGTGGCCTCATTGCCAAGTGTTAGGAAAAAGTGAGTGCGGGGTATACGTGAAGGTGATTGTGTGGGGTTGTTGTATACGTTGGTGGATGTGGATGACGAAAGATATGTTAGGGTGCGGCGGGTGATGACAGGTAGTATGAAAGAAAGTGATGAGTGGAAGTATGATGAGTTGAGAGAAAGAATTGAGGTGGATGAAAATGTTGGTGATGACGAGAGGGAGCAGTTGATGCAGATGTTGTGGGATAGGCGGGGTGCGTTGAGTCGGGGTGACGAGGATTTCAGGGGATCTAAGCTTCCAGAATTCAAAATAGTTTTGAGTGACGATACCCCCATATATCAGCGTCCCCGACACTTTTCTGCGCCTATTGCCCGAGAGATTGAGGAACAGTGTGAGGAACTTGAGAGAGTGGGAGTGATTGAGAGGAGCGAGAGTGCTTGGAATAGTCCCATAGTCCCAGTACGCAAGACAGATGGGAGTTTGAGGATGTGTGTGGATTACAGGAAGGTGAATGAAGTGACTGTGAAGGAGCGATTCCTGATGAATGTGGTGTCTGATTGTGTGTATAAGATGCATGGGATGAGAGTGTTCACAAAATTGGATTTGGTAAGGGGCTATTACCAGATGCCTCTTGAGGAAGGGAGCAGGCATGTTACGGCTTTTTCGAGTGGTAGCTGCCACTATCAATTCAAGAGGTTAAGTTTTGGATTGGCTAATGCGCCTGCTGCCTTCCAGAGGGCGATGAATGTAGTTTTGGCTGGTTTTGATAGAAGGAAGGTGACTGTGTTTATAGATGATGTTTTGATTGCAAGTGAGACTGTTGAGGAGAATGTGGAACTGCTTGAGAAGGTGTTAGAACGGTTGGAAGAGGTTGGAGTGAAAGTGAAGCTGGAGAAGTGTACGTGGTTGGCTGGGGAAGTGGAATTTCTTGGTCATAAGGTAAGTGCGAGTGGTGTAAGGAAGAGTGAAAAGTTTGTGGAAAAAGTAAAGGAGTTTCCACGTCCCCGGACCGTGCGGGAGTTAAAGGGTTTTTTGGGTTTGATTGAGTTCGGGAGGAAGTTTGTTAGGGATTGTTCGGGTATAGGGAAGCCGTTGACTGAATGGACCGGGAAGAAAAATTGTACTAAGCTGAGGTGGGATGAGCGAATGGTGGGAGCATTTGAGAGATTGAAAGAGGAGGCTGCTAGAGACGCCACCTTGGCTTTTCCGGAATATAGTGAGGATGCCAGTAAGCTTGAGTTGTATGCTGATGCTAGTAAGTTTAGTATGGGATGCCTTGGCTTGGTCAGATGCAAGAGGTGAATGGGGAGGGACAATTGAGAGTGATTGCGTATGTGAGTAAAGCTTTTAACAAAGCAGAGCTTAAGTATTCGTTGGTTGAGAAGGAGCTTGCGGCAATAAGGTTTTGTGTGAAAACGTTGAAAGTATTTTTGTATGGGGTAAAATTTGTCATAAGGACAGATCATCGGCCGTTGGTTTATATGATAAAGAAGGAAAGTGTGAATGCTAGGATTGCGAGGACAATTGAGGATTTGAGTGAGTTTGATTTTGGCTTAGAATATGTGCCAGGGAGTAAAAATGTGATTGCTGATACGATGTCTAGGATGCATGGTAAGGACAGTGGTATCGTGAAAAGTGACTGGGATCCGAATATGGTACCTGAGGGGTTGATGAGTGATGTGCAGAAGGAAGTGGCATATGCGGAGGAACAAGGTGGGGAAGGAGAAATGTTGCATGAATTGTTGTCAGCAGTAGCTGAGTTGTTTGGAATAAAAGTGTTGTTGTATTTTGGATGGGACAGACCGGTCGAATATCGAGGAAGGGCGAGTACAGGTAATGAACGTAGGGTTTTGATGATTCAGTGTGGGGAACGTGGTTGTAATTGGTTGGTTACAAAAAGGGACTGTGAAGGGGATCTGAGTCAGAATTGTGGAAATGGGGAATTGACTGAGGATGAATGTGATGAGGAGGATTGTGATGTGGATAACCAGGTGGATGTGTTAGTGAATGTGTGTATGCATGGGACTCGAGGGAAAATGGTGATGTTTGTCCGAGTAAATGATAGTGAGTACTGTAGTTTGGTTGACACAGGGGCACAAGTTTCCTTGGTGAGTGGGTCAGTGGTGAGTGAACTTGAGAGATGTGATTGGGAAGTGAAAAGGGAGTCTACAAGTGTGAGAATACATGGGTTAGGACAAGGAAGTGTTTTAGTATGGGAAGAGGTACGGTTAAAGGTTAGGTTGGGAGATCTTGAGGTAATGCATAACTTTATAGTTATAGGAGAAAATGATATGCCATCTTGCTTTTTAATAGGGGATAGATTTTTTGTGGAGGGATCCACGATATAGACGTAGATTATGAGAAATGGGAATTCTTAGAAAGGTGGGCAGACAAGTAGCTAGGATTCAAGATGGTAATGTGTTTGTAGCAAACTTTGTGGGTATGATTGATATTGCTAGGAGTGAGAATGATCTGTTGAGTGAGGAAGAGATTGAGGAAATGCAAAGTAAGTGCCTGGAGATAAGTGTGTTTGCGACAGTGGTTTGGGAGGAGTGCGTGTGGAAGACTGGCCATGTGAGTTGGATGTATATAAGAGGGTTGCTAAACGTTTTGTGGTGTGCAAAAACATAGTGTACTTTTTGCATCAGGAAGGGGTGTATGACAAGGAAGTGTATGTACCAGTGTTTTCTGTTGAGTCAGCTGTGAGTATGTGTTTGTTGGTGCATGATCGGTTTGGGCATATGGGAAAAAATACGTTGTGGGAATGCATGAGAGAGAGATTGTATGCTCCTGGGTTGAATAAGATTTGTGTGGATGTGGCTGTCACGTGTGAAGACTCTCAGAGGGGAAAGTATCAGAGTGTGCATGCAAGTCCACCTGTGTTGCGATTGCAGATGAAGGAGCCGTTTGAAATGCTTGTGATTGATTGTGTTTCTTTGCCTAGGACTGCAAGAGGACACGTGGGGATGATTGTGATGGTGGATCACATGAGTAAATTTGCCTATGTGGTTCCCATCAAAGATAAGAGGAGTGAAACTGTTGCACGAATGGTGGGTCAAGTGATGTTGCCCATGTGTGTGTGTAAGCCGGCAAAAATGTTGAGTGGTAATGGACCTGAGTTTGTGGGATGGGAATTTGAAGAAATGTTGAAGGAATGGGGTATTGTGCATGTGTATTCTGCTCCGTATATGCCCAGTGCGAATGGGTTGGCTGAAAGGACTGTTAGGACGATGACCAAGATTTTGCGAATGATGAGTAAGAGCGACAAGGATTGGGATATGTATGTAGGACGTGCAGTTTGGGCATATAATGCCACACTGCAGAAGAGTATAGGTATGTCTCCTTGTAAATATGTATTGAATTTTGAAAGGATTGTCAGACCGCGGTTGGGTCTGTCAGAAGGTGATCGGGATTTGTGGAAGAAAGCGAGTGAAAGGTTTGAGTGTTTTAAGATTGGGGATAAGGTGTTGAAAGAGGTGGTTGAGATGGGAAGAATGAATGTGAATAAAGTAAGGGAGAAATTTGAAGGGCCTTTTGAGATTTTGGAAGTGGGACCGAGTGGATTGAGTTATGTTTTGGGGAAATTGCGAGTAGGTGGGGGACTGGATGAGGTTAGGGCACACCATAACCAGCTCCGTAAGTGGAGGGAAGTACCACAGTATGTTCGGGAGAATGCGATGAGTGAGTGGTTGAGGGTGAATAAGTATGAGCCGACTGTCGGTGAACAAATTGGTCTGGGAGATCGACAGTTGGTGTTGGTTGAGTATGGAAGAAAACAGAAGAGTGTGGAGAGAGGAAGTGGAAGGAAAAAGCTTGAACGGCATGGTAAAGGGGTTGGTGGTAGGGTGCAAATGGTTGATAAAGCGTGTGCTACGGATGACTTTGGGGGATTGAATGATACTTGTATTGTATGTGGGTTTGAGTTGACAGGGACAAATGAGACTTCAGTGAAAAGGAAACTGAGTAGTGAGGAGGTAGTTGATAGGATGGATAAGTCTTTGCAGGAGTTTGACAGAAGTATGGATGAACTGAGTGGTTTGGTGGCCGAAATAGGGGAGATGTTGGAACCAGAGTTGGAAGACATCGGTGAAGTAGTGAATGGAATTTGGGAGGATGGTAGTGAGGGAGATATATAATGGGAGTTTGAAAGAAAGTGGTTTGGAAGAAGTGAATGGCAATGTAACTGAAAGTGTATGATGGTCCTCAAACAAGATCCAGGGGACCTGCATCTGAGCATCCTTGGGTGTTGCGAAAGTCAATTTAGTGTGGATATTGTGAGTGTAAGGAGATGTTGTCAAATGTAATGGGGGAGGTAATATGGAGGAGTAATGATAGTTTATATTTGACAACATCTCCAAAGGTTGTGTGAGACAGAGAGAGAGAGAGAGAGAGAGAGATTAGTGGAAGAATGAATGGGAGTGGTTAGATGGCGGTCGGAAGCATGTCTGTTGTGGCGCTCTGTAGGGAGTCAGTGGAAGTCTGTTACGAGAGTCGTAAGCAGTGAGGCGTCTGGTCAAGTCAGAGTTGGTTTTGACAGCAGTTATCCTTTGGTGTTTAGTTGTTTTGGTGGTAATTTATAGATTTTGGGGTTTTGAAGTTGTTGTGCGTGTGTCTGTCTGGTTGTGGTGAGGTTAAGAAGGTTGGTGGTGCATTTTCTGTGTCTGTTAGTGGTGGTTGGGGCAGTGTTGGTTTTGGCGGGTTGTTGTACTTCTGTAAGTCGTGTGGTTGTCGTGTTTTTTCGGGGTGTCGGTGTTCATCTGTATTGAGTTGTCAGGTTATTGAGTTTTTGTGGGGTTGTGGGTCTCGGGGGCGTTGGTTGGTGCTTGGTTGTCGGCGGTGGTTGTGTTGGCTAGCCTATAGCCTACATCCAGTGGACAGCACAGCCTAGCCCTGAGTAGCAGAAGCCAGAGGTGAGTACCTGTTTGTGTTTTTTGTTCTGTATGTAGGTATGGGTCAATTGTCCTGCTGTATTTTGTAGTGTTAAGTGGAAAGTGTGATTGAGGGTGGGTTTGATAGCCAGACAGGTTAAGTTTATGTGGGGAGGTTACTTGTTTTTTGTGATCCCGCCACAGCGCCAGCTAGGCGCGAGCCGCCATCCTGGCGCGAGCCGCGTTCCAGCAGCTAGGCGCGAGCCGCGTTCCAGCAGCCAGGTGCGAGCCGCGTTCCAGCAACCAGGCGCGAGGCGCCAGCCAGGCATCAGGCGCCATGATCTCCCGCATTGCCATATGAGAGAGAGGTCAGCTGCGAGGCTCCTCTTATTAGTTTTTTCGCAGGATCAGCCTTCTCATGGCAAAGGTGCAAGATGTTGCACAGGCGGCCGTCGCCTTTGTCAGGATGATTCTAGTACGGAGAGAAGCTCTTCTCCAATATACAGAGGACTGCTGTAACAGGCAGTTCTTCTCAGCGTGGTCTCTCTCCTTCAGTTCATACTCTTCCCTCATTATGACGAGGCAAGAACTCCAAGAAATTTCTGACTGAGAATCTCTTCTCTTCTGCGTTCGAGACGGCACTGCTGAAGGGGAACTTTAAGGTTCTCCCTACCGTAAGCCCAATCTCGGAACAGGAATTCTGCCCCTTCTTCGATTTTGGTGGTTATCGGAAAAACTATATGCTCGAATTCCTAGATTATTTACTCTCATATAAGTGCGTTTTTCCCTCGTTAGTGACATATTACACGTTTTGTCAAGCAAGTGTGTAACACATCATTGACAAAAATATTTACTCTTTGTCTCGAAAAGGGGTTTGTTCTCATTGACAGAGATCTTAATAACATTTTATTGTGTAAGCATAGGAAACTCGCAAGCAATATACAGTAGTACCTCGAGATACGAAAGGCTCAACTTACGAAAAATCCAAGTTACGAAAGCCAATACGAAAAATTTTACTGCTCTCCATACGAAAAGTTTTCAAGATACGAAAGGTTGTTGCTATAAAGTCCCGAGATTCGCCCGGACCACCGAGAACAATTTTAAAACTCCCGCACCGCCAACTGAGTAAACTCGCCACCATCCTCCCGCTCTCCCATTGGTTCCTGATGCTAGTCACCCCATAAGGTCCTGCTCTCCTATTGGTCAGCATCTACCCCTTGTGCTTTAAGTATTCTATTGGTAAAAGGTTGCTGTAAATTGAAAAACTTAGTATTCATGCAATACATTTAATAAAAAAAACATTAGGTAAAGATAGAATAAAGAATAGAAATGAATGGTTATTATACTGTTTGGTAGTTTCAGTAGTTGAAGAGAGAAAATGAAAATTTATGGCTTACTGTGTAAAAGTGATTGCTTGGCGATCGTTCGATACTCATAAGTGCTGGATGTAAACAGACGTTTGGAAGCTTTTTTTTGTTTGTTTGTTATAGTTAATGGTTACTTAATAATTATTTGAAATGAGTACATGCAATACATTTAATAAAAAAAATGTGAATTAGATATCATAAAATATAAAATAAATCAGACTGCCAACAAATACGCATTTTTTAGAATTCTTCTTCTGCTTTATTATTACGTTACGTATACGTATTACGTGTTTCATTATAGCTGTCAGTAACTCGGTATCTCCGTTAGGTAAAGATAGAATAAAGAATAGAAATGAATGGTTATTATACTGTTTGGTGGTTTCATTAGTTGAAGAGAGATACTAATGACAATTTATGAAGACGGGTAAGATCTGAATGTAAACAATTGATTGAAAGGTTTGTTTTTTGTTTGTTTGTGTATTATAGTTAATGATTAATTAATAATTATTTGAAATGAGTACATACTGATTATTTATACATTTCATACAATCAACTTACCTGTCAGATATATACATAGCTAAGACTCCGTCGTCCCCGACAGAAATTCAAATTTCGCGGCACACGCTGCAGGTAGGTCAGGTGATCTACCGTCCTGCCCTGGGTGGCAGGATTAGGAACCATTCCTGTTTTCTATCATATTTTTTCTGTCGCTTGGAATGTAAACAACGTTTGCAGTTCCTCCTGACTTGATTTTTGGATTTCATCGCCATCGATCTTCTGGGCTATCTTTTGCAGGGAAGTACTGGATCTTTGGTTCGGCATACGCATATTAATTTGTTTTGATAACTTTGGCTTCGAAAATTTCGAAGAATTGTTTACGTGTAACTACCGAACTTTTCGGTAGACAATCACATAGTTTGCAAGAAGGAAAATTTTAATATTTATTCATAATAACGTGTAGTAAATGTTAGAATTGATTGAGCTAACTTCCTTCTTGACGATGTAAGGAAAGAATAGTTACGCTTCCTTTAAAAGTTTATATAGCTCTCGTACTAACGAGCAGTTAGAGCATTAACATTACTAGTAGTGTGGTATCCTCATCTCCTTCTTACTTCACAGAATCTTCAAATTCATATTGCAATTTGAAGACAAAGGAATGTAGCTCAAAATACGAGCTATTGAAAGGTAAGAAGTGTTTTTACTGTTAGTGCAGTGGAGGGTGCGTTCTGTTCGGCTCTGTTTCGCTCCCAGGCCTAGACCTCTTCCAAGCTCACATACCCAGAGGAGAAGGAAAGTCGAAAGCCTTACGGAGGTTATGGAGAATCCCCACCGATCAGGCGTCCCCTCGGCAGGATCTGTAGAACGTCCCAGACTGCCAAGTTCGCCATTGGAAAGGCGTCCTAATTAGTAGAGGGTGCGTTCGATCGGCTCTGTCTCGCTCTCAGGCCTAGACCTCTTCCAAACTCACAAGCCCAGAGGAGAAGGAAAGTCGAAGCCTTACGGAGGTTATGGAGAATCCCCACCGATCGGGCGTTCCCTCGGCAGGATCTGTAAAACGTCCCAGACTGCCAGGGATAGCCATTGCAAAGGCAGCCTTTAAAAAGTGCGTCTGTTCTTCCGTTTCTTCATCTTGCATCCGAAAAGACGAAGAATGTACATGTTAGAAGTTCGGACGATCTGGCTCGTTCTCTGAATAAGAGAACACTGACTCACTGAGCGAGAGGCTGAGAGCCAGCCAGCAAGCTAGCGCGAGCCACGTTCCAACAGCCAGCAGCGAGCCGCGTTCCAACAAGACTAGCGCGAGCCGCGTTCCAAACAGACTAGCGCGAGCCTCGTTCATACAGATAAACGCGAGCCGCGTTCCAGCAACTGAGTGCGAGCCGCGTTCCAGAACTTTTTCTTGGCGCAAGGCGCCTTCAAAGAGAAAACAGACTGGCTTGAACTAAGGAGCCTTATAGTAGAATGGCAATAAGAAGGATGCTTCCATTGAACGTTTTCTGGGCAAGAGGCTCGTATAACAAGACTAGAGGCGCTCGGATCTATTAGGGCGCACGGGACCTTCCACGCAAGCGGAACGTTCCAGGAGCGAGTCTCCTTTCTAGCGTGCGGAACATTCCAGGCGCGCGGAACTATCCAGACGCTAGGCGCTAGGCGCAAGGATCCAGACGCCAGGCGTCAGAAGATTTCAAAAATCTTCATTAGAGAGAGAGGTCAGTCGCGAGACTCCTCTTTGAATTTTTAACTTGAACAACTTTCCCCTGGCAAATGTGCAAGATGTCGCAGGCGGCCGTTGCTTTTGTCAGAAGGATTCTGATACTAAGAGAAGCCCCTTTTCATTATTCAGAAGACTCCTTTGTTAGGCAGTTTCCTCTCAATGCGGACTCCTCTCCTTCATCCATGCTCTTCCCTCGTTTTGAGGAGGCAAGAGCTTTGGGAGTTTTTCTTAATAAGATCTCATCGATGTTTGGGTATGATGGCGGATAGAAAATATCTACTTCCTTCCGTAAACCCTAGTGATGAACAGGAATTCTGTCTCTTCCGCGATTTATGAAGAAATCACGAAGATTTAAAGAGTTACTTGATTAACTTCGTTCCTTAAGGATATATATGTATGTATATATATATGTATATATGTGTTATATTATATATATAGATATATCTATATATATATATATATATATATATATATATCTATAATATAATATTATTATATAATATATATATATATATATAGATATATATATATATATGTATATATATATATATTGATATATATATGT
Organism: Macrobrachium nipponense; assembly: GCF_015104395.2. Classification (NCBI taxonomy): domain Eukaryota; kingdom Metazoa; phylum Arthropoda; class Malacostraca; order Decapoda; family Palaemonidae; genus Macrobrachium; species Macrobrachium nipponense. The sequence continues at coordinate 32,822,734 of NC_061089.1, forward strand.
ATATGTATATATATATATAATTATACTCTTTCTATCGTTCTATTAACAAAAAGAACGAAGATAGTAGAAGGTAGTAGAGTTTCTGCTGTATGAGAATACGATACGGTCAATTCATAACACATACCGTAGTTACTTCTTTTCTGTGCAACTCAATTACAAGTATCCTTCTACGTCTCTCCTAGGAAGGACTACGCTTAAAGGGATTGTTAAGACTACACCTACTTAGCTTCTAGATTTATCGAAGTCTTGTTTCGCTTAAATATGCTTTAATAAGAACTTCCTGAAGTTCGATAATAATTTTATTAAATTCCTTTATTAATTGGAGTAGCTGGCAACTCTGGAAGAGTAAGCGGGGACTGCTTTCGCTGAGAGCCTGAGACCAACGCAGTACGCCTATGCCAGTTACTGTCAGTACCATGTAGGTGTCAGTCATGAGCGGTCGGGCGAATCTCTCTCTCCTGCGGGATGGAATAACTTTCCGTATCTCTCCCCTACAATTGCGGTCTTAACCTCGGATTGAGGGGATAGTTAAGCTAACATAAATAAATATTGTATGCCTTTTGCTAAGAAGCTTTCAATAAGAGAGATAGTACAACCTTTCAATGCGGTTTACCGTAGGTAACATTATTAAAGGATTCTATCGCAGCAGAACATTATATTATGTAATGCTCTCAGGCTTACGAAAGCATAGCTTATTAGAGTACCTGCTCAGAAGAAGATGGATGAGTCGGATGGGAAACATTCTCTTTGGGGCAGAACTTGTTTCCCTGAATGGACTATACTAGTGTATAAAGTTTTTTCCTACTAAGAACGGAATTAACATGTGAAAGGATGTCGGGTACCATAAAGGCACAGGTGTTCTGGCACATAACATAAAAAGAATTAGAAGAAAGCGCCAGTCTGGCGCAACGCGCCAGTCTGGCGCAACGCGCCAGAAGTACCAACCTAGCGCAATGCTCCAGAAGCGCCAGCCTGGCGCAAAATTTGCGCTAGAAGCGCCAGCCTGGCGCAGTGAGCCAAGAGCACCATCCAAGATTTTCTCGTTTTAGCGAGTTATTAACCTAGGAGTCAGTAGACTCTCGGACACCAAGCTCGGTAACGGCAAGATTCGTTCCTGATTTCGTTACCCATTTAATCACTTAGGCCAGTTCCACGACACTCTCATATCGCATAGAGCATCGAGAATCTCTTTTTTCGCTCCTATTCGCGTTAACAAAGAGATCCTTCTCGATCGACGATAATAACTGTTAACATGTTTAACATTTATTGGAAAGAGTTGTGAGAAGACGAACAGGCTTCCTATAGACTGCTTCCTTTTCCTACTTCTCCCCCGATTGAAGATGACGTGGGAAAAGCTTCAAGGAAGATTATCTTGCCAGTACAAGAGCAACTGGCCTCTTTGGTGGGAGTGTTAGCGCCTCGTAGGAAGGACGTTGCGCTTCCAATCAAGAAGTCTCGTCCTCTCTCCCCTGCGAAGCGAGAGGCGTCATGCAGACGTGAAGCTTCCAAAAAAAACATATCGCAGAGGCTTCGGTTTTCGAGAGCGAGATTCGGGATAATCTTTGCGGAAGACACGTAACGCCAGAGAGACGTGAGACGTCGTCAAGACATGAATAGTCATTTAAAGCTGCTTTTAGACGCGAGGCTCCAACCAAAATTTTGGCGCCAGTTAGGACGCCTTTTGAGAGCGAAGCGTCTTCCAGGCGCGAGGCGTCATCCAGACGTCAGCAGCCACACAAACGGGAGGCGTCAGCCAGGACGCTTGGCTGACTAGAAGCGTGCATCCAAGCGGGAAGCGTCATCCATTTATGGAGAGAAGCCTGGGCTGTTGGCGCCTTCCAGGACTATTAAAGCGGGGAAGAGGAAGGAATATCATTCCCTTAGCCCCTCTCCTATTAGGAGTTTGTCTCCTCCAGAGGAAAGACGTACTGAATTAGCAGCGGAGACTCATCTAGACCCCGAGTTAGAAGTAAACTCGGAGGAGGAGTATCAAGGAAGAGAAGGACTGTCGAACTATAATGTTTTGACAGCCTTGCTTCTAGAGGAGTATGGAGACGACTTGACTCCTGCCTCTCCTCCTTCTCCGCGCTCTCTTGAGTGCAAAGACGAAGAATCTTCGTTTTTTCTTAGAATGAAGCCCGCCATTTCGATGAAGAGGGCTCTTCAGTCTTTAGACTCTTGGATGAAGTTGAAGAAGGAGTTAGTTAGAACGGTCTTCTGCATGCCTCCAGCGAGGACTAGCTGGTAAAAGAGGCATTTGATATCAGACGGGAGAGAATATGGGTATTTCTCTTCCGTCTACGTCAGAAGCGGACTTTTCGACCTTAGTTGACGCTTCACGTAGACAAGGTTTGAACTCTGCCCGTATAACTTGGGGCATTTCAGAACTGGACCATCTCCTCAAGGGACTCTTTCAGGTATTGGAAGTTTTCAACTTCTTAGATTGGTCCCTTGGGGTGATGTCCAAGAAAGCCCATGATTCTGAAGGACTCGAACCAGAAGTCCTTCTGTGTATTTTGTCTTGTATAGACAAAGCGGTTCAGGATGGCTCGGTTGAGATCTCCTCTTTGTTTGGAGCAGGTCTTCTTAAAAGAGGACAGTATATAGTGTCTTTTTAACCAAAGCGGTCTCCCACGCTCAGAGGGCAGCGCTTCTGTACTCGCCTTTGTCTGACTTTTTGTTCCCTTCTCAGTAGTGAAGGACATTTCTCGTTCATTAACTGAGAAGGCGACTCAAGACCTTCTGACACAGTCAGTAAGGAAGAAGAAACCTGCAGACAGCCCCAAGAACACTGTCATTGTCTGATGAGGAGAAAGACCGGGCCTACAACCTGACACAGATGTGCTAGATGCGAACATATAGGACAGATAAGAGTGTCCGATGTGGACATTGCCAGACATCCTCGAGACTCTACCAAGCTCGAAGCTCCGGCAAGTGGGGAGGAGCCACCCAGGCGCGAGGCGCCAGGCAGGAGCGAGGCGCCAGGCAGGCGCGAGGTACCAGCCAGCGGCGAAGCTCCAGGCAGGCGCAAGGCGCCACTCCAACCGGGTGCGAGACGCCAGCCAGGCGAGAAGCTCCAGGCAGGCGCAAGGCGCCAGGCAGGCACAAAGCGCCAACCTGGCGCGAGACGCCAGCCAGGCGCGAGGCCAGGAGGCACAAAGCGCCAACCTGGCGCGAGCAGCCAGGCGCGAGGTGCCAGCCAGCGCGAAGCTCCAGGCAGGCGCAAGCCCTCCAACCAGGAGCTAGACGCCAGCCAGGCGCGAAGCTCCAGGCGGCGAGGCGCCAGGCAAGCACGCGCCAGCCGGCGCGAGCCAGCCAAGCAGGCGCAAGCAGCGAGGCAAGCAGGAGGCAGGCCAAGGCTCTAGGCGCGAATCTCCAGCTAAGACGCGAAGCGTCATCCAGATGCGAGGCGCCAGTCAAGCGAAAGGTACCAGACAAGCGCTAGGCGCCAACCAAGAGCGAAGCACCAGCCAGGCGCGAGGTTCCTGCCAGGCTTCAGGCTTCAGTCGGGTGAGATCCATTTCAAGAAAGCCCTGGTCTTCTTTGAAACATGGAGAATCTCGCCTAAGCACTTCATTAGTGACTTGATTCCTTCAAAACAGCTGAGAATTAAAAAGCGCAGGAAGTGCGCGCTTTTGCAAATTCTTGTTCTTTACATAACAATATGTCATATAAGACATATTAGCTGTGTTGTACGGTAGAGGCAACTCTGTGTTGACTTCTCATTACACAAAGGATGTCAAGTTAACCTACGAGAGATCCTTCTCTTTTGGTTTATACGTTTCTGCGGATACGTTACTGGGATAAGGAGCCGACACTGATCCTTAACTTTGAGTTAAAGTTTTTTAACAGTGAAATTATTGGGGTTTTTGAAAGGAGTGTGGGGATAACTCTTTCCAATTTGAGCGCGAACCCTCGTGTTAGGATCAGGTGATCGGGATCGGTGTTGCGCTCCTTCATAAGGTGTATTGTCATATAAGTGGATCAGCACCCATTGACAAAGTCCTTTCAGGCTCTGCCGAGTAAGTGGATAAGACCCCTTCGGCAGACCCACAAGAACTCTTGGCCATAGATCACATATCTCGCTAAAGTTTCTTGAGGTGATGCAGACTACTGGGCAAACACCCACGAAGTCTACCACCTATCAGGTAGGAACCAAGGTTTTATTTATACCTACAACATATGTTGTTTACCTGTCTATTCCATATAGTAGCTGTCTCTTACCCTCCACCGAAGGGTGCCAATCAGCTATGTATATATCTGACAGGTAAGTTGATTGTATGAAAATGATATTGTTATGATACAATAAAGTTTCATACATACTTACCTGGCAGATATATACGATTAGGGCCCACCCAGCCTCCCCGCAAGGAGACAGGTGGAAGAGAAAAAAATATGATAGAAAACAGGAATGGTTCCTAATCCTGCCACCCAGGGCAGGACGGTAGATCACCTGACCTACCTGCAGCGTGTGCCGCGAAATTTGAATTTCTGTCGGGGACGACGGAGTCTTAGCTATGTATATATCTGGCAGGTAAGTATGTATGAAACTTTATTGTATCATAACAATATCATTTTTATTGGCATATTCTAAGCTTTTAGCTCTTAGGTTTAGATGTCAGAATCATAGACTAGGCTACAGTAGCAACCGCTAACATAGGCTAGGCTTATTGCTAAGGGACATATGCCAAAGTCCTAATATATGCAGTAAAAATGGGTTTGAACATTATATGCAGTTGATAATACTCAAGTATGTACAGTATTTTGCCTTTTTGGAGTCTTATTTCTTCCGTCGTAACCCAAGAACATGTGTTTTAGGCCTGGAAATATAATTTACTGGGGTGTTTTTAGAGGGCTTGGAATGGATTAGCCATTTTACATGTTAAATGTGTTCCGAGATACGAAAAACTCTTGATACGAAGGCCGTCTCGGAACGGATTAATTTCGTATCTCGAGGTACCACTGTATTTAAGCGAAACAGGATTCGCTAAATACAGAAGCTGAGTTGATGTTGTCGTAATAATACCTTTAAGTGTTGTCCCTACACCGGAAACTCCTGGAATGTCGCAAGGAGTACCTATTAATTGCACTTAGAGTAATGGTCCTTTCGGTTGCCATCCGTAGAGGAATCTTCGGTACGCTTATATGACTTGAACCATACAGTAGAAAAAATAACGCAAAGGTAAAATACATAGAGTATTGTAGTCATTGGAACAGCTAATTCTCTACTACATTCTTTCCTCGATGAGGAAGAGAGAGAAGGGATATCGACTGTCTTTGTTCCTTTCGACAAGGAAGAGAATTAGTATTAGCCGAAGGAAATCCTCAAGTGAGAACCGAGGACTGAAGAGGGAAGTTCTAGCTTCCTGTGCTATTGGATATAAGACTTCATGGACTTAGTCTCCAAGTTTTTTTCCTGGAAGAGCCTCTAACCAATGAAGGAGAGCTCTTCCGAATCCTCGCATCAGGTTTTCGGCTCGATAATATTAATAAACCTATTCCTTCATTGAATGGAGTAACTGACAACTCAGGAAGAATACTGCGAGACGGCGAACGTAGATTGCTGTCACTGTAGACCAACGCAGTACCATCTAGTTCTCTGTCATGAGCGGTCGGTTACATCTCTCTCTCCTACGGGATTGACTGGCTAACCGTATCTCTCCCCTACAATCACGGACTTTAGCCTCGGATTGAGGGGAATTTGTAGGCAAACATGAATAAACATTGTCTGCGTTTTGCTAAGAAGCTTTCAATAGAAAGATCTCTTACACCTTTTCAATGCTGTTTACCGCAATGTAACAGAATTATGGACGAGTCTGATGCGGAATAGCACTATATTATATAATGCTCTCATGCTTATGAAAGCATAACCTTATTAGAGAACAGAGCATGCTCAGTGAGACAATGGATGAGTCTGCTGGGAACCATTTCTTCGTGGCAGAAGTTTGTTTCCCTGAATGGACAACAATGCAGACTTATATAATTTTTTCCTACCAAGAAACGGAAATAATATACGAGAGGGTGGCGGTAACCTGACAGAGGTACAGATGTCCTGGCACATAGTCTAAAGAATTGCAAGCAATTTAGTTGATTCTACAATTCCTCGATACAGCGAGTTGTTAACCGAAGGGTTCAGTAGCCTCTCTGATAGCAGGCTCGGTAGCATCACGGTCCGTTCCTGATTTCGTTCCCCATCTAACTGGACGGGGGTTTCGATCCCAGGGAGGGACAAAATGATTTTTAAATCAATTAGGCCAATTCCACAGCTCTCTCATATCTAAAGGAGCATCGAGAATCTCTCTCTTCGCCCCTGTTCGCGTGAACAAGAGAGAACCTGTTTGGAGCACAGGCACGGAACGTAACGATCCTCAAGAGGTTCACTGCACGATGTTGCACGTCCGTGAGAATCGTCTCGATTGACGAGAATAACTATTGACGTCTGACTAATCTTCGTTGGAAAGAGAGTTGTGGAAACCTGGGAGACGTCTTGTTCATAGATCTCTTCGCAATGTTGAAGACGAAGAGGCTTCCTCTAGACTGCTTCCTTATTCTTGATCCAAGAGCGGTAGCAATATACGTTATCCTTTAGTTTGGAAGGGGAATAAATATTAGTCTGTTTCCCCTATACAAATTCTTAACAGATGTATTAAGATAATTACTGGTGTCAGAGGGAGAGAGGATGATGCTTTTTGCCCCATTTTTGGCCTTCGAGAGGCTGGATTCACAGAGGTCACGTCCTTCCTACAGCACTTTCCAAAGGCCTTCCCAAGAGAGTTGGTCTACTCTATCAGCCTCACTTAGAAAGGGACCTCAAAAACCTCTCCACTCCGAGTCTGTCTGCGTGCAGACTGACGAGAAGTTGACATGAATGGGAGGATTTTTCAAGGTGAATGGCGAGTGTCATGGCCAAGACAAAGAAGTGCTGCAGATCTTGCTGGGTTTAATGAAGAAACCGTCCTCTTCCGATACCTCTGTAACCTACATGGCTGTTTTCTTCCCTTTCTGAGAGAAGAATCACCTTTGGATATAACTGCTATCAAAGAATACAGTAGCAGGCTATACTCTGTCTTTACAAAGGGACTTAAAGATAGCAGAGGACTAAGATCTTAGGGATCTTATACGATACCTCGAGATAACCAAGAGTAGGACATCATGTACTTCGAGTTGGAATCTTTTCGTGGCCCGCAGATTCCTTGTTCCGACAAGTTGGAACCTCCTCATCAAGCTTCTTTTAGAAATCTTATGAGGAAATTCATTTTTTTCTCTTGACCCTAGCAACTACCAAGAGGACAAGTGAATTTCATGTATTGGAGTCTCGCATCGGATTCAATGGAGACTCGGCGATTGGTTCTTGCCAGCACATTATTTCTGGCAAAGAACTAAAACCCTTCTAACCCTGGCTCAGAGCTTTGAAGTCAAGGGACTTTCCCATTTAATAGGGGAAGAGATAGAAGGGTCTCTTTGCCCAGTCAGGGCGCTTAAGTTTTATCTTCAGCAGAAGAAATGGCTTAAGGGTTGCCTACAGAGTCTTTGGGGTGCTATGAGGGCCCGAAGCGCTTCCCAGAAGGTACTCAGAGGGATACGACAAGAGCCAAGAAAGCCCTGGGTTCGCCCACTTTTGGCTCGGGGTAATCTTCGACTTCCAGACCTTCTTCCCTTCCTTTGGGCAAGGAGAGGGAAGATTCTGCAATGAGAAACCGCCTTAACATGCAGGAATAGATCTCGTCAGCAACGGAAGTACTCACGAAGGATCCTCCTCGGAGGAAGACTCGTCTCTCTCGTCCTATTAAGATATCCTATCGTCTATTGGACGTACCTGGCTCCAAGTGCCTCCCCTCGTCCTAGGCCAGAGGCTCCAGGTAGAAGAGAACCTTACACCCTTCTCCAGTCTCCGGACAAACTATTGTCTGTTTGTTCAGGATCCTCGGGCAACGAAGCGCCAGCCAGGCGCCAAGTGCCAAACAGACGAAAAGCGCCAGTGGCAGACAGCTCGGACGAGCACGTTTATTGTCCGAGGCGGGGAAGGCGCGGGTCTCCAACCTGGTGCAAATGCGCCAGAGGTGGACAGACCGGACAGGCGAGAGTGTCCGATGTGGACATCGCCAGCCAGCCTCGAAACTCCAGCCAGGCTTAAAGCTCCAGCAAGGGGGGAGGCGCCAGCCAGGCGCGAGGCACCAGAAGCGTCAGCCAGGAGCCAGGCTCCAGCTAGGCGCCAGGCACCAGAAGTGCCTGCCAAGAGTGATGCTCCAGCCAGGCGCCAGGCTTCATCCAGAAGAGATCCATATCAAAGAATGCCCTGGCCTTCTTTGAGACAAGTGTGATCTCCAATGCACTTGATAAGTGCCTTGATGATTCCTTCAAACAGCTGAGAATTAAAAAGTGCATGAAGTGCGAGCTTTTGCGAAATTCTTGTTCTTTCCATAAGAATATGTCAATAATGACATATTAGCTGTCACTTACGGGAGATGCAACTCTGTGTTGTCAAGATAACCTACGAGAGATCCTTCTCTCTTGGTTTATATGTGTCTGCGGATACGTTGCTGGGATAGGGAGCCGATACTGATCCTTAACTAGTGAGTTAAATTTTATTTAACGTCGAGTTTTTTAGGGTGTTTGAAAGGAGTTTGGGATAACTCTTTTCAATTTAAGTACTAACCCTCGTGTTAGGATCAGGTGATCGGGATCAGTGTTGTGCTCCTTAATTATGCCACTAGGCAAGGTGTGTTGTCATGTAAGTGGATAAGACCCCATTGACAAATGCCATCAGGCTCTGTTGAGTAAGTGGATAAGACCCCATCGACAGACCCACAAGAACTCTTAGCCATAGGTCACATCCTCGCTGAGGCTCTTGAGGCGAAGCAGACTCCTAAGCAGTAGCTATGAAGTCTTCCGCCTAAACAAGTAGGAACCAAGGTTTTATTTATTACCTACAACGTATGTTGTTTACCTGTCTATTCAGTAAATAGCTGTCTCTTACCCATCACCAAGGGTGCCAATCAGCTAAGTATATATCTGACAGGGAAGTTGAATGTACAAAAATGATATTGTTATTGTACAATAAAGTTTTGTGCATACTTACCTGGCAGATATATACGATTAAATGGCCCACCCAGCCTCCCCTCAGGAGACAAGTGGAAGAGAAAATCTGATTAGAAAACAGGAATGGTTCCTATTCCTGCCACCCAGCAGCAGGGCGGTAGATCACCTGACCTACCTGTAGTGTGTGCCGCGAAATTCGAATTTCTGTCGGGGACGACGGAGTCTATAGCTAAGTATATATCTGCCAGGTAAGTATGTACAAAACTTTATTGTACAATAACAATATAATTTTTCTGGTTAATTGAAGACTCATTGTTTTGATGTAGGTTGAATGTATTTTAGATATTTATTGCCTGATAACATGCAAGAAATAAATGATTGAACCACATTGATATTTGGTGTCAGCCCCATATGGCATATGGTGGTGGGGCTACATTGTAGCCAGTGTCCAGTGGCCAGTTCACTAGCTGAAGTGTGTTGGTTAACTGTGATTACATCATTCAGCTTTTGTGCTTTGTCTGTGGTTAATGTCTGATTGTAGTAGTAATTTTATTTTATTAAGTTTTTGTAAATGCATATGAGTAATCATCACATGCTCCCAACCCATGCTGGGACACCGCAGAGTCTATGAGAATTGTAACTCTTACCAGCTGATGAGGCTACTGCTGTAATTGGATACATATTTGCAAATGTTTCTGTAAAGGCAGCTCTGTTATTCTTAAAAGATAACTCATAAAGAGTACAGAATATAAAGAGTACAGAATACTAGGAATGCAAGTAACTTGTGTAAGCCTAGTCTAGTCAGATTGCTAGCCTATAGCCTAGGCCATACCACATACTACCATCTTGAAGGTTTTTTTCTTGAGACTAAACTCCTATTTAAATTAGAGTTAAATTTTCCAAATGAATATTTCATTTTGCAGTAGTTTTCATGTCTTTAACAATTTCTGGTAGTTTCATCATTACGGTAATTATAGATGCCCCTAAAGGCAGTCTTAAAGTAATTTAATGATACCAAAATGGTTTATGACATTGTTGTCGTGCCTGCCTTGTTTATGACTTAACATTTACATCTTGCATAATTGCAGCTAAAATTTTCAGCGAGACCAATACTCATAAGTAATTACCCAATTAACTTTACATTGCAGCTTTTGTGATTAGCCTATGCCTAGTTTTTATTGGGCATTACTGTTAAACGGCACAAGTACTGATTTTTTGTGCTGTGGAATATTGCATTTCAAGAAATTTCTGTGGATGGTGATGTAAAATTAGTAATAAAACGTAAGTTTTTGTTTGGTGTTTTATATCAAAAATTTTTTTGACACTGCTTTAATGAGTTTTTTTCTTTCAGGCTTAACTTATCCTTAGACTTGAAGAATGCAGAAGAAACAAAGTCCCGGATTTCAAAGTGTGATGCTCTCATTATATCATATGGAACTCTTGCCTCAGGTAGGAATATTATGGTACTTATACAGTGCTTAAATGTACTACATGTACTATACAGTATGCAGTATCTATAAAATGTGTGCACTGCACTGATCTTTAAAGTTAATGGGTCTATATATTTGTGCACCTATACAGTATACAGATGCAGATAGGAAAAGATTATTACATATAAAACCACCATTCGTTAAGTGATTACAGAGAACCGTTATTGGTTCCATAGTCATTAGTGCTACAACGTCTTGAATTTTCCAGTGAGTTTTGAGGTGTGAATTTGAACTTTTCCATACTAGAGTTAAATCCATTGCATTAAATGCTCTAATATATGGTTGCTGCAGTGAGATCTAAACTTAAATTAAAATTGTTCCGATACGAAATACAAACCTTCGGTCCTTTAACAATAGGAAGGTACTTGGCGGCAGCTGAACCGGTTGTAAGCTTTCGAACAAGGGGTTTCGGTATTTAACTACTTGTCCGGCAGTTAGCGGTACGCTCAACTGCGAGGCGAGGAGTCACTTTGCTGTCATCTGCGCTAGTGGATGGACGTGCTGCTCTTCGTCTCTCTGCCCGCTTCTGTCGTATGCTTGGTTTGCTTCATTGCGTGAAGACTTTTTCGCTTTTTCTTTTACTTGTGTGTATTTGCAAGCATAAAAGTACATGTCTGCTTTTGTTTTCATTTATTATGGAAATAGTGCAACAAGAGCCGGAGAAACACCCCCTCGCCCCCCATCAACCGCAGACTATGCCCGGATATTGGGGGCCGTAAGTGTGGGGCTTTCCGCTCTTCTGTGGAGGTTGATCCTCATGATTTTTGTGCTCGGTGTAGAGGGTGTGAATGCTCTCGCACTGAGGCATGTGATACATGTATTTTTGTTCATGAAACTTACCTTTCAGATATATATATAGCTGTATTCTCCGAAGTCCGACAGAATTTCAAAACTCCCGGCACACGCAGCGGTCGGCCAGGTGGTTAGTACCCATTCCTGCCGCTGGGAGGCGGGTATCAGGAACCATTCCCATTTTCTATTCAGATTTTCTCTGTTGCCGGTACTGTAAACATCTGTTTTCAGTACCTCCGTCTTGGGATTTTGAAACTTCATTGCCGCTTAAGTATCTTAATTGTCTTTTGGTTTATTGACTTGGATTTGTGGCTAGGCATACGCTATCATAGATTGATTTGAATTTGATTATTCTTTGCATAAGATGTCTGAATCTAGTTCGGCTAGTTTCAGAGTTTGTTGTCTGCAAGGGGTAAGGTGAGGCTACCGAAACCTTCGGTAGATCCTCACTTTGTATGCACGAGGTGTACGAGACATGTTTCTTTGCTGAAAGATCAATGTATTTGTGTGATGTTTGACTGATTCTGAAGGGAAGACGTATGATTCGTATGTACGCAAATTAGAGCGTGATAGAATCGGGAGGTCTTCCTCCAAGACTGCATCAGTAAACAAAAGTCAGCGTAATGAACCTACTAACCTCCTGTAGACTTTATTTTGCCTACCCTGTGGTATGGCCTACGGGCCTTGAGGACGTGTCTGCGAGAGGTAACGTCTTTTCTGTGATTGTGGATTCCATCCGTAATCTTGGAATCTAAAGTGCTCGCTCTCCAATCAGTGTTGTGAGTGTAGTGATGATGTTAGTGCCCCTAGTGTTGTGGAGGGGGCGTCAGATCGGTCCCATAACGCCTCTAGGTCTAGACCTCTGTCGGACTCCCAGGACAGGGAGTGGGCAAGTCGAAAACCAAAGGAGGGTTATGGGTACTCCCCACCGATCTGGTGTCCCTTCGGCAGGACCTGAAGACGCTTCCCAGGCTGCCAAAGATCGTGCACATGCATGAATCTTGAAGAATTGCTTCTCGTCCTCCGAGGCGTCCTCCCCGTGCAGGGGTTGGAGCTCTCGGAAGGACTCGCGCCCTCTAAACAGAAGCTTATAGAAGAGGACACGTCACGTCCTCTCTCTCTCGTCATGCGATTGCAATCGTCGCCTTCACATTTTGACGACTTTCCACCGCAGAAGAGAAATAGGACGTCATCGGAGCAGGACGCTTTTGAGCTTCCAGATTGCTCTAACATTGTTACTGTGAGAAGGAAGAAGGCGTCCCCTCGCCCCTCACAGGATCAGCCCTTCTCCTGATCGTGAATCTTCTCTATCTAAGGAGATTCTTCTAGCCATGCAACAACGGTTGGCCTCATTTTCGCCAAGAGAGGGGCAGAACCCAGTTGCCGCAGGAAGGATTCGAGGCTGCCTGTCAAGAGAATCAGGCAGTCTCCTTCTCCTTCTCCTTCTCCTTGCTCTTCGCCTTCTAGATCCCGCTTACGCATCTTGGAACGCACAGGCGTCCTTTTTGAGCGCGTTTCTGGAAGTGTCAATGAGCGTGACAAAGACGCAAGATGTTGCACAGGCAGCCGTCGCCTTTGGCAGGAGTTAGGAACGTCCATAAGACTCGTCCTGATGACAATCACTGTACATCTGCTTATGACGCCTCTCAAGTTGCTCGTATTGACGCTTTTGTGTCGGCCGCGTCACGTCAGGAAACTCTCCATGACGCTTCTCTGGATGTTCGTCGCTCTCCTCTTCGGGACGCTCTTCAAGACGCTCGCAAGGACGTTATTCACGATGCTCGGCGTTCTATACATCAAGACGCTCGGCAAGACCCTCGAGAGGACTCCTTTCAGGATGCTTGGCGTTCTATGCATCAGGACGCTCGGCAAGGCCCTTGCAAGGATGCCTTTCAGAACGCTTGGCGTTCCTTTTTGAGCGCGTTTCAGGAAGTGTCCATGTGCTTTACAAAAACGCAAGATGTTGCACAGGCGGCTGTCTCCTTTGTCAGGAGGTAAGAAAGGTCCTTAAGGCTCGTCTTGAGGACGATCGCCGTAAGTCATCTTAAATGCTCGCACGCTTCAGGAGCGGCGCGCGGCTCTCCATGACGCCAACATGTTTCTGCTTTAGCACTATTTCTAGTAAAATATTGCTATAATACCAGAGAACTGCTAAATTGGACATGTCAGAATCCTCTGACTCGCTCACCTATATAAAAGGTGTCGGTATAAAACTGGGGCGAGTGTTAAACACTACCACAGCAACCCCTCCAATTAGCCTTTTCCTCATCAAAAGACCCTAAATACGGGGAGCCGACCCATAGGTCACACCTAGCTACCCCGTTGAAGGCGTCTGTGACGTCATACTTATCGATAGCAATGAAGCTTGGTGCACAGAAAGTGGGGGGGGGGGGGGGGGAACCAGGGGGGGGGAGGGGGTTTTCACTGGGCGACACAGCTTCCTCGCCCAGAAATAGATTTTTCAGGTTGCCTTTTTTGACGCTTCAGTGTCTTCAGCGTCACGTCAGGAAGCTAACCAGGACGTTTTTCTTGACTCTCGTCGCTCTCCTCTTTGAGACGCTCTTCAGGACGCTAGCGAGGACGCTTCCCAGGACACTCGACGCTTTCCACATTGGGACGCTCGGCAAGACGTTTGCGAGGATGCTTTTTAGGACGCTCGACGCCCTGCACACTGAAACATTCAACAAGAGCACACCAAGACGTTCGGCAGGATGCCCGCAAGGGCGCTCTTCAGGACGCTCCACAGGACGCTCCTTTATCGGACACTCTTCAGAACGCTCCGCAGCAGGGTCCTTTACCGGAACTTCGCAAAGCTTCGGAGTTGCTATTAAGCATTCCCGACTTTCGTCTTTGAACGCTACTTCAAGTAGGAGACCCCCTTTTGCGAGAGGGGCCTCAGGGTTTGATTGCTTTGTGGTCTGTTAAGGACCCTTCTCCTGTTCCCGTAGAGGAGACAGAGTCCTCGAGCGACTCGCAACCTGCAAATGAAGAAGAGACTGCTTCGTCATCATCTTCAGATGTCAAGGTGTCGACCCGCCTTCTGTTTCCAACCTGCATGGATAAGGTAGTCAGGTTGGTTCTGAGGAGCTGGCATCTAGTAGGAGAGACTAGCAAACTTAAAGCAGATTTCGGTGTCATAAAACGCCTCTTCTGCGTTCGGGACTGCGCTGCCGAAGGGGAACCTTAGGGTCCTACCTGCCGTAAGCCCAGTCTCTGAGCAGGAATCCTGCCCCTTCCTCGATTTCTACGGGAATCGGGAAGATTATATGCTCGAATTCCTGGATTACTTTCTGTCATATTAGTGGGTTTCCCCCATTGACAAAATACTAAACGTTTTGTCAAGTAAGTGGGTAACCCCCCATTGATGAAATATAAAACTCTTTGTCAAGTAAGTGGGTAACCCCCCATTGATGAAATATAAAACTCTTTGTCACGTAAATGGGTTAGTTACCATTGACAAAGATCTCAATAACATTTCATCGCATAAGCGGATAAGCTCTCATTGACAAGATTCAGAAGAGCTCTCATTCATTGGTCAGAGGCTCGTCGAGGAAAAAGACTTGTAGACTACGTCCATGAAGTCTTCTATCCAATAACATAGGAAGCTTGAGCTGTCCTCTTCAGTTCTCGGTTCTCACTTGAGGATCTCCTTCGACTAATACTAATTCGTTCTCTTGGCTAAGAGAACGAAGACAGTCTATTTCCATTCCCTCTCTTCCTCGTCAAGGAAAGAATTTAGTAGGGAGGTAGCTGTCCAAGTGACTACAATACTCTACGTATTTTACCTTTGCGTCATATTACTATTAAGCGATTGTATGGTTCAAGTTATATACGCATACCGTAGTCACTCTTACGGATGGCAACCGAGAGGACTATTATTCTAATTACATTTAATCGGTACTCCCTGCAACCTTCCAGGAGTTTCCGGTTTCCCTTTTAGGTACTTAAGGTATTGTTACGACAACACCAACTCGGCTTCTGTATTTAGCGAAATCTGTTTCGCTTAAAGATACCTGCTTGAGAGTTTCTTTCTGCTTGATGATATTAACAAACCTATTCCTTCGTAGAATGGAATAGCTGGCAACTCAGGCAGAGTAGTGCGAGACGGTGAACGTAGACTGCTGTCACTGTAGACTAGCAGCTCAGTACCAGCTGGTTCTCTGCCATGTGCGGTCGGTTGCGTCTCTCTCTCTCCTGCGGGATTGACTGACTAACCGTATCTCTGCCCTACAATCACGGACTTTAGCTCGGATTGAGGGGAATTCTAGCATGCATGAATGAACATCGCCTTCGCTTTGCGAGAATTTTTTCAACAGAGATATCTCTTAGACCTTTTTGGTTCTGTTTACCGCACTGTAACAGAATTCTGTACGAGTCTACCGCTGCACAGCACTATAATAATGCACACCTGCTTAGGCAAAGCGCAGCCTTATTGGGGAAGGAAACATGCTCGGTGAGGGAATGAATGAGTCTGCTGGGGACCATTTCCTCGCTGGAGAAGTTTGTTTCCCTGAATTCAGACCTCTCCAGTTTTCCTGCCGGAAAACTGAAATAACTTTGAAGATCTAGAAATGATT
Source organism: Macrobrachium nipponense (assembly GCF_015104395.2). Lineage (NCBI taxonomy): Eukaryota > Metazoa > Arthropoda > Malacostraca > Decapoda > Palaemonidae > Macrobrachium > Macrobrachium nipponense. The sequence continues at coordinate 32,838,632 of NC_061089.1, forward strand.
CTGAACATCTCTCAGTAGGTCAAGGATCACCTAAGGTGATAGCGAGAGGGTGCCAGGCATCTGGAGAGGGGTACAGATGTCCTGGCACATAATCTAAAAGAATTGGAAGCAATTCGGTTGGCTCTCCAGTTCTTCGAAGAACGAGTTTTTGGCCGAGTGGTCCAGATCAACTCGGACAATTCCACAGCTCTCGCATCTCAAGAAGTATCGAGAAACACTCTTGTCGTAGCTAGAGTGGTTAGAAAATTAGTCTTTCTGGTCACGTGCTTTAAGTTTGCAGAAAGGAGAGGTTCGAAATGCTTCGACATCAGGAACTTCCAGACTACGTCTAAGTTCCATGCCGAAAGCTTCGATTTAGACAGTTTCGAGATTTACACAGACCTCAAAAATCGTGAAGAGCTTTGTTGTTCGACAGATCCAAATCTCTGAGTCTAAAGGCCGTCGACAACATACTTCTGTATTCTTTAATAGTCAGTACTGCCAGCTTATCCACATTCCTCAGACGGAAAGGGAAGACGGCAATCTAATTCACAGAGGACGAGATGGAGGAAAAGCCATTCTTCCTGCACCATTTCCAGAAACGGCCCAATCCGATTGGTGCACTGCAAGATAGGAAGCTCTTCTTTGCCTTGGCAATCGCACTTGCCACTAGTCTTGAAAAGCCTCTCCTTCTGGTCAACTTCTCGATAGTCTGAACGCAGTCAGACTCCGAGCGGAGACTTTAACTTTCCTTTCGTAGACTGGAAAGAACGAATAGGAGATTGTGGTTTTATTTATACATATAAAAAGAGAGTAATAGTGGTGCAGAAGATAAGAGGCAATTCGAAAAGCTATTAGATATGCTACTAGAATACAACATTCAACAAATAAATCACCTGCCAACAAGAAAGGAAAATACTTTAGACCTAGTATTTGTGAACGAGGTGAATTATGTTAAAGAAATAATAGTTTATAATGCGAGTATTTCAGACCTTAATGTCATAGAATTAACAGTCCATTCCAAAGCAAGTGAAAACAGAGATAAGCAAGAAATGAAAAAGTGGGAATGATATGGAAAATACTTCTACAGTAAAAATATAAAATGGTCAGAAATAAATGAAGAATTAAACAAAGATTGGGATAACATTTTTGTAAGTGATAACATAAGAGTAAATACGGAGATATTATATAAAATATTAGAGAAAATAGTGGATGTATTATATAAAATATTAGAGAAAATAGTGGATGAATATATACCGAAGAAGAAAAGTAAACATCATTCATGCATACCAAGAGACAAGGATCTTGTTCCAGAAAGTCAGAAAGTGGAAAAAAGGTCTTGCAAAAGAAAAAAAATGCATGGAAAGTTATAGAACTAAAAAGTAAGATAGAAAATGCAGAACAAAAGATTATACAATCAAAAGAAAATGAAAAATGGACTTGGAAGAAAAAACCCTAGTAAATATCAAGCAAAACCCCAACTATTATACTCGTACGCGAAAAAGATGAGTAAAAGAAGAATAGAAATGGCCCTCTAAGAATTGAAGGGAGATTAACGAATGAAAAAAAGGAAATATGCAACATATTGGCAGAACGATATAAGAGAGAATTCACCCCTAGAATTGATAATGAAGATAATGATATAGAAGTAAGGGACGAAAATAGTGAATATTTAGTTGACATAGATATTAATGAAGCTGATATTGTGCTGGCTATTAATGAAATTAAAAATGGAGCTGCTGCAGGGCCTGATGGTGTCCCTGCTATTTTGTTAAAGAAAGTAGTTCATTCTATCGCAAAGCCACTTGCAATATTATTAAGACAAAGTGTAGATACAGGCAAGATTTATGATGAGCACAAATTAGCATATATTACCCCTACTTTCAAAAGTGGATCAAGACTAGAGGCAAGTGATTATAGGCCTGTGAGTCTAACATCACATATTATGAAAGTGTATTAAAGGGTAATGAAGAAAAATATTATGAAACATTTAATAAAAAATAATTTGTTTAATATAGGACAACATGGTTTCGCACCTGGAAAAAGTACACAAACCCAACTGTCAGTCCACCGTGAGAACATATACAAAAATATGAAAAGCGGAAATGAAACCGATATGGTTTATCTAGACTTTGCAAAAGCTTTTGACAAGGTAGATCATAATATATTAGCGAAGAAAATTAGAAGACATAATATAGTGGATAAAGTAGGAAGATGGTTAAAAGAATTTTTACACAACAGAAAACAGATAGTTATTGCAAACGATGAGAAATCGGATGAAGCTAAGGTAATATCCGGTGTGCCACAAGGTACGGTGTTAGCTGCATTACTGTTTGTTATTATGATTGCAGACATAGACAGTAATGTTAAGGACTCGGTAGTGAGTAGTTTCGCTGATGACACAAGAGTAAGTAGAGAAATTACTTGTGATGAAGATAGGAACGCGCTACAAAGAGACCTTAATAAAGTGTATGATTGGGCAGAGGTAAATAGGATGGTATTTAACTCTGATAAATTTGAATTAATAAATTATGGAGACAGAGAAGGAAAGCTATTTGCATATAGGGGACCTAATAATGAGACAATCACAAATAAGGAAGCAGTTAAAGACCTTGGTGTGATGATGAATAGGAACATGTTATGCAATGATCAATTAGCAATTCTATTGGCAAAATGTAAAGCAAAAATGGGAATGTTGTTACGGCACTTCAAAACAAGAAAAGCTGAACACATGATTATGCCTTATAAAACATATGTTCGTAGTCCACTTGAATATTGCAATATGATATGGTACCCACACTATCAAAAGGATATTGCACAAATAGAGAGTGGACAAAGGTCCTTTACAGCTAGAATAGAAGAAGTTAAGGACCTTGACTACTGGGAAAGACTACAAACTTTAAAATTATATAGTCTAGAAAGGAGAAGAGAACGTACATGATAATTCAGGCATGGAAACAGATAGAAGGAATAGCCGAAAACATCATGGAGCTGAAAATATCAGAAAGAGCAAGCAGAGGTAGATTAATAGTGCTTAAAACTATACTAGGAAAAATAAGAAAAGCACACAGGACATTAATCCACTATGCACCAGCATCGATAATGCAGCGTCTATTCAATGCGTTGCCAGCTCATCTGAGGAATATATCAGGAGTGAGCGTAGATATGTTTAAGAATAAGCTCGACAAATATCTAAGCTGCATCCCAGACCATCCAAGATTGGAAGATGCAAAATATACCGGAAGATGTACTAGCAACTCTCTGGTAGACATTAGAGGTGCCTCACACTGAGGGACCTGGGGCAACCCAAACAAGATGTAAGGTCTGTAAGGTAAGGTAAGGTCTGTTCACAAGATTCAGATTCCTCGCACCAATAAGTGAGTCTTCCTTATGTAAAGGACTGAGAGTTTGTATAACGTGTCGGAACAAATCACAATTTTTGACAGTAAATTGTATTTTTCCTAGCTATACAAACCTGAGGTCCTTTACATATAGGCCCACCTCATGCCACCCCTCACTCTGTTCCTGGGCCTAAAGCAAAGTGATATGTTTACATCCAGTTAGGCAGGACTCCTGACCATCAGACAAGCAGTTACTGCTGCACTACCTTGTTATTAAATCTTACGACTGGTCCAGCTGGCGCTGATAGTAATTCCTTATGTAAAGGACCTCAGGTTTGTATAGTTGGGAAAAATACAATTTGCTTTAAAAAATTGTGATTTTTGAGACGTCAGTTTCTGTCACAAAGGTTGTCTTTGTGTTTGTGCTTGGTAAGAATGTTGATAGGTGACAAAATTGGGAACTAGAAAGCTGAATGCTAAGCTTGCACTTTATTTTAATTAATTTTGATATAGTATCACTGATCCTGTTACTTGAGACTTAGGATAACTGAAAATTATGTAAGTAGGAGCATGGTAAAGCTCATAATGTCATGAGTTTGTGACTAAGAATTGGAGGATAGGGCAATAAATATGGCACATTTACACCTTTTATTACACATTTGAAGATTATTACTTATATTGTAACTTTTTCGGTAAGCTCAAGCATAGACAGTTACCTTACAATGCAGTAGTAAAAATGGTTTAAGAATTATTCAATAGTTTTTGTCCATGATTTATATTTTAAATTTAATAATACAATACCATAGACAATCTTTTGAAGGTTCTTCCTTTTGTGGTTTAACACTGTGATCCATCAGATTAATTTTAAACTTTTTGTATTGAATTTGGTTTTGTAAAAATATAACGATTGCTTTCTTTTTCCAGACTTTTGTGAAACTCTACTCGTATCAAAAGGATGCATAGAATGTGGATCAATTAAAGTGGAAAAGTCCATGGAAGTTGACGACACTAGTGATTTTCGTCCTCGGAAACTCAAATCTTCAACTCTTTCCATTATACAAGACTCTGTATTAGTGTGTAATGTTAGTCAGGATGTAACAGCAGTTATGGCCAACAGATTTGCTGAGATAGTAAGTGTTTTTTTTTCTCCTCTCTTCCCATACAGAATTATCTGATTGTGATGCACCAAATTTATAAACAAAGTCAAGCACATTTACAGTTAATGTTAATACTGAAGTTGAAAATTCTTGCCAATAAATGTTTTGTGATGGAGAGTCAAATTCTAATTTGTTAGCTTGGAAGCGTTAACCTAGTGTATTTGTTTGAAAAAAGTGATAAATTCTTTTTACTAAATTAACCAGATAACTATACAGGCAGTCCCCGGGTTACGACGCGGGTTCCATTCTTGAGACGCGTCGTAAACCGGAACATTGTCAAAAATCCTAAGAAAACCTTACTTTAAATGTTTTAGGTGCATTCAAAACTATGTAAACTGCATTCTTATTGCATTTTGGTGTCATATTTCATCTGCCAGATCAGCGCTTGTAGGCGTCGTAACTCTGGAACATACGTCGTAACCCTGGAACATGTGTCGTAACCCTGGAAATAATTTCTGATGAATATAATTGAAAAGCGTCGTAACCTCGGAACGTCGTAAGCCGAGACCATTGTAACCCGGGGACTGCCTGTACAGTAGTACCTCGAGATACGAAATTAATCCGTTCCGAGGCGCCTTTCGTATCATGAGGTTTTCGTATCTTGGACCACATTTTACATGTAAAATGGCTAATCCGTTCCAAGCCCTCCAAAAACACCCCAGTAAATTTCATAATACATAAAGGTAAATTGACCTATAAACAATGAAATACTACAACAATTTGGACCATTCAATACGTAACTTAATAATAAAAATGCAAAACCTGTAAATAAAGTGTATATTAGTGTACAAGAAATATTATTACTGTAACGTAAAATGTGGAAGCTTACCTTTCGAGTGAGGCTATCTCCGAAAGTGGCGGCAGAGGAGGAGGAGGGCAAATGGCAGATACGTATACTTAACTTTACGAAACACATAAAAAAATGTCAGAAAAACAAACTTAACTTTATAAAACACATTAACAAAACTGTAACACTTAACTTTACAAAAAACTTAAAATAAAATTTATTTTGTCTTTTTGATTTTTACATTTCTTTTTACTTTTTTATACTTTACGTAATTTCAATTTCTTCACCACCGAATGGATGCCAGTCCATTTACAGAATTTTTCGAACCACCCATGAGAAGCCTTGAACTCTGGGGTTGCTGTTGATGTCCCCTCTCCGCCGTCGTCTTCGGCTTGGGCAATCAAATCGCCGAAAATAGCGCTGGCCTTCTGGCAGATTGCCGTCTCGGTTTGCACATGGCTCCTCTTGTTGGACAAAATAGTCACGCCCTTGGAAGGTGTAGCTGCTTTGATGGCTTCCTTCTGCTTAAGGATGGTGCCTATCGTCGACGGATTTCGGCCGTATTCCTTAGCGATCACACTCAACTGCAAGCCAGCTTCATGCTTTTTTATTATCTCCATTTTTGTCTCCATAGAAAGCATTCTCTTCTTTCTGTGAACTTCAGCAACTTTCTTGGGACCCATGACTATATGACTATATGTACTGTACGTAATTAAGTTACGTATGTAGTACGTATACTAATTAGGTTCTCACAACACGATAAAGTAGCACAACGAAATCACTAGCGAATTTACGATACTAAACGAAATCGTTGGACCGAACGAATGCCGCATGCGTACGGTAAAGCTTCGGGTGCGAAGTGGCCGAGCAAAGGCACGCCACCACGTAAGATGCATGATCGGAGGATGCTGTCCAATAGGAGAGAAGGATCTCATGGCTTGGCTAGCATCAGGAACCAATGGGAGAGCAGGAGGATGGTGGCGAGTCTACTAGAACTAAGATGGCGGGGCGCGGCACGAGTTTCAAAATTGTTATCGGGCGAATCTCAGACTTTCAGAAACCTTTCGTATCTTGAAAACGTTTCGTATGTAGAGCAGTAAATTTTTTGTGTCGGCTTTCATATCTCGAGTTTTTCGTAAGTTGAGCCTTTCGTATCTCGAGGTACCAATGTACTACTTATGTTTTGACCGGATAGCTTAGTTTTTGTTGTGCTGCATTTATTGCATGCAGCAAGAATCCCCCAAGAATATTAAATACATGAGGTCTAGTTTATCGGCGGGGGTTTCGTTCTCAGCAAGGTGCTGATAAGTGAAAACTGCCATTAACTGAAACTTGGTGATTATGGAGCTTATAGCGCCGAATTTCAGTTTATGGCGCCTGTTAGGTATGTTATGGCACCATAACTCTTATCAAATGGAAACTTGGCCGGTTGTGGTGCCGTAAAATTGGATTTCCATTAACCAAGTCAACCAGTAACCGGGGACTAGCTGTTGTTTAAAGTTGTCATAACGTTTAAGCCTACTCTTTAGTTAACTGTGTAGTGTTTGATTACAAACAGTGAGCTGCCAGTGGTTCAGGTAGAAAAAAGAAAAACGTTTCTTTGGGTATCAGCTGCAAGCTCGAAGGATTATATACAGTATTCACAGTAGTTGGCGATTAAAGGAAAACAAAAATGATGGAATGGGCATGATGGTGAGGAAACCGTAGATGATTTTGAAGAGTTGAGTCCATGAAGCACCATGAAATTATGTATATAAAAATGCAAATGTGTGCAGGAAAAGTTTTCCTGTGAAAATGGACTCCCCCGCCCCCATGCATTGTTAATAGTTTTGCATTGCTGTTCTTATTAGTGGTTATTATTTCTTGTTGTGCTGCATTTATTGCATGCAGCAAGAATCCCCCAAGAATATTAAATACAGGCAATCCTCGGTTAAGGGGGTGGGGTGTCTTTCTTAGCAGGGTGCTGATAAGCAAAAACCACCATTAACCGAAACTTGGTGATATGGCGCTTACGGCGCCGAGTTTCGGTTAATGGCGCCTCTGTTAGGTATGTTATGGCGCCATAACCCTATTATTGGCACCTTATGGCGCCAATAACGGAAACTTGGCCTGTTATGGCGCCATAAAACCGGATTGCCATTAACCGAGTCCAATAACTAGGGACTGCCTGTAGTTTAAAGTTGTCATGACGTGTAATAGTCAAACCATGGTTTTGTTTAAGCCTACTCTTTAGTTAACTGTGTAGAGTTTGATTACAAACAATTAGCTGCCAGTGGTTCAGGTAGAAAAAAAAAAATTTTCTTTGGGTGTCATCTGCAAGCTCGAAGGATTATATACAGTATTCACAGTACAATAGTTGTTGATTAAAGGAAAATTAAAGTGATGGAGTGGGCATGATGGTGAGGAAACCGTAAATGATTTTGAAGAGTTGAGTCCACAAAGTATTATGAAATTATCTTGTATGTATATAAAAATGCAAATGTGTGTAGGAAAAGTTTTCCTGTGAAAATGGGCTTCCCCCCCCCCCCCCCCCCCCCCCATCATGTATTGCTAATAAAGGGATTTTGACGTAAGGAAAAATCTATTTCTGGGCGATTGGCTCGTGTCGCCAGCGAAATATCCTTTAATCTATTATTTCTAGGGTAAATGTACTAACACATACCAGAGAATAAATAAATAAAGAAAAAGGTCAGTATAACTGACTCGCTCACCCCCCCAGAGGGTGTCGGTATGAACACTATGGCGAGTGAGACCACTACCACGAGCCAAATGCCAATAGAATTCTCCCACTACAAAATCCCCCAAGAGGAGAGCCGACCCACAGAGTGGGCAGCACCAACTACTACTACTCCATCCCATGCTGCCGACTGCTGCGCCTCTGGTGGCCATCCTGAAGTTAGCAGACAATCTTGGCGATGGGACGGGCTAGGGCGGGATTTCGCTGGCGACACGAGCCAATCGCCCAGAAATAGATTTTTCCTTACGTCCAAAATCCCTTTTCTGGGCTCAGCTCGTGTCGCTGCGCGAAATCGTACCAGAGAAATAGCACAAGATTGTAAAGAATTGAACAAAATACAAAGAGGTCTCAAATAAAAGATAAAATAAAAATAAAAAACGAATATAATTGCTAATAAGGATACATATACACAGTGATACAAAATAGAAATATTGCTTAAATTACACTTAATTCTAATAATATTTCTTAACTTAAGGTAATATACATATATACGGAGGAAAGATGTCATATATGTACAAAAATGGTATCTGTGTAAAGCTATGTATCAAACATTCTAAAGCAATTAATATAAAGTTGAATAAAACAAACTCAATAATAATAATATATAAAGGAATGTATATGACTTAATATACAAAACCCGTAACCATTACAATAAGATGTATCTCCTAGCATAAAAATAAGGAGATGACATCCACGAGATCAATATCCATCATCAAATGTGGTGTCCCTAGCAAAAAAAAAAAAAAAAAAAAGAAAAGGGACACCCACTACATCATCATAAAAGCAGCTAAGACACAAGGTGACCGTAAATGAAGCAAGGCAGGAATAGACCGAACTGTTGGGTGAGGCAGGTAGAAAGGAGGACTGGATCTTCTACTAAAGATTAGTCAGAGTCAGGGAAACATGTTCCCCGCTGCAACTGCTGAAAATTTCAGAGCTTCCAAGGACTTTAAGTAATGACGTTTGAACACTGTCGGCGATTTCCATCCAGTATACTTTTTCACTCATCGAAGTTCATATGTTGGAAATAGTTAATTGAGGTGGCTACTGCCCTGACATCATGTGCTTTTGGAAAGAGTCAGGATTGGCTTGTTTAATGAAGTACAGGATTTGTTGCCTGATGCCTTTAATAGATAAAGTGCCACTTTTTCTCTCTTAAAGAGAGGACCCGATGATGATGAGGAGGTCCTAGATAGAAAGGCTCGTAAGGCTGAAACTGGGCAAAGAGATACATCTTGTGGAAGGGGTAGTACCTTCCATGGTTCCCACCTCATCAAAGGATCTTCATTCTTTGCTATAAAGCTACGTTCCGGAGAAAGTAGCACTTCCCCTGTGGAAGGAACTGAATATGATCCGGATCTCTGGATAACGCCGACAGTTCTGAAATGCTAGCTCCTGAGGCCAAGCTTAATAAAAATAGGGTTTTTCTTAAGAGCATTATAAACGAGCATGTGTCATTATTGGTTTCTGAAGCCAGCTTTAGAACATCATTTAAGAACCATGATACTGACGTAGGCCTTACGAAGGCCTAAGTCTAGCACATGCCTTGGAATAGACGAGAAGTAGGAGTCTGTCAAGTCTATGTTGAACCCAAATTGAAAAATCTTTTTCAAGGCTGACTTGTTTGTCGTAATTGTGCTAGCTGCTAAGCCTTTTTCAAATAAGGATCTGAAAAAGGTATATAGCTGAATTGATTGTCATGATCCTAATATCTGATTCTTTCAGAAGGTTGCTAACTTTTTGACAGCAGCATCATACTGTCTCAAAGTTGAATCTCTTTTATCGGATTCCAAGAAGAGAATATTCTGAGGGTCAATATTCGCATCCCTTTTTGCTGCAAACTTCATGAAATCCATAAAGTTAGGGTTTTGAGAATCCCTGAGGAAGCGAACACAGTCTTCGTTTGTACTGACTGGAGAGCCTGGGATTGGGGATCCGAAGAGGGCGAAGACCCAGTTCCAGAATGAGAGGGTACCAATTGCTCTTCGGCCAGTCTGGGGCTACTAGAGCCACTTGACCCTTGAATGTCCTGAGTTTGTTTAAGACTTTCATGAGAAGAGTTCACCGGAGGAAAGACATAAATCTTCTCCCAGTCGTTCCAGTCTAGAAGCCAAGGCGTCCGTGGCATAGGCCAGAGGGTCCAGGTTGGGGGCCACATAACACGGAAGTTTGTGGTTCGTTTGAGATGCGAAGAGATCCACCTGTAGACCTGGAACTCTCTGAAGAATCCATTGGAACGAACTGTTGTCCAGTGACCATTCCGACTCTAGAGGTACTGATCGGGATAGAGCATCTGCTATGACGTTTCTCACTCCAGCTATATGAGTGGAGGAGAGATGCCAACTGAACTTGTCCGCCAGGGAGAAGATGGCTACCATGACATGATTTAGATGACGTGACTTGGAGCCTCCTCTGTTTACACAATGTACCACCACTGCGCTGTCCAGGACTAGCTTTATGTGAGTACTTTGGCGGGCGTAACTTTTTTAGAGTCAAGAACACTGCCATTGCTTCAGTACGTTTATATGGAACTGACGGAACTGAGGTGACCACGTTCCTTGAACCTTTTTGAACTGGGAATATCCTCCCCAACCGCTTAATGATGCGTCTGTGTGGATGGTTATCCCTGGTGGAGGAAACTGGGAAGGGGCACTGACACCGACAAGTTCTTGACTTTCGCCCACGGTCGGAGTCGATTCTTTAGAATCAGAGGGACTGAGGATAATTTGTCCCTGGAACGCTGACATTGCTCGTGAGCGCCAGATTCTGGTTAGGTCTTTCAGTTTGGCTTTCATTAAGATGTTCGTCACTGATGCAAACTGGAGAGAACCCAAGATCCTTTCCTGGGATCTTCTTGATGCCAGTTTGTGACTCAGAAGTTGTTTGACTGACTTCGCTATTTCCTTTCTTTTGGATGATGGAATCGACAGAGTATGGGAGGATAGATTCCATTGAATGCCTAGCCACTGAAAGTTTGACTCTGGGGTGAGTCTTGACTTGGTCCTGTTTATCTTGAAGCCTAGATATTCCAGGAACTGAATTACTTTCAGTGTTGCTCTGTTGCATTCCTCGACTGTTGAAGCCCAGATCAACCAATCGTCGAGATACGCTACTACCATAATCCCTTGCGATCTGAGTTGTTGAACTACTACTTCCGCCAGCTTCGTAAACACCCTGGGTGCTACATTGAGCCCGAAAGGAACTACCTTGAAGGAGAATGTCTGGTCTCCTATCTTGAAGCCCAGATACGGACGGAAGTGTCTTGCAATAGGGATATGATAGTAAGCGTCTGTAAGATCGATAGAGGTGGTGACGGCCACAGGGGAAGTAAGGTCCGTACCTGCGAGATCGTAAGCATCTTGAACTTGTCGCAGCGAATGGCTAAGTTTAAGCGGGACAAGTCTAAGATTACCCTTCTTTTTTGTGAGCCTTTCTTTGGCACGCTGAACAAGCGTCCTTGAAATTTTAACCTTTTGACTCTCACTATAGCTCCTTTCTGAAGGAGATCCTCCGCATACTCCGTCAGTTCCTTGGAAGGAAGTTGGCGGAAAGGTCTGGATGGGGGTGGGTTCGTTAACCAGCTCCAACCCAGGCCTTTTTGGTGACACAATGTTCTGAGCCCACTTGCTGAAGCTCCACCGGTGGCGAAAGTGAAACAGCCTCCCTCCTACCTGAAATTCCTCATTGGTTCTGGTAGCCTCCTCGGCCTCCCCTGAAATGTTTTCCCCTATTAAAGGGACCTCCCGATCCTCTCCCACGAAAGGATCGCTTACCTCTGCCTCCCTTACCCGAGGCGGTCATACTTCTGTGAAGCTTGACTCTCGAAGGCTTGATTGTAAGCTGGAGAGAGGGCGTAAGAGGTGGAGGGCTGAGGCTGAGGGGAGATAACGTAAATCGGCTGTGATTGAGCCTTTGAGGTGGAAGGTTGGGCTGTTTTGCACTAAGGGAACAGCCGGAACTTGCTGAGAAAAGCGTGGCTGCTTTTTCTGGTAGGGCTGGAAACGTCTAGGTTTCCTTTGACCCTTACCCCTAGCTGCCTAGATCTTGCCGTACTCTTGGCCGTAAGACCCCAACGGTCCTTAAGGCTCTGGTTCCAACCTCGTAGCCTCTGACTGAACCTGCCTTCACCATCGCTTCTGGGAAGAGGTCTGCTCCCCAGATGCTCGACGCAAGTAACCTATTCGGCTCGTGCCGAATATGTTGCTTCTTGTAGGACATGCTTCCTACAATTCGTCCTAGCAGTGGCAAACTCAAACATATCTGACTGTACCGTTTGAGTCAGGGATTTGGTCATAAGCTTGAAGAGCGGTTCTGACCCATAGGCTATGGTAGCCACCTCGGTCATAGCCATGGAATTAACAGATCTGGCTAACCGCGATTTGGCGTCAAATTCTGCCTGAATAAGGCTATCTGGAAGCCTAGGTAGCTTCTCACCAAACTGCTCCATAGCACAGTCCGGTTTGAGTTTGCCAGCTGAGAAGGTGTTAGGTAAGTCTTCCCACAATTCTCCGGCTGAAGGAAGTAACGGAGATGTAGGATCTGCTTCCTTCAGTTGAGGCATGGGGTCCCCCTTCTGGCCGTGGAATGGTAGACGTCGCGATCTTTGTCAGGAAAGGGAGCGGGGTACTCTCATCCATCGTAAAGATCGTAAACGGACTCTTGAAAGGTTGGATTTTCGTATTGGAACAATCCATGTCCTCTAGACACCTGAGCCATTCTCTCTGAGCCTGGTCACGTGAATAGAGGACTGTCTCCTTTGTACTTTATCATCCCGAGTCATGGCTGAGGCGGTGAGCCTTGCGTAGCCGATGAACGGAGGCTGAAGGTCTTCCGGGTAGAACTCGAAAGTCCTCGATCCTCCGAGTTCCACATTCCGTGATAGAAATGAGTCCGTCTTGGAAGGGGGCGTATGACGCTACTCTCCAAGGGTTGTTCATTGAGAACGGAGGTAGAGAGTCATACGGGGGAAGCTGGGCTCCACCTGTATTGAAAGGTGGAGGAGAGGCTAGAGGAGCTTGGCTCAGTCCGGCTATAATGCTGTCTTGAGAGGTAATCCTATCCGACAACTGAGAGATCATTTGTTCCATGCTACTTTTCAGAGACCCAACCAGGTCGCCCACCTGTTGTAACAGACCAGCATTGGAGTCCAAAGCCGGAGCTGCTGCGGAGGTGGAGGGGTGGCTCTGAATTGGAACCAAGGGTAGCGGAACTGACGACTCCGCCGGAGTGTGAGATCTCTCTCTGGAGGATTTACTCCTCGAGGACTTAGAGCCGGACCAGAAGCTTTAGATCTCTCTGCTCCGGGATTCCTAGCGGAGACTTACGAGAAGAGGCTGACGCCGAAGCCGTCTTCTTAGACGACGACGACGTCTTCGTCAAGGATTTCACTGCTTGACCTTGACCTTGGGTCTAACTGAAGCGTCAGGAGGAGTATACAATTCGTTACCCGTAAAGCCTTGGAAGGATGGAGAGGTTGCAGGAGTAGAAGAAGCAGTTGCACCCAAGGGTATCCCTTGGGTGTCCACCTTACCTACCTCGACCAACAGGTCGTCCACACCTACCATGAGGTGTTCTACATTAATATCCAACGTCGCGACTTCGAGGAGATGTCCTGGCCTTGGTCAGTCAATGAGGCAGCCAGCTGTTGCTGGATGAAGGCGATAGTAGGGGCCGCCTCTACTGGGTCGACGTATCCTGTCGCCTTGCCTCCGGGGAAGATTAGTACCGCCAACCTTTTCTCCAGGATGTAGGGCATACCCTTGGCGGCGTTCTTCCCGAAACCGCCGACCCAGGCCCGCAGGGTTGCCAGTGCGGTATCCCTCACGGCCGGCGCCTGGAAGAGAGGGTATTGATTAGATTTAAGAATAACTTAAAACTAAGGCTAACTTAAAGCATAACTTAAAATTATAAGGGGCTATAAGGCCCCTTGAATTTACCTTAAGTTAGAGTGATTGATGTAAAACTTAAGCACTATAACAGATGAGGACCAGCTACCGGAGATGGAATAACTTACCCAGTCTAAAAAGGCTGGTCTCACCAGATCGTAAAACATATGGTACACGTTTCATGGTACCAGACCTGGATGTCCCCGTGCGGAGTCGCGCATGGAGCATGGGGACCGGCAAAACTTCGTGGTCCACATGGGTCTTGAAGTGTGGCGGCGCATCCCGGATGCTCACAGTTGGTGGTCTGTAAGTGAAAAGACACATGAGTATCTTAAAGAATATCACTTACAGGCTAAAGGACAGAAGAACTCCGTTGCATGCCGGAGCTCGGAAAAAATTTGGGCATAGCCCCTCCCTTAATCGCCTGAATAGGCTATAACCCCGGAGGTATCCGGTGAAACATGAAGGGAGGGGGAATGGTTTAAGGTACTTAAGATAAACTTACTAGTTTAACATAATAGATCTTAAACCTAAAAGCTCGAACGTACCGGACTAAGTCCAGTGCGTGGCGGAGTGTATAACTCAGTGAAACGGAGAGGTTAGAAGGGACCGACTGCATGTTCCGGCCCACCCCGTGGGGTAGACTAGCACCTTTCCGCTGGATGCCAGGTCTCCGGTGGTAAAGGAGCCCTAGTAAGGTGGGAAAGAGCAAGGGGCATACAGACTCGGGCTAGTAACGGAGCGACGGAGTAGTAATGGAGGGGGGGAAAGGCCAGTCCCCCCCACCTTACCATCCGACCGGACCGAGAAGCCGGAGAGGTCGAGTCCAGTCTGGGTCTGTCCCGTCCCTCTACCCCCTCCGCCTGGGGGGAGAGAGGGAGGCAGGCTCGGGTATGTGGAGCGAGCATGGGCAGGCCTACCCACCCCCCCGACCCTATGGAAGAGCGGGAGGGGGAAAGGTGACTGGACAGGCGTCTGGCTGCCGTCTGGATCGATCATTAGTGGACCACGGGGCGATGATGAGAAACCCAAACAACTAAGCCTAGAACAAAAACCAACTGATTCTGAGAGATGCTTATCGGGAAGTCCAACCGAGCTGAAAAGCGGTAACATAAAGGCCCAATGGGCCATGACCTAGGCTAAGTGAGCCAGACGCCTAACTAACCTAACAAATATCACATAAATAATACAACTGAATAATAAAATGAAAGAAAGAAAATAAAATAGTAGGAGAAAAAATCCAGGAGTGTACGACTAACCCGAAGGCAAGGCTACCACTCAAAGCTAGCCGAGGCCGATACTAAGAGCCGTGGGCTAGGGTCTGGATGGAAGAGCCTACATAAGGTAAAAGACATGCATGCATGACAAAACCGTGTAGACCGTACCCTAAACAAAGCGGATAATTAAAACATAGAGCGTACAAAAGCAAGGGGATGTTCTGGGTATGGGCGACCCAGAACGGACCCACCACGAGGCAGAACCATGCTGCCATGCTTCCGACCTAGAGATCGTATTTATACCTAAAAAACGGCAAATACGTGCTCAGGGCCGGAAAAAAGAAAAAAAACCAATTAGCAATAAACACTGAGTACTTAACTTAGCTGCTGCGATGGCTGCACGCTCCATGGTAATAAAATCCAAAGGAAAGGGCACAAAAACACAGAGAAGAAAATGGCACGTGTGTATCGTGTGCGCTAACTGAAAAGGATGACCACCAGAGGCGCAGCAGTCGGCAGCATGGATGGAGTAGTAGTAGTTGGTGCTGCCCACTCTGTGGGTCGGCTCTCCTCTGG
Source organism: Macrobrachium nipponense (assembly GCF_015104395.2). Taxonomy (NCBI): domain Eukaryota; kingdom Metazoa; phylum Arthropoda; class Malacostraca; order Decapoda; family Palaemonidae; genus Macrobrachium; species Macrobrachium nipponense. Next base: position 32,854,311 of record NC_061089.1, read on the forward strand.
GGGATTTTGTAGTGGGAGAATTCTATTGGCATTTGGCTCGTGGTAGTGGTCTCACCTCGCCATAGTGTTCATACCGACACCCTCTGGGGGGGTGAGCGAGTCAGTTATCTGACTTTTTTGCCTTTTTCTTTATTTATTTATTCTCTGGTATGTGTTAGTACATTTACCCTAGAAATAATAGATTAAAGGATATTTCGCGCAGCGACACGAGCTGAGCCCAGAAAATAGTTTTGCATTGCTTTTCTCATCAGTGGTTAAACTTTAAACTTTTAATCTTTCCTAAGCCCTGGTAACCAATAGGGAGGGTTGGAGCTAGGGTGGCAAATGAGCTGCTAAATGAGAGTTTGAAACTCCTAGAAAAAAAAAAAAACTCATAAACAATAGCAACCCCAATTAGGGATTAATCTGAGATGCTGATAATTCTAATTTTGGAAGTTTGAGCTAATATATAGATTTGACTCTGAACAGAAATCATTATGTACAGTGTAACACTAGTTTACAAGCTATTCTTATATAAAATTCCTTTTATATCATCACGGCTCACACGTCTCAAAAAATGATTTCATTGGTGTTTGTAAACAAGGAATTGTCCCTCAATATTTAAAACTGTGCAGTCACTCAGATAGCCCTCTTCCACGCAGTCTCTCATGTTGTTCGTGGATTTGTGGATTAAGCCGGTTTTCTGTCACCAAACAGAGTTAAAGGAATGGAATTCTAAGTAAGCAATGCTTTGTATTGGTAAAACATGAAAAGTTGTTTTCGAAACTTTACCTCTTCATGCATTTAGAATTAAATGCCCTGCGAACATGAAGTGGCACCAAGCTCTTTACCTTTGGTAATCATGTGGTGCTTTATCAGCTACTTAATTGGTTATAGCCGCAGTCATCCATCTTATCTTCAAATTGGTGACTCTTGTTAGACCCATTGATATCAGATGAATAGCCCACATAATCCAATCCCTAAATGTAGACTAGAGTAACACTTGTAATATTATTTTGTTTAATTGTTCAGTACATAGCAATGAATGTCAAATTTTGGAAACAAAAAAGCTTAAGTTTTTCTCATAATCTCTAATTTTCAATTAGTATTGTAGCTTAATTGCAAAATTTGTAAAGAGCTTTAATTTAATAAATATGATCAAAACTTTATCGTTAATAAAGACGAGTCCTTGTGGCAAGCTTTTAGAGGTAAATGAATGAGCTTAGTGGTCTGATTATATAACAATAGTAATAATAATACAGAATAATTAACCATATTACCTGGTATATGATGTTTTAAAGTTTATTTTTTTATACAATAACTTCAATTGAAATTAGGTACATAATACTATATGATATAATTTTAAAGAATTTTTAATATTAAAACTGATGTTTTCAATAATGATGCTCATACTGTTTTATTTTTGCTTTGACAGATACTTGACCTTGTGTCACCAAGTTGTAAGGTTATGGTTCTATCCTCCCATCACTATGGTCAGCTACAAGGGAACTATAATCCCATGAATGATACCAGCTGCATTGTTCATTCACTCATCTCACCAGCATATACTCATCCACCAGCGTTTCCACAGTTACCACAGCCTGCAACACTAGACTCATTACCTGCAGCTGGTGAGTTATTGAGTTATGTTTTTTGCTTTGTGCATTTTTAAAATCACTATACTATTGTTATAGCGAATAAAACAGAGGTTTTGTTGAGCAGTAGGGAAGATAGAGACAGAATAGTAATACAAGAAAGAAGAGGCTCGATTATAAAACAGGCAGAAAAGTTTAAATACTTAGGATCAACTTTAAGCCAAGAGGGAGGATGTGAGGCTGAAGTTGACAGTAGGATAAAAGCTGCATCAGGGAAGTGGAGATAGGTAGGTGGAGTGTATGTAATAGGAAAATGCCAATCAAGCTAAAAGTCAAGATATATAACACAGTTGTAAGACCAGTGTTAATGTATGGAGCAGAAAGGGCTCTAAGAAGAAAAGAGGAAGTAAAGCTTGAGAGAAGAGATGAGAATGCTGAGGTGGATTATGGGAATATCACAGCTTGAGAGATTGGAAAATGATGAAATAAGAAGGGCAGGCTCAGTAAATGTTACAGAGGTGATAAGTGTGTCATGATTGAGATGGTAATGGCATGTGTTGAGGATGGATGATGAGGAGAGAATGAAGAGGGCTTGGGAGGAACCTGTTAGAGGAAGAAGATTGAGAGGAAGACAGAGTATATATTAGGTGGTGGGATAAAGTGAAGGAAGATATGGAGAGAAGAGGTTTGGTGGAGGATGATGCCTTTGATAGAAGACAGTGGAGAAGGCGCATCAGGCAAATGACCCCTTAATATAGGGATAACGGTGGGAAAGAAGATTGTTGTAGTTTCACGTATGAATTTCTGACGATGTAACTGTTGTCTTGTTTTAGTTTAAAAGTTGCCATTACAGTCTTATCATAAGTTTTGAATCGTATGAGTCATAGTTTTGTGAATATTCACTTCATGTGAGGAAGGAGCATCTCTAGGAATTCTGATTTACAGAAATTTTTCAATATGATGTTTCTAAATGACACATCTATACTATATTTTTGAGGCATTATCTAGGACTGCATCTGAGGCTTGATGTTTTTAGTCTGTGCACAACAGTCAATATTTTTTCTTCTCACCTACACTAATGGCCATTAGTACATAAAGTTGTTTGGTGAGACCACTAAATCACTCATTCAAACATAAGTAGTTTTATATTAAGCATAGGTGAAAATTTTAAACAAGGCACCTTATAGTGAAAAACATTTGATAGCTGAGTGGAAATAAATTGATGGGAATAAAAAAGAAGTAAAAGGAGGACAGCATTGCAGCCTGGGAATGAAGGTATTCACAGAGAATCTTTGCATTTTGCCATACAAGACCCACTGTAAGCAGTATGTACTTCCCTGTTGCCTCTTAATTAGTTATTTTATGAAGCATACTCCATGGTTGGAATTGATTGCCCACTAAAGCTTTCCTACAAGCCCATAAAAATGATTTCCGTCCCTCAGGGGAAAACTGCTAAGTATACTGATTTTTGTAGCTTAATTTGTTTCATCATTTGACATAGACTTAAAAAATATCTACTTTCTTTTCTTCTTATCTTTTGCCATATCCCTCACTTTTGCATGTAAGGTGAATATATATTATTTCAATTCCTTGGTAATTTTCCTTTGTACGACCTTAGTGTAGATAGTTTTTTACTTAATTTGATTTCCTCTGTAGTGTCATGTTTGCATGATTTAAATGGGATAGTTCCACATTAGAGATTTATACTACAACAAGTGCATATTCTAGTTAGTCAAGAAGGCAAATTCTTTCCACTATCTTATTCACTGGATGATTTTCTTTCTCATTACAAGTGTCTTCAGGCCAGGGCAAATTCAGGGAGACTATATGGCTACCAAAAATCTTATTGAATTATCCTTCAACATCACTGTTTAACAATAATCCTTGTTGAACCGTGTATGTAGATTTAACACAATACTGCATTTCTATTCAGTAATATTGCATTCATTATTTTCCATTCCCTAGATTAAGTAGTAACCCACTTTTACCTGTACCATTGATTAAAGTTATATTTTACATCAACCCTTACTTGGAGAATCATGCACAGATGAGATACGCTAACAATTGAATAAATGTAGAAACCATGCTAAGACAGGCATCCTTGAATCATCATTATGGTATTGTTGGTCATTCTAATTCATTGCTGGGACTTTTGTCACTGCTGCAGTTTTTAGTTCTTTTTTTAGTAATAAACTAAGGCTTTCTTAATTCCTTGACTGTCCTCCAAATGGGGCCTGAATATATTGTTATTATTACTGTGACAGAATTGTTATAGCAGCTGTTCAGTTCTGCTTGTCACTGCCAACAACATGCCCTTTGATAGTGGCCAAGACAGTCTTTTATTATTGTCTTGTAGGCTTACTTTGCATCACCACATTCTAGTGATAAGATTTTTATGGTCATCATGTTGCACTACATGTCACTGAAGGTCATGATTGTCATAAGTATGCTTGTACCAGTGTTGGAATGTGTTCTCCCACCCCAGATGTCATTCTGAGTAATCTCTTTGACAGTTCCTAAATTTGTTTTCCTTTTCATTCATAGGTTGTCAGAATTGGAAACCATATTGAACTTGCAGTTAGGTGAAACATCTATAAAAAAACATTTAATGTTTGGTAAAACTGTTCCTATATACTCAACCATAACGCTCATTTTACCCAGTGAAAATAAGTTATCACAGTATGGAATCAGCTTTTCTGGCAACTCTGGTTATTGACAATTGTAAGAATTCAGGCACCTAATGAGCAAATGAAACTTAATTTGTCCTCAGAGAGACCAAAGGGGGAGTATATCACTGCAATTCACTCCATTGCTTTAAATTTTAGTGGCCATTATTTCAGAAGTTATTTTCACACAATCAAATATTCATAGAAAAAGGAATATGTGCTCTATTTTATTAAAACTTTGATATTCTGTTCATACTTCTTAGGCAGTTGAATGGTCACACTCAGATATTTCCAAATATAAAAAGAAAATGAATAATAATGCTATGTAACTGAACATTTTATGATGTCATTTGGGCTTGCATAATAACATGGCCACATTATATAGCAAGAGATCATTAAGGTAAATTTTTCATGGCAAAGCATTTAGACACGTTTAAGCTCTTCAGAGAAAAAATTCATTTATAGTAACCAGATATTGTGGTTGCTACAACGAAAATAGTAAATAAAACATTACAATGTCTTTACTATATGATTTCGTAACTCAGGATATTTAAACTCGTGCAATAAAATAACAATAACATGTAGTATTCATATGTGAAGTTTCAACCCTTAAATTGCAATAATTTTTTTTTCTTCTTTTTTTTTACCCCAAAGAAGCTAGTGCCCCCTAAGGGCTTTTGCCTTCCATGAATTGTATTGTGCCTGGAAAGGGGGCAGATGGATTTTCATGTACATATTATTTTCCTTTTCAGTGCTGACTGAATGCATTGTGAAGAAAAGACCTTGTGTGGCTTATCCTGTATTCACAGAAACTTATTCTACTAGTGACTTAGACTTGGTTATTGATTCTTTAATGAAAGCATTCCGTTGTAATCCTTTTAAAAGTATCCTGCCTTCTGTAGACCAAAGTAAACTGCATCAGTATAGAGAAAAAAATTCACGCAAGGATGTATTGTATAGGTACATGTGATTTCAAGTCTGAAATGCTGGAAAGTTATTCTCTGTTTCCTTATCTACATTACAAATAAAATTTGAAATGTACAGAATTTTTCTCTCCTTACTAAATTGTTTAGCTTGTATGGGCTTAAAACCAGATTCAATTTGTTGTTGGAAAATGTTATAACTATGTTAATAAGTCATGCAGAGATTCAAAATATGTTGAGTCAATCATTTTTCAAGAAGTGTTTTTTCAGATATAAAGAAATTTTTTTCTGTGTGTTTTTGTTCTTCTACCAGTCAGCTGTGGTTGAAGTAATTGAGCAATAAAATGAAAATAACTCAAATTGATAAGGATGAACTATGTAGAAGCAGTGCTTAGTGCAATACAGTTTTAAGGTTTCTCCATTTTAGAGTAGTTAAGAATATCAATACCTGTATAGTTACTTTGCTTAAATGTCTTATGCATCCCATGCATCATGGAAATTGTCCTTTACATAAGCCTTCTTCAGTAGATAGGGCAAAAGTAGCGTAGATTTCAACCAACATGTCCTATTTTGGTTGTTAGGAGATCTTCAACATAGAGGGCACTACTTGGTAACTATTTTAGTGTCACTTACCTTGCTCCAATCATCAGTTATCACTGGAGGCCTCTCCATTGTTATCTGGCTCAAACCTGATGAGGATCTCGAGAGAATAATTAAAAGAAAGTAATTCTGACAAAGGGGTGTAGAGGAGAACCATCATTGCAAAACCCTGTCTGCTTCATGGTTGGTTCTATAACCACCCACATTGAAGGTATTTTTGTGGTAGAAGCATTAATGAAGGGTTGGGGAACCCATTTCTTAAACTGGTAAATGGCCTGGCATCGGAAACTAGGGTGTAAAGATGATAATTTTTTGGAGTTGAGGACAGTCTTGGTGAATGCAGGCATGCATAAGTTGATTGTTGGCTTGGTGGCAGGTGATGTGTGGAACAGTACAGCTCCTTTATCCTTAAGTCAAACCTTATGGTACTAGATTTATTTTTTTTTTCAATTATGTCTCCAGGAGCAACCAATTAGGAACAATGTGGCCAAACTTTCGTAAATCAAGTCAAACAGTGTTGTGGTACAGAACCACATTCCTCAAAGTATTATATCACTAGAATTAGCAGTTAAATTCCATTGATTTTAATGCTGTGCTTTGCAACTCCATTGTGATTACTGGTAACTTATCAATCCATTCAGCATTTCCAACAGAGGTGTCGAGTATTACAAATTCTCCATACCAGAAGTGGGACCTGACTTCTGTCCTTAGGAATCCGAGTAAGAATATCATTTGGAGCTGTCATTTAGACCTAACTCTTTAAAGAATGCTTTTATTTCATACCAATAACCCCAGTACCAAACAAAAATTATATTGCAACCCATTTGCTCTGCTAAGTACTGTGATGAACTTGACAAAAATAATCTCATGTCTTACATGAGGCATTAGAATGTTTATTGAAAGAACTGAATATTCGCTCATGGTACCTGGAGAGTCCCTTATCCAAAAAACGTCTCTAGCTTCAAGAAGTAATCCATAGATCACACCAGCCATTATTAGAGTAAGAATAATTCAAGTTGATGTCTGTGAGGTGTCTTCTTTCTTGCATAATCTTAGCTTAAGTGAAACGTGCAAGCACTTGACACCTGATCAACATTTCCTTCCTTGTATTTTATAAAATGTTGCATATAAGCACCAACAGAAGATCTTTTTCTTGGTACATAGGCCATATTGCTGCCACAATGGAAGTAGTAGTTCAAATCAATCTCCCAACTCCAAAACTCTTTTTCGTATCCATCGGAAGCCGTCCCTTGCATTCTCATTTGATTGAATGAAGCTGCTTCTTTGGAGATCATTTTATAAATTAGTTGGGTAATGCTTCTATGACTTGTTGGAAAAGGCCTTACCAACTCGTACTGAAAATCCTTTTGGTGATTACTGCTTACAGAAGGGGTTGTGCACTACTCTGTAAACATTACTGTAGAATATTGGTGGTAGCCTTTTTTTCCAGTTGAACAACTTGCTGCCTTTGACTCACCTCCATCCCCTTTTTGTCTTTTCCTGCCCAGCTTTTCAACTTGTATATCTTAGTTTTCCTCCAATTTTTACCCCTGGAAGAGATATCCTTCAGAGTAGCCAAATTATAATAATTTTGTAACTATTTTGCAGTATTATATAGAAGAGGTGGAATATTTCTGTTCCCATGGGGGGACTGTCCTAAGGGTAGTAAGGAAAAGTGTAGCAACATTTTAGAAGAATTGGAATGTGATTCCTAGGCTAGTACTGTCAAATAGAGATAACCCATTAGTAAACAGCATAACTAATGATGTCTGTATAATGCTTGTATTACCCTATGCTGCAGTAACACGGGCACTGATATAGAAAATGAAAGATATTTTGAAAAGAGTTTCTAAGGAATGTTAAGATTCCTGATTGAAGTGTGGTTGGAAGATTGTTGCAAATGACAGAGTAACAGGTAAAAATAAACGTGGTCTCAAACATAGAGCTAATTTCAAATATGATGAAAAAGGAAAAGAAACAATTAGTCAGAAGTCTGTAGCATATGACAGTAGAAGAATGAAAGCCTATATGAATGTCAAGGAAATTATTGAAATGACTAGCAGAAAGTATAAAGGATAGATGAGAGTGAATGGAACTCATTTCAAGTGTAAACCCAACAAAGAGAAACTAGAGCATCAAGGCATACAAATGATTATGACAGTGATAATTGCATGTCGGACATTGGTGGGAGAGATGCCCAGTTTTAGGTTAAGGCTAATAATTTTTAAAACCAATTGTGTTTTTCTTCACTCCACATGTTCAGTCTACCACATTCTTAGCATGTAGCCATTAGTATTTGTTCAGCTACCCACATTTTGAGCCCTTTATTACAATTATGTAATGTAAATGCCTTGAGCACTACTTCGTAATGTACTGAAAGTTTTTCCTCAACTCGTTGGAATTAGGGATTTTATTGTAGTAGATTTATTAAATGGTAAAATATGTACTAGCTTTCAGTGCAGTAATTGATTAAAAGAAGATAAACACTTAAATTTATATTGAGAAGTTAGTAAAAACAAACTTAGCAACATTCATGAACCAAATAGCCATTTTTCTTATCAGAGGAATAATATATCTATATATATATATATATATATATGATATATATATATATATATAATATATATCTATATATATGTATATATATGTATATATATATATATATATATTGGTATTATATGTATGTATATATATTATATATAGTATATATATATATACTTTATATATATATATATATATATATATATGGTTGTGTGTGGTGTGTGGGTGTATATATATATATATATATATATGGAATAGATATATATATGTGTGGGATATATATTATATATAGATATATATATATGATAGATATTAGATATATATAATATAATAATTATATAATATATATATATATATATATATATATATATAGATAATATATGTATAAAATATTTATATATATATATATAAAATATATATATATATATTATATATATAATATTAAGATATGTAAAATATATAATATTATAATTAATATATTATTAATATATATATATATATTATTTATAATATATATATATAATTATGTCTATATTATATATATCTATATATGTAATATATATATATATATATATATATAATACTATATATTGATATAATATAATGGTAAGTTATATTATATTATTATACTATATATAAGTATATATATATAGTATATAAATATATATATAATATATGTGTGTGTGTGTGTGTGTGTGTGGTGTATATATATATATTATATAATATAGGTATAGTATATTATACGTAATATAATAGTATATATATATAGGTTAGTTATTATATATATATAATTATATACTATACTGTGTGTGTGTGTGTGTGTGTGGTGATATAATAAATATATGTATACCTATAATATAGTTGATATAGCGTATATATAAGTAGTAGTAGTATGATATATGTCGTATAATATATATATTATATATAGATATAAGTAGTTATATATTATATATATATTTTATAAGTATATATAGATATATATTGTATATATATGTACTCGGATATGATAATATATATTATTATATATCTATATTAATATATTTATATATTTATTTAATATATATATATATTATATATTATATATATATAATATATACTTTATATATATATATTATATATACATACATACATTACATACATACATACATACATATACATGAATAACTTGATCACGAAGTATATAAAACGTGATGCTATGTGTAAATAAAGGTTTTTTGCCACGAAGGAAAAAATGAAAAAAGCGAGATAGCAAAGTACTTTCGGTCCTGTTTGGACCCTTTACTGAGGCAAACTGATTTTACAGAGAACAACATAGTCAAAAGAAGGCTTAATATACAAACTGACACTACAAGATTAACAATAAGGGCGATTTTCACTATACAGAAAGGAGGAGCTGCCTGAGGGTAGCTACACCTTGAAGGATACACACAGTAAACAAGTGATTCTTTCAGGAAACAGTACATTTTGAAAAAACACAGGAGCATATACAATTTAATATCATGAATTTTTACACATTTTCCCCCCAAAATTATTATTAATGAAAAGACGAAACAAAATATAAATGTATATATATCGAGCAAGAGAAAGAGGGAGAGAGAATATCGAACCAGAGAGAGAGAGAGAGAAAGAAATAATAACTATATACATGTGGGACTAATTTATTAGTTGTTCATTTATTTTAAGGTCCTTCATAAACATCTTCAAATATTATGGGTCCAAATAGTACATTCCCAGACTAAGATTTAGGTTGTTTTTATTAGTGATTTGTATAATTGCCGATTCCAGTAAATTTCTTGAAACATCATCAGTAGATCTAGCAATTACCGAGGTATCACCCCAATTAATACAATGAGATTTTTCACTCAGATGGATAAACAGTGCATTTGAAGTCTGGGCTGTTCTAACTGAATACATATGCTGCTTAATACGTACACATAAATTTTTACTTGACTGACCAACGTAAAACAATGGGCAATCCTTACAAGGAATTTTGTAAATGATGTTGTTATTTGTTATGGGACTATTCTCAATTAGCATATTTTTAATGGTATTGTTATAAGAGAACACTACATTAACATTAAACGATTTAAATATTAATTTTATGGTTTCAAATCCACGAAAATAAGGTAAGCTAAGTACATTTTTAGGCATTTCTTTTTCATTAATAGCAACGCTATAAAACTTTTTGTGAGCTTTTTGATAACATAAATCAATTAAATGAGGTGGGTAGCAGAGATTGTTTCCTATCTTTTTTATGTATTCTATTTCTTGGTCCAGATATTGTGTACTTGTGATACGCAAAGCGCGTAGGAACATAGAAGAAAAAATTGAAATTTTAATATTAAGATGGTGGCCAGAATAAAAATGCACGTATGTTAGATTATTTGTGGGTTTTCTATAAATACTGAATTTGCATTGGAAAGATTCTCGATGTATTAATACATCTAGGAAAGGGATGACATTGTTATTTTCAATTTTAACAGTGAATTTTATGGATGGCACTAAATTATTCAATTTAGACAGTAAATCATTTACATCGATACCACCAGGTAAGACTACTAAGATATCATCGACATATCGGTACCATTTTAAGGGGATAAGTGTGATATTCGGGAGGTGTTGTCTCAAAAAATTCCATATATATAAGTTTGAAAGGAGAGGTGATAAAGGGTTACCCATGGCCATACCAAATATTTGTTGGTAATATTCTCCATTAAAAATAAATCTGCAATCACAAATACATAACTTAATTAAGGAAATTATGTGACTAATGGACATAGGCAATTCATGCAGTACAAGTTCATTACTTGAATATTCTAGCACAGAGTCAATAGGGACTTTTATAAACAAAGAACATACATCAAAACTGACAAAAATATCGCTAGGATTTAGTACAATGTTATTTAATTTTTCCACAAGATCAAGAGATTTCCGGATGTGTGAATTAGATACAGTTCCTAGTAGCGGGGATAACAGTTTAGTAAGATTTTTAGATAGTTTATAAGCAATTGATCCTACAGTACTAATAATTGGGCGCATAGGTTTGTTTTCCTTATGAGGGACACTTTACAGTTAACTTGCACAAAAGTTCTTTTTTATCTTTAAGAATTTGTTTGATGTTGATATTAAAGTTTTTTATTACTTGGTCCAACGGATTTTTGCGAGTTTTTGTAAGTTATTTCATCCTCTAGTAAAGTATGCATGCGTGATATGTAGTCAGTTTTGTCAAGAACACTAAACTATTGGATTTATCAGCCTTGGTAATGTGTAAGCTATTATCATATATATATATATATATATATATATATATATATATATATATATATATATATATATATATATATATATATATATATATATGTATATATATACACACACACACACACACATATATATATATAATATATAGTATATCTATATATATATATATATTTATATATATATATACTATATATATATATATACATATATATATAATCGTGGCTGTAACCATAAGCGCTTTAAGAAGAGTCCCATGTTCTAGTGGTGACGACTCCTGATTTCCGATCAGTGAAGTTAAGCTACTTTGGGTGTGGTCAGTAACTGGATGGGTGACCGTCACTGACTACCTGTTATATGCTCCACTTTGGATGTTTCGAAAAGTGTTGATTTGTTTAATTATGAGAATATGTTACGTATATAGTTTGTTTATAAACTTGTAAGTATTTCGTAAAACGAAGAATGAAAGAAAAATACACTGGCAGTCTGGCATCCTTTGGGGATTCAAACCTTGCTGATGTGATTGTTTTGACCAATTGGATGTGACGATTAACATGATTACTTGCTGATGTGCAGTTGTATATATACATTCAGGTATATTAAATTTGCTTCTAATCCAAGAAAGAACCAGAGGGAGAGCGTAAAACACGATTCCAAAGGCGGTCACCCATCCAGGGTACTGACCACACCCAAAGCAGCTGAACTTCACTTATCGGAAACCAGCTGTCGCCTCATCTTAAAACGTCAGTGTTAGCACAAACCGACAGTAATTGTTTAATATAATATATCTGTATTATAAAACTTTTTGGTGCTGCTGTGCATAAATGCCGATTGTATAGAGGAAGTCCATATACGATCAGTATTTATTGATTGAATAGACCTCAGCGTAGAGAGATATGACCACTCGGTTATGCCGCTCTATGAAGGAAAGTGTCTTGAAACTTCTACTGTATCTAAAAGATTACCCTTATTCCGGATAAGAAGGGCACCATGGCCAAATCAAATCCCCTTGAATTTTTAATTATACTACATCTCCCTAAAATTTATTTCGCCCCAGACGCTTCTGCCACCAACACATATCTTTTCTTAATCAAATCACGCTTGAAATCCACCTAGTTTTATATTAAATTCATAGAAAGCATTTCTTGAATGATCGCTATTCCAACCCTTATTCCGGGTAAGAATGGCACCATGGCATAATCAAATCGCTTTAAAATTGAATTATTTTACGTCCTGCCAAATTCTATCATTCCCGAGACACTTCTACCACCAACACATCTCTTTTCTTAATAAAATCACGCATGAAATCCACCTTGTATTATATTAAATTCATAGAAAACATATCATCAGCATCGCTATCCCAAGTAGCTTTCCTTAGTCTTGAGAAATACTACGCCTACGTGGGCCATGTTATCTAACACAGACGCTTTTAATTTCGCCGTCGTGTCCAGCATATACAATGAACAAAGACTAAAAGATACAAAAAAATCTGTTGATGATTTTCATTAAAAAAAAAACACACAGAGTATTGTAAGTTACAGCAGCGATCTCGAGCCATCTACGTTTACACTGGATGTCGTAATTAAAGTTGTAAAGAAGAAAAACAAAAACGCATCGCTTAGACGATGGAGGGCTGCTTGAGATAGCTTTCGTTCATGATATGCTTTCAGTACAATTAGTATTATCCAAAGTAGATTTCATGATGGATTTTATTGTGAAAAGAGGTCTGTTGGTGGCACAATTGTCTCGGGAATAATAAAATGTAGGAGGACGTAATACAATTGCAAATTAAGGGTATTTGGTTTGGCCCTAGTGCCTTTCTTACACGGAATAGGGTTAACCCCTACATACAGTAGAAGTTCCAAGACACCATAATTAGTTAATTGATATAGCCGAGTGGTTGTAACTCTCTACACGTAAAACCCAACATTGAATAAATACTGATTGTATAAGGATTTCCCCTATACGATCGGAATTTATGCACGGCCGCACCGAAAAGTTTTATAATATAGATATATTATAATATACAATTACTGTCGATTTGTGCTAATATTGACGTTTTAAGATGCTCCTGCTTTCCGATCAGTGAAGTTAAGCTACTTTGGGTGTGGTCAGTACACTGGATGGGTGACCGCTATCGGAATCATGTTTTACCTCTCCTGGTTCTTTCTTGGATCAGAAGCAAATTTCATTTACCTGCATGTATATACACACTTATATACTGCCTATATAACCAAGCATAATATTCAAGATTTATGAGTAAATATTAATGGTAGAAATAGCAATAACAATACAGTAATATGTATAGTATTCATGAATGATTTTGCATGGAAGTAATGTGCATGAATGTTTGTTAGGAGAAGTTATGGCTGATGGTGTCGAGGATGGCGGTTGGAATTCTCGTGTGCTGTACACTGCTTCCCACTCCCTCAGTTAACAAACATTGTGGTATTATATTTTCCGTTCCAGAAAATATAAAATTATTATTTAATTAAAATGACAGCATATATTAAATACATGTTATTTTCCCTTAACATGAATTAGCGTTATTGGAACTTGAGGGTCGTTACTCGTACCAGCAAACTTGGACAGTTAAAATTTATAAGTAAAGTTTTGTGTAGCAGGAGATAAATAACTGCTTTGCTGGAATTGTGGACTACTGCAGTAACGTCCTGAATAGCAAATTACATTTCGAAAGGGAAAGAGCTGAAGTATGTTTTAGTCAATACACATAAGCTGCACACTATGATATATATATATATATATATTATATATATATATATATATATATGTGTGTGTGTGTGTGTGTGTGTGTATGTATGTATGTATGTGTGTATATATATATATATATATATTATATATATATATATATATATATATATATATATATATATTAATGTGACCAGATTTCTGAGACAAGATCCGGGAATATTTTTAGTGCAGAGGCATAAAACAAAGTCCAAAACATAAAGTGTTTTTCTCATTGAAAAACTAAATCGTTGACACTGCCCTCACTATCCATAAAGCAGCATCCAAAAGTTTCTCTCAACCTAAATTGCAAAGGAATTTCATAGAAATTCAATTGATTAAATCAGGGCTATAATTTAAGTACTGCTTTTTCACGATTGAACAGTATTGGCGAAACACCGCTGGATGGTAGAGTGGTGCTGGCTGGCTGCTCCTTGAGCAAGAGCCCGTGCTGGCATGAAGCCAGCTTCATCTTAAACAACAACAGCTTGGTTATATGTTCTTGGAAGGTGATCTCGCAAAGTATGCCGTGCAAAGCTGTTTATCATTTCCTTAGTTATATACACTGTAGGTATGCAGTGCTAGTAGTACGGTGTGTTACTATGTATAGTTGGGTCAACATTTTCGTTTTTTCTCCTATATTACAATTCCAAATCTTTCAGTCACAGTGAAACGCTTGGACAGCAGTAGCCGGGAACAGGTCACTAAAAACGGGAAATGTCGTCTGGTCACCTAAATTTGTGTGATATATATATATATATATATATATATATATATATATATATATATATATAGTTTTATTCCAGTTATGGGGGATGAAGAGAGAATAAAAATATATATGATTTTTAATAATAATTCCGTTAACATTCTTCAGCAAATGGGTTTTGCTCTGCTCTTTCAGACATCGTCAAATGTACTTTGCCACTTTATCACCTGGAAATCATTGGCATTCCTTGACTATTATTCGTTATTATTTCAGGTTTCAACTGCCTAATGCAGATATAGAAATGTTCCATCAGTATTGGCGCTTTAAGAAGAGAGTACCATAGTCTAGTGAAGACAATTCCTGGTTTCCGATCAATGAAGTTAAGCTGCATTGTGTGTGGTCAGTACTTGGATAGGTGACCGACTCTGACTTCCTCTTATATGCTCTACCTTGGGTGAAAAATCCTTGGGGGTGGAAAAAAAGGGAAAAGGGTTGATTTGCTTGGTTATGAGAATATGTTACGTCTATAGGTTAGTTTGTTTATTTACAGAGTTTAAGTTTATTAACGTGAAAACAATGTATGAAAGAAAAAAAACAGAGGTCCTTTGTTGGATTCGTATCTTCGCCCGACACATCAGCAAGAGATCGCCTTGACAATTGGATGTGACGATTAAGATAATTACTTGCTGATGTGCAGTTGTGTTTTCCTCCATTTCATTCTTAATTTCTTTTCGCAAAATACCTAAGTGTATATATAATACAAAGATCCAACATATGCTTCTAATCCAAGGAAGAACCAGAGGGAGAGCGTAAAACACGATTCCAGTGGCGGTTACCCATCCAGGGTACTGACCACACCCAAAGCAGCTTAACTTTACTGATCGGAAACCAGGAGACGTCTCATCTTAAAACGTCAATATTAGCACAAACCGACAGTAATTGTATAATATAATATATGTATATTATAAAACTTTTTGGTGCGGCTGTGCATAAATTCCGATCGTATAGGGGAACTCCTTATACGATCAGTATTTATTGATGCAATGGTCCTATGCGTAGAGAAGTATGACCACTCGGTTATGCCGCTCTACGTTGAATATTGTCTTGGAACTTCTACTGTATCTAAAAGATTACCCCTATTCCGGATAAGAAGGGCACCATGGCCAAATCAAATCCCCTTGAATTTTTAATTATACCACGTCTCCCTAAAATTTATTACGCCCCAGACACTTCTGCCACCAACACATATCTTTTCTTAATCAAATCACGCTTGAAATCCACCTAGTTTTATATTAAATTCATAGAAAGCATTTCTTGATTGATCGCTATCCCAACCCCTATTCCGGGTAAGAATGGCACCATGTCATAATCAAATCGCTTCAAAATTGAATTATTTTACGTCCTGCCAAATTCTATCATTCCCGAGACACTTCTGCCACCATCACATCACTTTTCTTAATAAATTCACGCATGAAATCCACCTTGTATTATATTAAATTCATAGAAAACATATCATCAGCATCGGTATCCCAAACAGCTTTCCTTTGTCTTGCGTAATACTAGACCTACGCGGGCCATGTTATCTAACACAGACGCTTTTAATTTCGCCGTCCTGTCCAGCATATACAATGAACAAAGACTAAAAGATACAAAAATAATCTGTTGATAATTCTCATTAAAAAAATACAGTATTGTAAATTACAGCAGCGATCTCCAGCCATCTTCGTTTACACTGGATGTCGTAATTCAAATTGTAAAGAAGAGAAACAAAAACGCATCGCTAAGACGATGGTGGGCTGCTTCAGATAGCAATCGTTCATGATATGCTTTCAATACAATTAATATTATCCAACGTAGATTTCATGGAGGATTTTATTGTGGAAAGAGGTCTATTGGTGGCAGAATTGTCTCGGGTATAATAAAACGTAGGAGGACGTAATACAATTGCAAATTAAGAGTATTTTGTTTGGCCCTAGTGCCTTTCTTACACGGAATAGGGTTAACCTCTAGATACAATACAAGTTCCAAGACACCTCAATTAGTAAATAGATGTAGCCAAGTGGTAAGAACTCTCTACGCGTAGAACCCAGAAGCGAATAAATACTGATCGTATAAGGAATTCCCCTATACGATCGGAATTTATGCACAGCCGCACCGAAAACTTTTATAATATAGATATATTATATTAAACAATTACTGTTGGTTTGTGCTAATATTGACGTTTTAAGATGAGACGACTCCTGCTTTCCGATCAGTGAAGTTAAGCTACATTGGGTGTAGTCAGTGCCCTGGATGGGTGATCACCATTGGAATCATGTTTTACGCTCTTCCTATGGTTCTTTCTTGGATCAGAAACAACATTTATATACCTGTATGTATATATACACCTAATTATTTTGTGAAATTAGAACGAAAGGAAAAACAACTGCCGTATCCAGTTGATCAATGCGATCTCTTGCTGATGTGTATGGCGAAGGTTCGAATCCAATAACAGACGCCAATGTTCTTTTGCTTTCATTATTCATTTGAAAAATACTTATATCTGTATATAAACAGATTATATATGCATGCATTCTCATAATCAAACAAACCAACCCTTTTCAGGCAAGGTAGAGCATAGACAGGAATTCAGTAGCGGTCAACCATCCAAGTAATCACCACACCCAAAGCTGCTTAACTTCACTGCTCGTAAGCCAGGAGTAGTCTCCACTGGAATCTTGAAAAAAAAAAAAAAAAAAAAAAAATAATAATAATAATAATAATAATAGTAAAGGAATGCCAATGATTTCCAGGTGATAAAGTTCAATTGACGATGTGTGAAAGAGCAAAAAGCTGGATCGTGTAAAGAAGAACCCATCTGCTGAAGAATATTCATCCCCTATAACTGGAATAGTATTACACACACACACACACACACACACACACACACACACACATATATATATATATATATATATATATATATATATATATATATATATATATGAGTGTGTATGTGCGTGTGTATAGCGTGCAGCTTATGTGTACCGACTAAAATCTCCTTCAGCTTTGTCCCTTTCTAAATCTAAGTGTAATTTGCTATTCTGTCCATAAGAGAGAGATCTCGAGAGAAGCAGATATTTTATACACAGGATGATGATCAGGATGTTACTGTAGTATTCCACAATTCCAGCAAAGCAGATTATTTGTCTCCTGGCAAACAAAACTTTACTTATCAATCTTAAACGTGAAAAGTTTGCTCATACGAATAATGAGCCTAAAGTTTCACTAAAGCTACTTAATGTTAAGCGAAAATAACATGCATTTTATATTGTCATGTAAATTATTTATTTATTAAAATTCATTTTCTATGAACCAAAAAATAATAATACAAAAAAGTTCGTATGTTGAGGCCCTGAGGGAGTGGGAAGCAGTGTAAAGCACACGAGAATTCCAACCGCCATCTCGCCCACCATCAGCCATAACCTCTCCTAACAAACACAAATACTGATTACTCTCATGCAAAATCATCCAAGAAAACTAGAGATATTACTGCATTGTAATTGTTATATCTAGCATTAATGTTTTTTCATAATATCTTGAATTTTATCTCTTGTAATAGTGGTTTGTCGAGGGTGAAGGTGAATGCTTTTCAAACTGTTAGGGCAAATATGCTAACAGTACCTACTCATAGCTACGTATAGAAAATGAAACCGAATCATGAATGCAATAACGGTTTTCTGGGAAATCTGAAATACCACTGTAATTTAATGCTTCTGTTTTAGGCAGGGTTAACTATCTTGAGGCCACGTACGTATATTAAGTAGTTAACATTGAAATCGTGATGATTATACGAACAAAGTTATAGCCACGAAGGAGAATTGAAACACAATTTCCCATCGTGGCTGTAACTTTGTTAATACATACATACATACTATATATATATATATATATATATATATATATATATATATATATATATATATATATATATATGAAATGTCTTTTTACTGTATTACAACAGCATAATATGAAGATAAAAGGACCATGAAACACTATTTGAACGTTGCAACCATATATTTCGAGCACTTCCTTCTGTGCTTCTGATCACTGGTAAAATATGGACATAGGATATCTTACAAGAGTTTATATGCAATCATAGTAGCTGTCTGTACAAAAGTAAGATGCTGGAATCTGCTATTATCAATCAAAACAAAAATATGAACCAGGACAATGGAAATCGGATGACACCGACGAATTAATCCTTAGGCCTCTCCTCAAGCAGGTTAAGTCAAGTATATCTTGGTTTTACCAGACCACTGAGCTGATTAACAGCTCTCCTAGGGCTGAGCCCGAAGGATTAGATATTTTAACGCGGCTAAGAACCACTTGGTCATTTAATTAACAACGGGACCTACAGTTTATTGTGGGATCCGAACCTTATTATACCGAGAAATGAATTTCTATCACCAGAAATAAATTCCTCTACTTCCGCGTTGGCCGAGCCGGGAATCGAACTTCGGACCAGTGGATTTGTAGCAAAGCGCGAAAACCACTCGTCCAACGAAGAGTTGATCCTCAAGCTGGTATCCAAGAACATCCGACCAGCGGACGAGTCGCTAAACCAGAGTTAATAAGGCCAGAAATCACCAGGGAATATTCTAATCCTATCCTTCCTGGGTCACCAGTAGAGACTTACTGCCACACCTACATATGCTTGTATATAAACTCATGTAAGATATCGTATGTTCATATTTCACCAGTAATCAGGAGCACAGAAGGAAGTGCTCGAAATATATAGTTACAATGTTCAAATTGTGTTTAAATGGGCCTTATATCATATCTCTATATTATATATATATATAAATATATATATATCTATATATATCTATATATATATATATCTATAATATATCATTCATTCATTCATTCATTCATTAATCCATTCACTTTTCCTATTTATCACCACGAAAGCAATGGCATTCCTTTACTATTTTCCGTTATTATTTAAAACTTCCCAAGAATTTTGTTTTCAACTCCTGGGTGACATTTTCTAATTTGGAAATTTTCCATCACTATTGGCACTCTAAGAAGAGAGCACCATGGTCTAGAGGAGACGACTCCTGACCAATTGGATGCGGCAGTTGTTTTTTCCTTTCATTCTTAATTTCACAAAATAATTAAGTGTATATATACATACAGGTATATAAAAATTGCTTCTAATCCAAGAAAGAACCAGAAGGAGAACGTAAAACACGATTCCAATGGCGGTCACCCATCCAGGGTATTGACCACACCCAAAGCAGCTTAACTTCACTGATCGGAAAGCAGGAGTCGTCTCATCTTAAAACGTCAATATTAGCACAAACCGACAGTAAATGCTATAATTATAATATATCTATATTATAAAACTTTTTGGTGCGGCTGTGCATAAATTCCGATCACATAGGGGAAGTCCTTATACGATCAGTATTTATTCAATTAAGGGTCCTACACGTAGAGAGATATGACCGCTCGGTTATGGCGCTCTACGTAGTGTTATGGAACTTTTACTGTATCTACTAGATTACCCCTGTTCCGGGTAAGAAGGGCCCCATGGCCAAAGCAGATCGACTTAAATTACAATTATATTACTTTTCACTAAAATTTATTACTCCCCAGGCACTTCTGTCACCAACACATCTCTTTTTTTAATCAAATCACGCTTGAAATCCACCTTGTTTTATATTAAACTCATAGAAAGAATTTCATGAACGATCGCTATCCCAAGCCTTATTCCGGGTAAGAAGGGCACCATGGCTTAATCAAATCGCTTTAAAATTGAATTATTTTACGTCCTGCCAAATTCTATCATTCCCGAGACACTTCTGCCACCAACACATCTCTTTTCTTAATAAAATCACGCATGAAATCCACCTTGTATTATATTAAATTCATAGAAAACATATCATCAGCATCACTATTCCAAGCAACTTTCCTTAGTCTTGAGTAATACTAGGCCTACGCGGACCATGTTATCTAACACAGACGCTTTTAATTTCGCCGTCCTGTCCAGCATATACAATGAACAAAGACTAAAAGATACAAAAGATACAAAAATAATCTGTTGATGATTCTCATTAAAAAAATACAGTATTGTAAATTACAGCAGCGATCTCGAGTCATCTTCGTTTACACTGGATGTCGTAATTAAAGTTGTAAAGAAGAAAAACAAAAACGCATCGCTAAGACGATGGAGGGCTGCTTGAGATAGCAATCGTTCATGATATGCTTTCAATACAATTAATATTATCCAACGTAGATTTCATGGAGGATTTTATTGTGAAAAGAGGTCTATTGGTGGCAGACCTTGTCTCCGGTATAATAAAATTTAGAAGGACGTAATACAATGGCAAATTAAGGGTAGTTGGTTTGGCCCTAGTACCTTTCTTACACGGAATAGGGTTAACCTCTAGATACAGTAGAAGTTCCAAGACACCATAATTAGTAAATAGATGTAGCCGAGTGGTAGAAACTCTCTACGCGTAGAACCCAAAATCGAATAAATACTGATCGTATAAGGAATTCCCCTATACGATCGGAATTTATGCACAGCCGCACCGAAAACTTTTATAATATAGATATATTATATTAAACAATTATATACTGTCGGTTTGTGCTAATATTGACGTTTTAAGATGAGACGACTCCTGGTTTCCGATCACTGAAGTTAAGCTGCTTTGGGGTGTAGGTCAGTGCACTGGATGGGTGACCGCTATCGGAATCATGTTTTACCTCACCTGGTTCTTTCTTAGATCAGAAGTAAATTTCATTTATCTGTATGTATATATACACTTGTATACTGCCTATATAACCAAAGATAATATTCAAGATTTATGAGTAAATATTAATGCTAGAAATAGCAATAACAATACAGTTATATGTATAGTATTCATGAATGATTTTGCATGGAAGTAATGTGTGTGAATGTTTGTTAGGAGAGGTTATGGCTGATGGTGTCAAGGATGGCGGTTGGAATTCTCGTGTGCTGTACACTGCTTCCCACTCCCTCAGTTAACATTTACCGTTCCAGAAAATATAAAATTTATTATTTTATTTAAATGGCAGCGTTTATGAAATTCATGTTATTTTCCCTTAAAATGAATTAGCGTTATTGGAACTTGAAGGTCGTTATTCGTACCAGCAAACTTGGACAGTTAACATTTATAAGTAAAGTTTTGTGTAGCAGGATATTAATAACTGCTTTGCTGGAATTGTGGACTACTGCACAAACGTCCTGATAATCATCCTGTATATAAAATGTCTGTCTCTCTCGAGATCTCTCTCTTTCGGATAGAATAGCAAATTATATTTACATTTCGAAAGGGACAGAGCTGTAGTATGTTTTAGTCAATGCACATAATATATATATATATATATATATATATATATATATATATATATATATATACTATATATATATATATATATATATATATATATATATATATATATATATATATATATATATATATATATATATATTAATGTGACCAGATTTCTGAGACAAGATCCGGGAATATTTTTTAGTGCAGAGGCATAAAACAAAGTCCAAAACATAAGTGTTTTTTCTCATTGAAAAACTAAATCGTTGACACTGCCCTCACTATCATAAAGCAGCATCCAAAAGTTTCTCTCAACCTAAATTGCAAAGGAATTTCATAGAAATTCAAATGATTAAATCAGGGCTATAATTTAAATACTGCTTTTTCACGATTGAACAGTATTAAAACTATGTATTGGCGAAACACCGCTGGATGGTAGAGTGGTGCTGGCTGGTTGCTCTACGGGCTGCTCCTGAGCAAGAGCCCGTGCTGGCATAAAGCCAGCTTAACCTTAAACAACAACAGCTGGTTGCTAGCGGGAAGGCAAGAGGGGTCAGTCAGGGATTTGCGTTACGATACGGACGATGGGTTGGCGGGAAATTTGGTTATATGTTCTTGGAAGGTGATCTCGCAAAGTATGCCGTGCAAAGCTGTTTATCATTTCCTTAGTTATATACGCTGTAGGTATGCAGTGCTAGTAGTACGGTGTGTTACTATGTATAGTGGGGTCAACATTTTCGTTTTTTCTCTTCTGTATTACAATTCCAAATCTTTCAGTCACAGTGAAACGCTTGGACAGCAGTAGCCGGGAACAGGTCACTAAAAACGGGAAATGTCGTCTGGTCACCTAAATGTATATATATATATATATATATATATATATATATATATATATATATATATATAGTTTTATTCCAGTTATGGGGGATGAAGAGAGAATAAAAATATATATGATTTTTAATAATAATTCCGTTAACATTCTTCAGCAAATGGGTTTTGCTCTGCTCTTTCAGACATCGTCAAATGTACTTTTCCACTTTATCACCTGGAAATCATTGGCATTCCTTGACTATTATTCGTTATTATTTCAGGTTTTAACTGCCTAATGCAGATACAGAAATGTTCCATCAGTATTGGCGCTTTAAGAAGAGAGTACCATAGTCTAGTGAAGACAATTCCTGGTGTCCGATCAATGAAGTTAAGCTGCATTGTGTGTGGTCAGTACTTGGATAGGTGACCGACTCTGACTTCCTCTTATATGCTCTACCTTGGGTGAAAATGGTTGATTTGCTTGGTTATGAGAATGTGTTACGTCTATAGAGTGTTTATATACAGATATAAGTATTACATAAAACAATGTATGAAAGAAAAAAAAACAGAGGTCCTTTGTTGGATTCGTATCTTCGCCCGACACATCAGCAAGAGATCGCCTTGACCAATTGGATGTGACGATTAAGATAATTACTTGCTGTTGTGCAGTTGTGTTTCTCCTTTCATTCTTAATTTCGCAAAATACCTAAGTGTATATATAATACAAAGATCCAACATATGCTTCTAATCCAAGGAAGAACCAGAGGGAGAGCGTAAAACACGATTCCAGTGGCGGTCACCCATCCAGGGTACTGACCACACCCAAAGCAGCTTAACTTTACTGATC
This sequence comes from Macrobrachium nipponense, assembly GCF_015104395.2. Taxonomy (NCBI): domain Eukaryota; kingdom Metazoa; phylum Arthropoda; class Malacostraca; order Decapoda; family Palaemonidae; genus Macrobrachium; species Macrobrachium nipponense. The sequence continues at coordinate 32,878,327 of NC_061089.1, forward strand.
GGAAACCAGGAGACGTCTCATCTTAAAACGACAATATTAGCACAAACCGACAGTAATTGTATAATATAATATATGTATATTATAAAACTTTTTGGTGCGGCTGTGCATAAATTCGATCGTATAGGGGAACTCCTTATACGATCAGTATTTATTGATGCAATGGTCCTATGCGTAGAGAAGTATGACCACTCGGTTATGCCACTCTACGAAGGAAATTGTCTTGGAACTTCTAGTGTATCTAAAAGATTACCCCTATTCCGGATAAGAAGGGCACCATGGCCAAATCAAATCACCTTGAATATTGAATTATACCACGTCTCCCTAAAATTAATTACGCCCAAGACACTTCTGCCACCAACACATATCTTTTCTTAATCAATCACGCTTGAAATCCACATGGTTTTATATTAAATTCATAGAAAGCATTTCTTGAATGATCGCTATCCCAACCCCTATTCCGGGTAAGAATGGCACCATGTCATAATCAAATCGCTTTAAAATTGAATTATTTTACGTCCTGCCAAATTCTATCATTCCCGAGACACTTCTGCCACCAACACATCTCTTTTCTTAATTAAATCACGCATGAAATCCACCTTGTATTATATTAAATTCATAGAAAACATATCATCAGCATCGGTATCCCAAGCAGCTTTCCTTAGTCTTGAGTAATACTAGGCCTACGCGGGCCATGTTATCTAACACAGACGCTTTTAATTTCGCCGTCCTGTCCAGCATATACAATGAACAAAAACTAAAAGATACAAAAAAATCGGTTGATGATTCTCGTTAAAAAAAATACAGTATTGTCAATTACAGCAGCTATCTCGAGCCATCTTCGTTTACACTGGATGTCGTAATTCAAGTTGTAAAGAAGAAAAACAAAAACGCATCGCTAAGACGATGGAGGGCTGCTTGAGATAGCAATCGTTCATGATATGCTTTCAATACAATTAATATTATCCAACGTAGATTTCATGGAGGATTTTGTTGTGAAAAGAGGTCTATTGGTGGCAGAATTGTCTCGGGTATAATAAAACGTAGGAGGACGTAATAAAATTGCAAATTAAGGGTATTTGGTTTGGCCCTAGTGCCTTTCTTACACGGAATAGGGTTAACCTCTAGATACAATAGAAGTTCCAAGACACCTTCATTAGTAAATAGATATAGCCGAGTGGTAAGAACTCTCTACGCGTAGAACCCAGAAGCGAATAAATACTGATCGTATAAGGAATTCCCCTATACGATCGGAATTTATGCACTGCCGCACCAAAAAGTTTTATAATATAGATATATTATATTAAACAATTACTGTCGTTTTGTGCTAATATTGACGTTTTAAGATGATACGACTCCTGCTTTCCGATCAGTGAAGTTAAGCTACTTTGGGTGTGGTCAGTGCTCTGGATGGGTGATCGCCATTGGAATCATGTTTTACGCTCTCCCTATGGTTCTTTCTTGGACCAGAAACAACATTTATATACCTGTATGTATATATACACCTAATTATTTTGTGAAATTAGAACGAAAGGAAAAACAACTGCCGTATCCAGTTGATCAATGCGATCTCTTGCTGATGTGTATGGCGAAGGTTCGAATCCAATAACAGACGCCAATGTTCAAAATTTTGCTTTCATTATTCATTTGAAAAATACTTATATCTGTATATAAACATATTATATATGCATGCATTCTCATAATCAAGCAAACCAACCCTTTTCAGGCAAGGTAGAGCATAGACAGGAATTCAGTAGCGGTCAACCATCCAAGTAATCACCACACCCAAAGCTGCTTAACTTCATTGCTCGTAAGCCAGGAGTAGCCTTCACTGGAATCTTGAAAAAATAAATAAATAATAATAATAATAGGAATAATAATAATAATAATAAAAATAACAATAATAATAAATAGGAGAAAGACAGAAAGAAACAGAGGACTGGCACAACAAACCAATGCACGGACAATACATGAGACAGACTAAAGAACTAGCCAGCGATGACAATTGGCAATGGCTACAGAGGGGAGAGCTAAAGAAGGAAACTGAAGGAATGATAACAGCAGCACAAGATCAGGCCCTAAGAACCAGATATGTTCAAAGTACGATAGACGGAAATAACATCTCTCCCATATGTAGGAAGTGCAATACGAAAAGTGAAACCATAAACCACATAGCAAGTGAATGCCCGGCACTTGCACAGAACCAGTACAAAAAGAGGCATGATTCAGTAGCAAAAGCCCTCCACTGGAGCCGTGCAAGAAACATCAGCTACACTTGCAGTAATAGTGGTGAGAGCACCAACCTGAAGGAGTGATAGAAACGATCACGCAAAGACCTCTGGGACTATGGTATCAGAACGGATAGGGTGATACGTGCAAACAGACCAGACGTGACGTTGATTGACAAGGTCAAGAAGAAAGTATCACTCATTGATGTCGCAATACCATGGGACACCAGAGTTGAAGAGAAAGAGAGGGAAAAATTGATAATATCAAGATCTGAAAATAGAAAAGAAGGATATGGGATATGCCAGTGGAAATCGTACCCATAATCATAGGAGCACTAGGCATGATCCCAAGATCCCTGAAAAGGAATCTAGAAAAACTAGAGGCTGAAGTAGCTCCAGGACTCATGCAGTGAGTGTGATCCTCAGAAACGGCACACATAGTAAGAAGAGTGATGGACTCCTAAGGAGGCAGGATGCAACCCGGACCCCCACACTATAAATACCACCCAGTCGAATTGGAGGACTGTGATAAAGCAAAAAAAAAAAAAAAAAAAAAATAATAATAATAATAATAATAATAATAATAATAATAATAATAATAATAATAACAGTAAAGGAATGCCAATGATTTCCAGGTGATAAAGTTCAATTGACGATGTGTGAAAGAGCAAAAACAAAAAGCTGGATCGTGTAAAGAAGAACCCATCTGCTGAAGAATATTCATCCCCTATAACTGGAATAGTATTACACACACACACCCACACAACACACACACACACACACACACACACACATATATATATATATATATATATATATATATATATATATATATATATATATGAGTGTGTATGTGCGTGTGTATAGCGTGCAGCTTATGTGTACCGACTAAAATCTTCTTCAGCTTTGTCCCTTTCTAAATCTAAGTGTAATTTGCTATTCTATCCACAAGAGAGAGATCTCGAGAGAAGCAGATATTTTATACACAGGATGATGATCAGGATGTTACTGTAGTATTCCACAATTCCAGCAAAGCAGATTATTTGTCTCCTGGCAAACAAAACTTTACTTATCAATCTTAAACGTGAAAAGTTTGCTCATACGAATAATGAACCTAAAGTTTCACTAAAGCTACTAAATGTTAAGCGAAAATAACATGCATTTTATATTGTCATGTAAATTATTTATTTATTAAAATTCATTTTCTATGGACCAACAAATAATAATACAAAAAAGTTCGTATGTTGAGGGAGCGGGAAGCAGTTTAAAGCACACGAGAATTCCACCATCTCGCCCACCATCAGCCATAACCTCTCCTAACAAACACAAATACTGATTACTCTCATGCAAAATCATCCAAGAAAACTAGAGATATTACTGCATTGTAATTGTTATATCTAGCATTAATGTTTATCATAATATCTTGAATTTTATCTCTTGTAATAGTGGTTTGTCGAGGGTGAAGGTGAATGCTTTTCAAACTGTTAGGGCAAATATGCTAACAGTACCTACTCATAGCTACGTATAGAAAATGAAACCGAATCATGAATGCAATAACGGTTTTCTGGGAAATCTGAAATACCACTGTAATTTAATGCTTCTGTTTTAGGCAGGGTTAACTATCTTGAGGCCACGTACGTATATTAAGTAGTTAATATTGAAATCGTGATGATTATACGAACAAAGTTATAGCCACGAAGGAGAATTGAAACACAATTTCCCATCATGGCTGTAACTTTGTTAATACATACATATATATATATATATATATATATATATATATATATATATATATATATATATATATGAAATGTCTTTTTACTGTATTACAACAGCATAATATGAAGATAAAAGGACCATGAAACACTATTTGAACGTTGCAACCATATATTTCGAGCACTTCCTTCTGTGCTCCTGATCACTGGTAAAATATGGACATAGGATATCTTACAAGAGTTTATATGCAATCATAGTAGCTGTCTGTACAAAAGGAAGATGCTGGAATCTGCTATTATCAATCAAAACAAAAATATGAACCTGTCAGGAGGACATTGGAAATCGGATGACACCGACGAATTAATCCTTAGGCCTCTCCTCAAGCAGGTTAAGTCAAGTATATCTTGGTTTTTCCAGACCACTGAGCTGATTAACAGCTCTCCTAGGGCTGAGCCCGAAGGATTAGATATTTTAACGTGGCTAGGAACCACTTGGTCACTTAACAACGGGACCTACAGTTTATTGTGGGATCCGAACCTTATTATACCGAGAAATGAATTTCTATCACCAGAAATAAATTCCTCTACTTCCGCGTTGGCCGAGCCGGTAATCGAACTTCTGACCAGCGGATTTGTAGCAGAGCGCGAAAACCACTCGTCCAACGAAGAGTTGATCCTCAAGCAGGTATCCAAGAACATCCGACCAGCGGACGAGTCGCAAAACAAGAGTTAATAAGGCCAGAAATCACCAGGGAATATTCTAATCCTATCCTTCCTGGGTCACCAGTAGAGACTTACTGCCACACCTACATATGCTTGTATATAAACTCATGTAAGATATCGTATGTTCATATTTCACCAGTAATCAGGAGCACAGAAGGAAGTGCTCGAAATATATAGTTACAATGTTCAAATTGTGTTTAATGGGCCTTCTATCTTTATATATATATATATATATATATATATATATATATATATATATATATATATATATATCATTCATTCATTCATTAATCCATTCACTTTTCCTATTTATCACCACGAAAGCAATGGCATTCCTTTACTATTATCCGTTATTATTTAAAACTTCCCAAGAATTTTGTTTTCAACTCCTTGGTGACATTTTCTAATTTGGAAATTTTCCATCACTATTGGCACTCTAAGAAGAGAGCACCATGGTCTAGAGGAGACGACTCCTGACCAATTGGATGCGGCAGTTGTTTTTTCCTTTCATTCTTAATTTCACAAAATAATTAAGTGTATATATACATACAGGTATATAAAAATTGCTTCTAATCCAAGAAAGAACCAGAAGGAGAGTAACGTTAAAACACGATTCCAATGGCGGTCACCCATCCAGGGTATTGACCACACCCAAAGCAGCTTAACTTCACTGATCGGAAAGCAGGAGTCGTCTCATCTTAAAACGTCAATATTAGCACAAACCGACAGTAATTGTATAATATAATATATCTATATTATAAAACTTTTTGGTGCGGCTGTGCATAAATTCCGATCACATAGGGGAAGTCCTTATACGATCAGTTTTTATTCAATTAAGGGTCCTACACGTAGAGAGATATGACCGCTCGGTTATGGCGCTCTACGTAGTATTATCGAACTTTTACTGTATCTACTAGATTACCCCTGTTCCGGATAAGAAGGGCCCCATGGCCAAAGCAGATCGACTTAAATTACAATTATATTACTTTTCACTAAAATTTATTACTCCCCAGGCACTTCTGTCACCAACACATCTCTTTTTTTAATCAAATCACGCTTGAAATCCACCTTGTTTTATATTAAACTCATAGAAAGAATTTCATGAACGATCGCTATCCCAAGCCTTATTCCGGGTAAGAATGGCACCATGGTTTAATCAAATCGCTTTAAAATTGAATTATTTTACGTCCTGCCAAATTCTATCATTCCCGAGACACTTCTGCCACCAACACATCTCTTTTCTTAATAAAATCACGCATGAAATCCACCTTGTATTATAATAAATTCATAGAAAACATACCATTAGCATCACTATCCCAAGCAGCTTTCCTTTGTCTTGAGTAATACTAGGCCTACGCGGACCATGTTATCTAACACAGACGCTTTTAATTTCGCCGTCCTGTCCAGCATATACAATGAACAAAGACTAAAAGATACAAAAGATACAAAAATAATCTGTTGATGATTCTCATTAAAAAAAATACAGTATTGTCAATTACAGCAGCTATCTCGAGCCATCTTCGTTTACACTGGATGTCGTAATTCAAGTTGTAAAGAAGAAAAACAAAAACGCATCGCTAAGACGATGGAGGGCTGCTTGAGATAGCAATCGCTCATGATATGCTTTCAATACAATTAATATTATCCAACGTAGATTTCATGGAGGATTTTATTGTGAAAAGAGGTCTATTGGTGGCAGAATTGTCTCGGGTATAATAAAATTTAGAAGGACGTAATACAATGGCAAATTAAGGGTAGTTGGTTTGGCCCTAGTACCTTTCTTACACGGAATAGGGTTAACCTCTAGATACAGTAGAAGTTCCAAGACACCATAATTAGTAAATAGATGTAGCCGAGTGGTAGAAACTCTCTACGCGTAGAACCCAAAATCGAATAAATACTGATCGTATAAGGAATTCCCCTATACGATCGGAATTTATGCACAGCCGCACCGAAAAGTTTTATAATATAGATATATTATATTAAACAATTACTGTCGGTTTGTGCTAATATTGACGTTTTAAGATGATACGACTCCTGCTTTCCGATCAGTGAAGTTAAGCTGCTTTGGGTGTGGTCAGTGCACTGGATGGGTGACCGCTATCGGAATCATGTTTTACCTCTCCTGGTTCTTTCTAGGGTCAGAAGCAAATTTCATTTATCTGTATGTATATATACACTTGTATACTGCCTATATAACCAAAGATAATATTCAAGATTTATGAGTAAATATTAATGCTAGAAATAGCAATAACAATACAGTTATATGTATAGTATTCATGAATGATTTTGCATGGAAGTAATGTGTGTGAATGTTTGTTAGGAGAGGTTATGGCTGATGGTGTCGAGGATGGCGGTTGGAATTCTCGTGTGCTGTACACTGCTTCCCACTCCCTCAGTTAACAAATATTGTGGTATTATATTTACCGTTCCAGAAAATATAAAAATTATTATTTAATTTAAATGGCAGCGTTTATTAAATACATGTTATTTTTCCTTAACATGAATTAGCGTTATTGGAACTTGAGGGTCGTTATTCGTATCAGCAAACTTGGACAGTTAAAATTTATAAGTAAAGTTTTGTGTAGTAGGATATAAATAACTGCTTTGCTGGAATTGTGGACTACTGCACAAACGTCGTGATAATCATCCTGTGTATAAAATGTCTGTCTCTCTCGAGATCTCTCTCTTTCGGATAGAATAGCAAATTACATTTACATTTCGAAAGGGACAGAGGTGAAGTATGTATTAGTCAATACCCCCATTGCAAATTACGTTATCTTAACGTTAGCATAATGTTACGGCAGAACTATGCCCAACGTTAGGGACAAACTAAAAACTAACGTTTAAATTAGTTTTTTTTTTTACGTGGGGGCAACATTAGTTCAGTTACTTAACTAACTTTGTGGTAACGTTAACTAAAGGTTAGTTCTCTCAATCAACGAACCAAGCAGTAACTATCAGGCAACTATGTCATTTTATATATATATATATATATATATATATATATATATATATATATATATAAATATATATATATATATATATATATATATATATATATATATATATATATAGTATAGATATATATATAATATATATATATATATATATATATATATATATATATATATATATATATAGTATATATATATATATATATATATATATATAGTAGATATATATATATATATATATATGTCTATATATATATGATATCTATATATATATATATATATATATATATATATATATATATATATATATATATATATATATAAAGCAAAATCATTCTTGTAGGTGAATAAAATATCAACTTATTTTTTATACCTAATTTTATTCTACAAAGTATAAAAGTATATATAAATAGATACATATGGTGGCAACTATATACATGGCAGATAAAGAGGGACTTCCAAGAACACTAAATGAGTGAACTAGGCTCACTCAGCCCCAAAGAAAGACAGGGATTAGGCAGGACACTAAGTGCTCTATTTTTAATGGCTTTAGTTTTAGTTTCAATTATATTAATGAGGGACATTATGGAAAAGGCGAAGGCACTGGTGAAAAGTTTGAATGTGTGTGTATAGTATAAACAAATAGAGTTGGACTGTTGATAGGTGTAAATATTATGAAGTGTGGATAGGAAAATACGGGTTGTAGAAGGTTTCAAATAGTTTTGAATGGAAAGAGGATGGAAGTAGTGAACTCCATTCCAGGTAATATTGAAGGAGCTGGTCGATATTCCATGCAGAGCAAGAAATGTTTTGGGAGGTTCAAAGAATCAAGACAAGTAAATTAAGAATAGAAAGCTTTGGAATACCAGTGAATGTGTGACTTTGTATGTAAGGGGTAAAAAGTTGACATATATGATTGAGCTGAAGTTCTTGGGGACATGTGAAGGGAGGTAGTTTAACCTAAAGAGTAATGAATAGATTAGGAAGAGGGGTAAGGAACAGTATCTGAGATCAAGGGATGGACATGAGGAAAGAACATATGATGAATCATTCCATAGAGTTCGGAATATAAGCTATTTGCGCTCTAAGAAGAGAGTACCATAGTCTAGTGGAGACGATTCCTGGTTTCCGATCAATGAAGTTAATCTGCATTGGGTGTGGTCAGTACTTGGATAGGTGACTGAAACTGACTTCCTCTTATATGCTCTACCTTGGGTGAAAAGGGTTGATTTGCTTGGTTATGAGAATGTGTTACGTCTATAGAGTGTTTATTTACAGATATAAGTATTACGTAAAACAATGTATGTAAGAAAAATAAACAGAGGTCCTTTGTTGGATTCGTATCTTCGCCCGACACATCAGCAAGAGATCGCCTTGACCAATTGGATGTGACGATTAAGATAATTACTTGCTGATGTGCAGTTGTGTTTCTCCTTTCATTCTTAATTTCGCAAAATACCTAAGTGTATATATAATACAAAGATCCAACATATGCTTCTAATCCAAGGAAGAACCAGAGGGAGAGCGTAAAACACGATTCCAGTGGCGGTCACCCATCCAGGGTACTGACCACACCCAAAGCAGCTTAACTTTACTGATCGGAAACCAGGAGACGTCTCATCATAAAACGTCAATATTAGCACAAACCGACAGTAATTTGTAATAATTAATAATATATGTATATTTATAAACTTTTCGGTGCGGCTGTGCATAAATTCCGATCGTATAGGGGAATTCCTTATACGATCAGTATTTATTGATGCAATGGTCCTATGCGTAGAGAAGTATGACCACTCGGTTATGCCGCTCTACGAAAGAAATTGTCTTGGAACTTCTACTGTATCTAAAAGATTACCCCTATTCCGGATAAGAAGGGCACCATGGCCAAATCAAATCACCTTGAATTTTGAATTATACCACGTCTCCCTAAAATTTATTACGCCCCAGACACTTCTGCCACCAACACATATCTTTTCTTAATCAAATCACGCTTGAAATCCACCTAGTTTTATATTAAATTCATAGAAAGCATTTCTTGATTGATCGCTATCCCAACCCCTATTCCGGGTAAGAATGGCACCATGTCATAATCAAATCGCTTCAAAATTGAATTATTTTACGTCCTGCCAAATTCTATCATTCCCGAGACACTTCTGCCACCATCACATCACTTTTCTTAATAAATTCACGCTTGAAATCCACCTTGTATTATATTAAATTCATAGAAAACATATCATCAGCATCGGTATCCCAAGCAGCTTTCCTTAGTCTTGAGTAATACTAGACCTACGCGGACCATGTTATCTAACACAGACGCTTTTAATTTCGCCGTCCTGTCCAGCATATACAATGAACAAAGACTAAAAGATACAAAAGATACAAAAATAATCTGTTGATGATTCTCATTAAAAACATACAGTATTGTAAATTACAGCAGCGATCTCGAGCCATCTTCGTTTACACTGGATGTCGTAATTCAAGTTGTAAAGAAGAGAAACAAAAACGCATCGCTAAGACGATGGTGGGCTGCTTGAGATAGCAATCGTTCATGATATGCTTTCAATACAATTAATATTGTCCAACGTAGATTTCATGGAGGATTTTATTGTGGAAAGAGGTCTATTGGTGGCAGAATTGTCTCGGGTATAATAAAACGTAGGAGGACGTAATACAATTGCAAATTAAGAGTATTTTGTTTGGCCCTAGTGCCTTTCTTACACGGAATAGGGTTAACCTCTAGATACAATAGAAGTTCCAAGACACTGTAATTAGTAAATAGATATAGCCGAGTGGTAAGAACTCTCTACGCGTAGAACCCAGAAGCGAATAAATACTGATCGTATAAGGAATTCCCCTATACGATCGGAATTTATGCACAGCCGCACCGAAAACTTTTATAATATAGATATATTATATTAAACAATTACTGTTGGTTTGTGCTAATATTGACGTTTTAAGATGAGACGACTCCTGGTTTCCGATCAGTGAAGTTAAGCTACATTGGGTGTGGTCAATGCCCTGGATGGGTGATCGCCATTGGAATCATGTTTTACGCTCTTCCTATGGTTCTTTCTTGGATCAGAAACAACATTTATATACCTGTATGTATATATACACCTAATTATTTTGTGAAATTAGAACGAAAGGAAAAACAACTGCCGTATCCAGTTGATCAATGCGATCTCTTGCTGATGTGTATGGCGAAGGTTCGAATCCAATAACAGACGCCAATGTTCTTTTGCTTTCATTATTCATTTGAAAAATACTTATATCTGTATATAAACAGATTATATATGCATGCATTCTCATAATCAAACAAACCAACCCTTTTCAGGCAAGGTAGAGCATAGACAGGAATTCAGTAGCGGTCAACCATCCAAGTAATCACCACACCCAAAGCTGCTTAACTTCACTCCTCGTAAGCCAGGAGTAGTCTCCACTGGAATCTTGAAAAAATAAATAAATAATAATAATAATAAAAATAATAATAATAATAATAATAATAATAATAATAATAATAATAATAATAATAATAGTAAAGGAATGCCAATGATTTCCAGGTGATAAAGTTCAATTGACGATGTGTGAAAGAGCAAAAAGCTGGATCGTGTAAAGAAGAACCCATCTGCTGAAGAATATTCATCCCCTATAACTGGAATAGTATTACACACACACACACACACACACACACACACACACACATATATATATATATATATATATATATATATATATATATATATGAGTGTGTATGTGCGTGTGTATAGCGTGCAGCTTATGTGTACCGACTAAAATCTCCTTCAGCTTTGTCCCTTTCTAAATCTAATTGTAATTTGCTATTACACTCGAGAGAAGCAGATATTTTATACACAGGATGATGATCAGGATGTTACTGTAGTATTCCACAATTCCAGCAAAGCAGATTATTTGTCTCCTGGCAAACAAAACTTTACTTATCAATCTTAAACGTAAAAAGTTTGCTCATACGAATAATGAACCTAAAGTCTCACTATAGCTACTTAATGTTAAGCGAAAATAACATGCATTTTATATTGTCATGTAAATTATTTATTTATTAAAATTCATTTTCTATGAACCAAAAAATAATAATACAATAAAGTTCGTATGTTGAGGGAGCGGGAAGCAGTTTAAAGCACACGAGAATTCCAACCGCCATCTCGCCCACCATCAGCCATAACCTCTCCTAACAAACACAAATACTGCTTACTCTCATGCAAAATCATCCAAGAAAACTAGAGATATTACTGCATTGTAATTGTTATATCTAGCATTAATGTTTTTTCATAATATCTTGAATTTTATCTCTTGTAATAGTGGTTTGTCGAGGGTGAAGGTGAATGCTTTTCAAACTGTTAGGGCAAATATGCTAACAGTACCTACTCATAGCTACGTATAGAAAATGAAACCGAATCATGAATGCAATAACGGTTTTCTGGGAAATCTGAAATACCACTGTAATTTAATGCTTCTGTTTTAGGCAGGGTTAACTATCTTGAGGCCACGTACGTATATTAAGTAGTTAACATTGAAATCGTGATGATTATACGAACAAAGTTATAGCCACGAAGGAGAATTGAAACAATTTCCCATCGTGGCTGTAACTTTGTTAATACATATATATATATAATATTATATATATATATATATATATATATATATATATATGAAATGTCTTTTTACTGTATTACAACAGCATAATATGAAGATAAAAGGACCATGAAACACTATTTGAACGTTGCAACCATATATTTCGAGCACTTCCTTCTGTGCTCCTGATCACTGGTAAAATATGGACATAGGATATCTTACAAGAGTTTATATGCAATCATAGTAGCTGTCTGTACAAAAGTAAGATGCTGGAATCTGCTATTATCAATCAAAACAAAAATATGAACCTGTCAGGAGGACATTGGAAATCGGATGACACCGACGAATTAATCCTTAGGCCTCTCCTCAAGCAGGTTAAGTCAAGTATATCTTGGTTTTACCAGACCACTGAGCTGATTAACAGCTCTCCTAGGGCTGAGCCCGAAGGATTAGATATTTTAACGCGGCTAAGAACCACTTGGTCATTTAATTAACAACGGGACCTACAGTTTATTGTGGGATCCAAACCTTATTATACCGAGAAATGAATTTCTATCACCAGAAATAAATTCCTCTACTTCCGCGTTGGCCGAGCCAGGAATCGAACTTCGGACCAGTGGATTTGTAGCAAAGCGCGAAAACCACTCGTCCAACGAAGAGTTGATCCTCAAGCTGGTATCCAAGAACATCCGACCAGCGGACGAGTCGCTAAACCAGAGTTAATAAGGCCAGAAATCACCAGGGAATATTCTAATCCTATCCTTCCTGGGTCACCAGTAGAGCTTACTGCCACACCTACATATGCTTGTATATAAACTCATGTAAGATATCGTATGTTCATATTTCACCAGTAATCAGGAGCACAGAAGGAAGTGCTCGAAATATATAGTTACAATGTTCAAATTGTGTTTAATGGGCCTTCTATCTCTATCTATCTATATATATATATATATATATATATATATATATATATATATATATATATATATATATCATTCATTCATTCATTCATTCATTAATCCATTCACTTTTCCTATTTATCACCACGAAAGCAATGGCATTCCTTTACTATTTTCCGTTATTATTTAAAACTTCCCAAGAATTTTGTTTTCAACTCCTGGGTGACATTTTCTAATTTGGAAATTTTCCATCACTATTGGCACTCTAAGAAGAGAGCACGATGGTCTAGAGGAGACGACTCCTGACCAATTGGATGCGGCAGTTGTTTTTTCCTTTCATTCTTAATTTCACAAAATAATTAAGTGTATATATACATACAGGTATATAAAAATTGCTTCTAATCCAAGAAAGAACCAGAAGGAGAACGTAAAACACGATTCCAATGGCGGTCACCCATCCAGGGTATTGACCACACCCAAAGCAGCTTAACTTCACTGATCGGAAACCAGGAGTCGTCTCATCTTAAAACGTCAATATTAGCACGAACCGACAGTAATTGTATAATATAATATATCTATATTATAAAACTTTTTGGTGCGGCTGTGCATAAATTCCGATCACATAGGGGAAGTCCTTATACGATCAGTTTTTATTCAATTAAGGGTCCTACACGTAGAGAGATATGACCGCTCGGTTATGGCGCTTTACGTAGTATTATCGAACTTTTACTGTATCTACTATAGTTGGTTCACTTAAGGTAGATTCTTGGGTGAGCCCTATGCCTACGAGACGTTTGTTTGGCGGGCACTGATTGGCTGGGAGCTGCCTACCTCCTGGTACCAGCCAATCAGCGGCCACAAAACAAACGTCTCTTAAGCATACAGCTCATCCAAGAATCTACCTTACGTGAACCAGCTATAGATTACCCCTGTTCCGGATAAGAAGGGCCCCATGGCCAAAGCAGATCGACTTAAATTACAATTATATTACTTTTCACTAAAATTTATTACTCCCCAGGCACTTCTGTCACCAACACATCTCTTTTTTTAATCAAATCACGCTTGAAATCCACCTTGTTTTATATTAAACTCATAGAAAGAATTTCATGAACGATCGCTATCCCAAGCCTTATTCCGGGTAAGAATGGCACCATGGCTTAATCAAATCGCTTTAAAATTGAATTATTTTACGTCCTGCCAAATTCTATCATTCCCGAGACACTTCTGCCACCAACACATCTCTTTTCTTAATAAAATCACGCATGAAATCCACCTTGTATTATATTAAATTCATAGAAAACATATCATTAGCATCACTATCCCAAGCAGCTTTCCTTTGTCTTGAGTAATACTAGGCCTACGCGGACCATGTTATCTAACACAGACGCTTTTAATTTCGCCGTCCTGTCCAGCATATACAATGAACAAAGACTAAAAGATACAAAAGATACAAAAATAATCTGTTGATGATTCTCATTAAAAATATACAATATTGTAAATTACAACAGCGATCTCGAGTCATCTTCGTTTACACTGGATGTCGTAATTCAAGTTGTAAAGAAGAAAAACAAAAACGCATCGCTAAGACGATGGAGGGCTGCTTGAGATAGCAATCGTTCATGATATGCTTTCAATACAATTAATATTATCCAACGTAGATTTCATGGAGGATTTTATTGTGAAAAGAGGTCTATTGGTGGCAGAATTGTCTCGGGTATAATAAAATTTAGAAGGACGTAATACAATGGCAAATTAAGGGTAGTTGGTTTGGCCCTAGTACCTTTCTTACACGGAATAGGGTTAACCTCTAGATACAGTAGAAGTTCCAAGACACTTTGATTAATAAATAGATGTAGCCGAGTGGTAGAAACTCTCTACGCGTAGAACCCAAAATCGAATAAATACTGATCGTATAAGGAATTCCCCTATACGATCGGAATTTATGCACAGCCGCACCGAAAACTTTTATAATATAGATATATTATATTAAACAATTATATACTGTCGGTTTGTGCTAATATTGACGTTTTAAGATGAGACGACTCCTGGTTTCCGATCACTGAAGTTAAGCTGCTTTGGGTGTGGTCAGTACACTGGATGGGTGATCGCTATCGGAATCATGTTTTACCCCTCCTGGTTCTTTCTTGGATCAGAAGTAAATTTCATTTATCTGTATGTATATATACACTTGTATACTGCCTATATAACCAAACATAATATTCAAGATTTATGAGTAAATATTAATGCTAGAAATAGCAATAACAATACAGTTATATGCATAGTATTCATGAATGATTTTGCATGGAAGTAATGTGTGTGAATGTTTGTTAGGAGAGGTTATGGCTGATGGTGTCAAGGATGGCGGTTGGTATTCCCGTGTGCTGTACACTGCTTCCCACTCCCTCAGTTAACAAACATTGTGGTATTATATTTACCGTTCCAGAAAATATAAAATTTATTATTTAATTTAAATGGCAGCGTTTATGAAATACATGTTATTTTCCCTTAAAATGAATTAGCGTTATTGGAACTTGAAGGTCGTTATTCGTACCAGCAAACTTGGACAGTTAACATTTATAAGTAAAGTTTTGTGTAGCAGGATATTAATAACTGCTTTGCTGGAATTGTGGACTACTGCACAAACGTCCTGATCATCATCCTGTGTATAAAATGTCTGTCTCTCTCGAGATCTCTCTCTTTCGGATAGAATAGCAAATTATATTTACATTTCGAAAGGGACAGAGCTGTAGTATGTTTTAGTCAATGCACATAATATATATTATATATATATAATATATATAGTACATATATATATATATATATATATATATATTATATATATATATATATATCTAGATATATATATATATATATATATATAAATCTAATATATTATATAGATAATATAATATATATATATATATATATATTTTTTTATTATATATTATTATATATAATATATTATATATATATATATTATATATATATATTAATATTTATTAATGTGACCAGATTTCTGAGACAAGATCCGGGAATATTTTTGGTGCAGAGGCATAAAACAAAGTCCAAAACATAAGTGTTTTTCTCATTGAAAAACTAAATCGTTGACACTGCCCTCACTATCCATAAAGCAGCATCCAAAAGTTTCTCTCAACCTAAATTGCAAAGGAATTTCCTAGAAATTCAATTGATTAAATCAGGGCTATAATTTAAGTACTGCTTTTTCACGATTGAACAGTATTGGCGAAACACCGCTGGATGGTAGAGTGGTGCTGGCTGGTTGCTCTACGGGCTGCTCCTGAGCAAGAGCCCGTGCTGGCATAAAGCCAGCTTAACCTTAAACAACAACAGCTGGTTGCTAGCGGGAAGGCAAGAGGGGTCAGTCAGGGATTTGCGTTACGATACGGACGATGGGTTGGCGGGAAATTTGGTTATATGTTCTTGGAAGGTGATCTCGCAAAGTATGCCGTGCAAAGCTGTTTATCATTTCCTTTATTATATACACTGTACGTATGCAGTGCTAGTAGTACGGTGTGTTACTATGTATAGTTGGGTCAACATTTTCGTTTTTTCTCTTCTGTATTACAATTCCAAATCTTTCAGTCACAGTGAAAAACGGGGACAGCAGTAGCCGGGAACAAGTCACTGAAAACGGGAACTCGTCTGGTCACCGAAATATATATATGTTACAGTAAGAACACGTACCTAGGGATTACGCGTAATCCCTGAATATTTCAGTGAATACGCGTAATCACCGTTTGCGCGCTCAACCGACCTTGGGGGATGGTGAGGCTTACCATGCACCAGCCAAACTTCCTTCAGCTCTGTAATGACTTGTGAAGTGAACTCGGATCCGTTATCGCTTTGGAGAATAACGGGGGCACCAAAGAGAAGAAAAATGTCCAGTAGATGAAAAGCGACCTCTGCAGCTCATTTAGACGTCAAGGCTCGAAGGATGCAAAACTTCGTCAGGTGATCCTGGTACACCTTGATCCATTTCTTGTTGGATCCACTGGGCATGCTTTGCATGTCAATTAGATCCACCTGACCCCTTGACGAGAATTCCTTGGTGAGATTACGCGTATTCACTGAAATATTCAGGGATTACGCGTAATCCCTATGTACGTTTTCTTACTGTAATATATATATATATATAATATAATATATATATATATATATATATATATATATATATATACATATATATATACATATATATATATACATATATATATATATATATATATATAATTATGTTATGGGGATGAATATAGAATAAAAATATATATAATATTGAGTAATAATTCCTTTAATATTCTTCAGCAAATGGGTTCTTAAAACGATCCAGCGTTTTGCTCTTTCAGACATCGTCAAATGTACTTTTCCACTTTATCACCTGGAAGTCGTTGGCATTCCTTGACTATTATTCGATATTATTTCAGGTTTCATCTGCCTAATGTAGATATAGAAATGCTCCATCAGTATTGGCGCTCTAAGAAGAGAGTACCATAGTCTAGTGGAGACGATTCCTGGTATCCGATCAATATAAGTTAAGCTGCATTGTGTGTGGTCAGCACTTGGATAAGTGACCGAAACTGACTTCCTCTTATATGCTCTACCTTGGGTGAAAAGGGTTGATTTGCTTGGTTATGAGAATGTGTTACGTCTATAGAGTGTTTATATACAGATATAAGTATTACATAAAACAATGTATGAAAGAAAAAATAAACAGAGGTCCTTTGTTGGATTCGTATCTTCGCCCGACACATCAGCAAGAGATCGCCTTGACCAATTGGATGTGACGATTAAGATAATCACTTGCTGATGTGCAGTTATGTTTATCCTTTCATTCTTAATTTCGCAAAATACTTGAGTGTATATATAATACAAAGATTCCAGTGGCGGTCACCCATCCAGGGTACTGACCACACCCAAAACAGCTTAACTTCACTGATCGGAAACCAGGAGTCGTCTCATCTTAAAATGTCAATATTAGCGCAAACCGACAGTAATTGTATAATATAATATATCTATATTATAAAACTCTTTGGTGCGGCTCTGCATAAATTCCGATCGTGTATGGGAAGTTCTTATACGATCACTATTTATTCAAATAAGGGTCCTACGCGTAGAGTGATATGACCTCTAGGTTATGCCGCTTTTCAAAGAACAATGTCATAGAACTCCTACTGTATCTAAAGATTGCCTCTATTCCGGGTAAGAAGGGCATCATGGTAAAATCAAATCTCCTTTAATTTGAATTATATTACGTCTCGCCAAAATTTATTACTTCCCGGCCACTTCTGCCACCAATGCATCTCTTTATTTAATCAAATCACGCATGAAATCCACTTTGTTTTATATTAAACGCATAGAAAGCATTTCATAAACAACCGCTATCCAAACCCATATTCCGGGTAAGAAGGGCACCAAGCCCAAAGCAAATCACCTTAAATTGGAATTATATTACGTCCTGCCAAAGCTTATTATTCCCGAGACACTTCTGCCAGCAACACATCTCTTTTCTTAATAAAATTCGGCATGAAATGCACCATTGTATAATGTTAATGGCATAGAAAGCATTTCATGAACGATCACTATCTCAAGCAGCCCTCCATTGTCTTAGCGATGCGCTTTTGTTTTTCTTCTTTTCAACTTTAATTATGACGTCCAGTGTAAAAGAAGATGGCTGTGATCGCTGCTGTAATTCGTCTTTGTTTTTCACTTAAATGAATATACACTACAGACTATATTGTTTCTAATTTCAGTCTCCCTGTGACCTCAATAAGAATAGTACGATGTATGTAGTTCATTAAAATATTACTTTACATCACGGATTGTTGAGGCCGTCTGGTGGCCACCCACAGCATGATTTTACACGAAACTCTAAATAAAACAATGACCCGTTTCTTTATTGTGTTCTCGTATATCATACTACCTTTAACAGAGTTCATCTAATTTTAGGGTTTAACGAGCCTTATTATGCAGCATTTAGGATATACCAAAGCGGATATAGTTTGAGAAGCAACAAACATTACAAGCTAATTTAATAGACACTATCTCGACTGTCAATTTTCCCACATACAATCTAATTTATTCTAGAAATACCAAGTCCAGAATGATAGTTCATTTCTTTAAGTCTAGAATAGTATGGCCTGTAAAGTAAGTCCCAAGAGAAGTTGAGACATGTCATGTTAATGTAGTAAACAAACTATAACCATTTATAATAATAGGCCTAAGCGGTGCTAACTCATGGAGCAAATAAGCTTTTAATTTCGCTGTCCTGTCTAGCAAGTTTGAGCAAGATTAAAGAAAATTATGCTTCCAAAAGGGTGAATGATTGTGTTAGACAATTATAGAATACATGCTAGCTTCGCAAAGAACATGAAAGCACTTAGGAAATACTGTGAAGTTGGGCTATCATGGTTAATACTTAAAATATTTGCACGGTTATCATAAAGAAACCTTAAAAGGAAGAAATTAACCTATCAGTCCTCACTAAAGAAAAAATAAATAAATAAAACTAAACGAAATGTGTCGCATACTGAAGTACTGACTGGATACTGAGCATTTTCCAGATCACTTTTGCTCGTACTTTACAACATGCAGCCACATCTGGCTCACTCGTCATAAAGTCTAGATATACCCAAATGTTAATATACTGATCCGGAGGAGAGGGAGAAGACACCAAACAGATAGTTATACCAATGGCGCTGCGGCAGTGCGTCGTCATAGGGTAAGGGGGCCCATTCACGCACCGGTACTACCTGCAGGTCTCCGGTTTGGGGCGGAGCTTCAGTGGCCGGACGACCGAAATTATAACCATACATTACGCAGGCGGCCTGAGTGAAATCAGGTTAGTCTACTCTCGGCCAGCAATTGGGAAGGTGTTATCAGAGAGGGAGCTGCAGATTCTAGCTCTTTGTATTGTAGCTTACGAGAAACATAAGCAGCCGAGAAGGAGGAAAAGGGTTTGGATGAAGGAATGGCTAGCAAAAAGAGAAGTACTATCACACACAAACCTGTTGTAACATTTAATATGGGAGCCTCATGATTTCTTTAACTATCTACGAATGGATGACTCTACATTTCACAAGCTTCTATCTAGACCTTGTGGCACCACATATACATAGGAAAGACACTTGCATGAGATCTGCTATATCACCAAGGGATAGACTTGCTGCAACTCTCCGGTATTTAGCAACAGGAAGGTCTTACGAAGACCTGAAATTCAGCATAGCAGTATCACCACAAGCTTTGGGACGCATAATTCCAGAAACTTGCGAAGTTATATGGAAGGTATTAAGGAAAGAATATATGAAGGTAACTGTATGATGTTTATTGTTTATATACATAAAGGTCACATATGAAGCTGAAAACAATCTTACAAAATACTGCGCATAATTATACACCCTATAATTATAGTATATTAATTTTCATCATTATTAGCTTTGTATCCTCACATACATTACGTTTTTAGGTTACCCAAAGCACCCCATGAGAAAATAGGATGTGCAGAAGCTTAGTATTATATGCTTCGTATTTTTATTCTTGTTAAATGATGCCAACATTTGTATTAACATTAAATATAATGTTCAACCATAAGAATTGCAATATACTCTTTGCTAGGGCAAAGTAAGAAGTATTAAATGGAATGTTCTAATAACTCAAGACAAAACAACAGCCCTATAATAGTAGCATGCATTGTAATGAATCTCTAAACAATAAATGTTTGGTCGATTTTTCTTGGACATTATATATATATATATATATATATATATATATATATATATATATATATACATATATATATATATATATATATATATATATATATATATATATATATATATATATCATTCATGACCCTACTATCATACCTAAGATGTCCAAATTCTGCGTCATATAGAACATCATTTATTAATTTTTTAGCAGATTTTCGTTGTTCATCGTCAACTTTACGCAATTTACTTGCAATTAATTACCAAACAAATCATATTCATCTTCTCACGTGCTCCCAGTAATTTGTCCCCAATGATGCCTAGAACCTCATCAGCCTTGTTGCTCACTGACGGTCCCGGTTGGCGGCTCCGTTTTGCAGGTGGTAATGGAAGGGGTCTTGAAGCTCCAGGCTGGGATGTAGACTGGCAGTCCATCTCGATCACATCCTTAAATTGGGACAAAAATAACATGGATATTAGTGTTATTGAATGCAGCAGTATTAATAAATATTATTATGCATTTATCTCCACAGTTCCCACATTCGAAGAAGGAATGGTGCCAGATTGGTCAAGACTTCGAAGAAATGTGGCAGTTCCCTAATTGCCTGGGCGCTGTAGACGGGGAACATGTAGCAATTGTTCCTCCCCCTAATTCAGGATCTTTCTTTTACAATTACAAAGGATTTCACAGCATGGTTCTCATGGCAGTCGTTAGCGCAAATTATGAATTTATATTGTGAGACTTTGGCACTCATGGGAGAATTTCGGACGGTGGTGTAATTGAGAACACAAAGTTTGGGGAAAAGTTGCCAACAACACACACTGATTATACCAGATCCCGTAATAATTAGGTCCTCAAATCGGACCTTGCCTTTTGTATTCGTGGGTGATGACGCATTTGCAATGAGACCAAATTTTCTGAAGCCATTAAGTCACACAACAGGAAAGAAGGAGGAACAAGTATTCAATTATAGATTGTCTCATACCCGCCGCGTTGTGGAGAGTACATTGGAAATATTAGCTTCTAAATTCCGTATATTCCATTCCCCCATAAATCCCGATGCAAAGAATGCAGTTTCTGTGGTCAAGGCTTGCTGTATGTTGCACAACTTTCTTCGGCGAGAGAGGGGTAACCATAATAACAGGGCCTGCAACATCCTTTCTGATACCCAGCTAAAAGAAGAAATGGAAAAGGCATTCACCCCATTAGCTATAGAGCGTAGACACATGACCTATGAGGCAAAGGAAGTAACTTGTATTTGGAGTACTTTAATCAGGAGGTAGGGTTGATTGGTTGGATGATAAGATGTAATGATGAGTCATTGTGCAGGCTAAATATCCACGTACGTGGTCAACTCTTGTCACTTACTGTTTATTACTGCTTATGTCAATCTATATCCCAACAGTAGGAGATTTTTTGTACCATTGGAATGTGTGAGGGTTATGTAAAAAAATATATGTATATGTATTACAGGCGATTATGAAATAAAGGTGTGAATTTATATTCAGTATAATGAATTATTATCTATATTTACTGAGTATTATTCCTTTCACGCTCAGGTGACAATTCATTTTTCAAGGTATTAAGACTATTTTATTCATATTAGGAAGTGTATATGGATGACGAAGGGAAAATTGCGCAATTCTTTACACTTTTAAGTTTTTTTTTATATATTCTTATAGAGCTGTACAGAATAGTTTGATGATTCCAAGAAAAGGCTGCAAAAATGCCTCACGAGCGTGAAACGTTTTAATATGATATTTAAAGGTGTTTACATACCTCTTCAAAATTTGGTGATGATGTTCTTGATGTTTCTTGGTCACGAAGGAATAAAAGCTGGTCGTAGTACCACAGACTTGGACGATAGACCTCATCTGTAGCTGCCCAAGACTTCTTTGAATTTTCAACCTTTTTCATTTCTTTCCTGAAGGAACTGCGTATGTTGTTTATCTTCTTGGTTACCGTGTCACGGGTAACACTCCCATTCTTCTCTCGAAGTTTCTTCACCAATGTCTCATACGCTTCATTTTTCATATTCGTGTTTGAATAGTCTTTACTCTTAGTTATATTGTAAATATATGGTTGTTCAAAGAAAAGAATGTGCCTGAACGTTTGATTATAAATAGAATAAAACCTTCGATTATAAAAAACCAGAGAGATATCAAGGCCATTTTGAAAGAGAAATTGTTAAAATATATCAAAGAATTTTTGTAACATTAAGTGCAATGTATTCTAGATGAAAATATATATAGTTCTTGATTTATTGTAATGTTTTGTAAATAATCTATTGAATAAAAACTTAAAGAAAAAAAATATTCCATATACATGGATGTTGCTTGTATACATCAATGAATTCGTTCCAAAATCTTTTATCCACATAGTGCTCGCCTACTAAATGGGTTCTTTTACTGCGACTTTTAACCATAGACTGAGGATAAGCCTGCAGGCCGCGTCGAAGACACCTCACATACATTCAGGCCTGGTCGGACAGGTCTCGAGCTGTCCGGTCGCCTGTGAGTTCGAACCTTAGGAATAAAATCCCGCCATACACGCAACGATACAGTTAAACCACGCCCACAACGTTCTCACCTGAAGGCTGCAACTGAGCGTGAATGGGGGCCCTAACTTGGGTAACCGACCCGTCGGCGTCTAGGCTAGGGGTGGATTGTGGAAGCACCGTGATGATGTAATCAAAATGTAAATAGAAAGAAAACAGCAATAAACTTAAGCTTAAGAGGTCTCTTGACACTAAATTGGGGTATTTTACCCTAAAGCGGAAACACTCCATTAAAGGCAGGAACGTGGCCGCTGCCAGAAGCCCTGTGATGTTCCAAGAAACTATTTCGCTCGAGAGCATCAGGTCCAAATGTGATCCTTTTCGCTAACTTTTCATGGGGTTGAGTTTTCAGGAGAATTTTCCTTGTACTCGGCGAGTTACAAGAGCAGCTGCGCTTACAGTCCTCCCATCCGTAATTTAATCGAGTTCTTAATTAGTCTTACTGGGTCTTTATGCCGTCCTCGTAGCTTCTTTTTTTTTCCTCTTCGCAAACGGGAAAGTCGCGTATAACATAATTCTTTGCCAAGGCTGAGTATAACCCCTCCCCAATCACCCCCCCCCCCACCTGCTTCAAATCTCACGTAATTTGTTGCCTGTTACGAACACCGCCTTTGGTCAAATTATCATACAAATTCACAAATAACTTTTGTCATATGGCTGACAAGCTGAACCCGAAACAAACTTCTTGTCAGAGGTAAATTGGTGATCATCATCTTTGAAAGCTGAAGAATTTCTTGGTGTATTACTGTTCATTGGACACGTAACATAAAGCAAAGTCTAAGAAAATGTTAGATAAACTCCGAGGAAAGCAGTCCTCTTGCTGGTACCGGACTTGTCAGTATGCATAACACGAACGCAAACCGGCCACGGAGTTACAGACGAACTTCAAGAAGTGGCGCAATACAGAGGTAACATCTGGGACGATGTTTGCCTAATAATTGCAGATTAATGGTGAAGGATATAATCAAGCAGTTAAGAGAAGTTGCTGAAGTTTGCCCAGAATTCATGCTATTGTGAATATTATATTATTCTATTATTAAAGTTAATGCTTTCTTTCTTGATTGCTTTCTTTTGTTGAACTTGCCGGTATTCGGAGCTACCGAGTTCACGCGGCAACACCATGATGTTATTGTCGGTCTAACTTACTCAGTGCGCGAATTGGCGCTTGCTTCATTCATAGGGAAAAGGGTTACGGTGATCCTTGACTCTTATGTAATCAAAGTTCACGATTTTAGTATATATATATATATATATATATATATAATATTATATATTATATATATAGATATCTATATATATACTATATAATATATATATAATATAATATATATAATAATATATTATTAGTACAAAAGCAGAAAACAATAGTGACTTGCAAGCAGGCCAGGAATGTCGGAGAGTAATAATATTCTCATGGTTCGAGACTAGGACTAAACCTTCCGAGCCGAGGATGACATAGTTTTGATCGCGTGAGACATGTCGCCTCTGATAACCAACGCTTTTAACTAATGGAAGAATGCGCGTCGTTGCTAACCTCTCGCTTTTGCTTCATGTAAGCTGCTATTCGTCCGGTTTCAAAATGTATTGTGTTAAACGGGATACAAAATTATATAGATATGACATACTGAGCTACAGTTATAGTTATGATACATTTCTTGAGTGAAAGGCAACACTATATATATATATATATATATATATATATATATATATATATATATATATATATATATATATATATATATATATATATTATATATATATAGTCTCGGGTGTCATGTCATGTTTCTCCCTTGATCTATAAACTAGCGTAACCTTATCAGTGATGAATATTATTATTTATATGTTAGACTATCATAGTGTAAGATAGGGCAGCCTTGTTAGCCCTTTTTGTATCTTATTTTTTTTTTTTTTCGTTAAAAGAAATATTTTGTAACCACAAGGTAGGTGGGATAGCCTACCCCACCAGTCATTAGGAAGTGGCTACAAGAAAAGTTAGTAATCAGGATATTGCAGGCTCCTTTTAGTTTTCTAAAAAATAATATATATATATATATATATATATATATATATATATATATATATATATATATATATTGTGCGGGCTTTGTTTGTCCGTCCGCACTTTCTTTTATGTCCGCACCTTTTTTTCTGCCTGCACTTTTCTCTCTCCGCCCACAGAGGCTAGAGGCCTGCAGATTGGTATGTTGATCATCCACCCTCCAATCATCAAACATACCAAATTGCAGCCCTATAGCCCCGGTAGTTTTTATTTCATTTGAGGTGAAAGTTATTCAAAATCCTGCGTCTGGCAACGATATAGCCAGGCCACCACCGGGTCGAGATTAAAGTTTCATGGGCCCATGCAGCATTATACCGAGACCACCGAAAGGTATTAGATCTATTTGATTGCGCCGAAGAATATTTGTTGCATTTTTTTACTTTTTTTATAACTTCGATATTATTTTAATAATAAAGAAATCTCTAAAATTCCCTTAGAACCCCTGGAAACTCTGAGATAGATAGGCTTAATATTTAAGGGGTCGCCGGATTATTCAGATGTTGTACAGCTATAAGTGTTCATCAAATCTAAAATCCTATATCGGTAATGGTTAAATTCTTTATTTATTAAGTAAATTTTAAAAATCAATTCGACAAATTCGGCGCCCTCACTGGTTACTCGGCGTAGCTAAATATTGCATTCCTGTAATCCATGACGGCTGTTATTTACGATAATTAATGACAAAACATAGAATTCCTCCGACCTTCCTGTAGGCTGAATCCCTATTCATGATTTGTTTAAATGAAATTTTAATGGAAACATTTAAAGCCTCAGTAAAAAGAAGCACAAAGATCCAACTTACTTCTGGGTATAATGACTACTTTTTTCTATCATTTATTAGAGAAAATATACAATATTTTACAATTTTAACAGAATTACATTCAGAATGTTATCCAAGATGATGACTACTGGTAAAGTTTGAGGTGACCTTTTTATTATATAAATATAGAAATCTACACTGAATTAGACGTGATTGTAACAGCCTTAAAGCCAAAGTATTCCTCAAATCACAACTTGCCAAAGTAGGAAATCGCCGCGGGACTGCATGAGTGAGCATCATCAAGCGCAAGCGCACCTGTTGTTTATTTACTCATATAAGTATATACTCGTGAGCTGAAACGTTGCCTTGTTTATTAGTATATCGCTGCTTGTTTCTGTACGGTCTTCTACCTATATCATTAATATTCTTGTTGCTATTGACCATGCCAACACCCGTAGAATAGTACGTGATGGTTGCTAGTAAGCTCCTTTGAGCACCAGAAGTGTTGGAAGAACCAAAGTTACTGGGATGAGGACTGAAACGGGGAGACTTGGAGGTTAGGAAATTCGAAAAAAAAGAAAAGAAAAACGCACACGGTGAAAGACATGAATGGCTGCATTTCAGAGAAACCCTTTACGTATCGCCTAGTTGGGGCGATTATTATTATTATTATTATTATTATTATTATTATTATTATTATTATTATTATTATTATTATTTTATTATTATTATTATTATTATTATTATTATTATTACGAAGAGACTAATGTTTTTGGACTCCTGCAATGGAATTTCTATATACAGCTGAGGAAGTATCTATACGTCCTTGCCTATTGGCTTGAAGTTTCCTTAGACCCATCCCCTCTTAGGAACTTCCTATTATTATTATTATTATTATTATTATTATTATTATTATTATTATTATTATTATTATTATTATTATTATTATTATTATTATTATTATTATTATTATTATTATTATTATTATTATTATTATTATTATTATTATTATTATTATTATTATCCAAAAGGTGCAGAAACAAGTTTACACAACTGAGTATTTGGAAAGAGATAGAGACAGAAAGCTGAAAAGAGGAAAACAAAACAACAGGAATAAATGAGCTAATGAATATTTACATAAAAACGCAACACCTAACAATCGAAGAAGTAGCAGTGTTTTATCTCTTACCTCATAATTACATGTCCACGTATTTCTTGTCAGTGATATTCATCCATTATTGTCCTCATTGTAAACGTTTTTACATTTTCTTACCGTTCCTCTTGGCCTCCTCTTTTCTTGGAAGTGTCTCGAAACTGGCTCCAGTCTTTTGGTGATAATGTCCTGAACTGATTATGGAAATTTAAAACAGGGCGTTGTGTATTTAACACATAACAGACGACGTTGGTCTTACTTTAATTAACTTCTCATGCATGAGGAATCACTCCTATTTCCCTAAAAGGTCAACAAAAGGTACTGCTCCTTGAATTAGAGCAATGCTTCAAGCTGGTATGAGGGGAGTTGAACATAAAGCCCTAACAATGGAGATGGTGAAAATCATTGACAAGCTGTCAGCAACACGCCACTCTAGAAGAGGCAAACTTAGAAATTTTGACCTTGTGACCTCTACAAGAAGAGCCTGAGGAAACTCCCTAAATACTGATTACCTCCAAAAGCTAAAGAACTGAGTGGAAGAGGAGACAGAATATAGGCAAAAAAATGTCATGGAGGTAATGGACTTGCCTGTGGACTATCCCAGATGATCAACTATTTTAACTTGTATTTTTCAGGTCAATAATTGTGCTTTAAAGTTTTGTGCATCAATTCTATATGTAAATAGCCTTCAATATGTAACCACTAAAGGGATCATATTTTTGGCGCGTTGCTAAGAATTGCACAATAATTTTGATCGCCTCTTCGTGCCCTTATAGGATTCGGACACAGATAACCTCATAACACTAAATTCATTTATAGGATTCGGACACAGATAACCTCTTAACACCAAAATCATTTATAGGATACGGACACAGATAACCTCTTAACACCAATATCATTTATAGGTTACGGACACAGATAACCTCTTAACACCAAAATCATTTATAGGATACGAACACAGATAACCTCTTAACACCAAAGTCATTTATAGGATTCGGACACAGATAACATCTTAACACCAAAATCATTTATAGGATACGGACACAGATAACCTCTTAACACCAAAATCATTTATAGGATACGGACACAGATAACCTCTTAACACCAAAATCATTTATAGGATACGGACACAGATAACCTCTTAACACCAAAGTCATTTATAGGATTCGGACACAGATAACCTCTTAACACCAAAATCATTTATAGGATACAGACACAGATAACCTCTTAACACCAAAATCATTTATAGGATACGAACACAGATAACCTCTTAACACCAAAATCATTTTTAGGATACGGACACAGATAACCTCTTAACACCAAAATCAGTTGATGATGAGGACAGTGGGAACATAAACGAGCGACAGTGCTTATGACTGACTAACTAGCTCGAGTTCTATTTATCTATCAAAACTTTCACCCACTCTACACAAATATGGAAAAAGGAAAGTGTTTGTACGAGTAATAGGATTATCTCGGAATAGTGGCAAAGCGCTGCAAACCAGATCTTCGGCATTTTGTGTAAATCCACATCACGAACTGAATCTAGACCCAGAGCTGGATCCTAATTAGGTTTCAGGAGCTGTCTGACAGAGACCAAACATCCTTTCTGTCAAGTTTCGGTGGTGACATTCATTGCCAAACCGGCGAGAAGGAGGTATAATGTGAATTTCCAGAGATTGATTTTCATAAGATATACGTGAGAGGTCGAGAGAAAACTTTAGATAATTTTAGTTATAACTTTTGTTGACCGTTTTATGTTTTGACCTTTGGGGGTTTTTTCTCTTGTTTTGTTAAACTTGGGAAACACCGGACTTATTTTTAAAGGATTTTTTTTAAAGGGTAGCCACTGAACTTTTACGCTATTCGTGAATCATCTCGTCACCGTAAAAAGTTCAGCATGGTCCACATTGGGTGGATAAGAAATTGTCAAGATGGTAGCGAAAAAAATCGTATAACAGATGGTATAGAGGGGAGGTGCAAGGCGCCTCTGTAATTTAAAACAACAGGACTAACAAGAGTGTAATCAGAGACTTGTGGCACCTCACGGCTGAGGCAATTCAAGTCGAACGTTCGGCCTGTCATTGCGTAATCGTTTCATAAATTACAGCAACAAGGAACCATCCTCCTAGCGACTTAGGAACGTCGACCATTGAATTACACTTTTCCAATATCGTAAGTTATGTGGCATTCGCTTATATAATAGTCACGAGCATCTACTGTGTATTTAAGCATAATTATATATAAACATATAGATAATTTGTTAAATGATTTCGCAATGACAGGCCATTCAACTTGAATTGTTGTATTACTGACAATTCGTCAACTATTTCTATCGCCTCCGCTACCAGAGCTTGTAGTTAAGCACTGCTCTGATTCAAGCAGCATTTCTTTTTTTTTTCTTTTTTTTATAAGATTGACTCTAAGGTAATCCGTAACATCAATAACAGGCAGAGAAACACACACACACACACACACATATATATATATATATATATATATATATATATATATATATATATATATATATAATTGCACGCGAGTATGCATAGTAAAGTTGAAAATCGCTAATCAGTTTGTACCAACTACAAATTACAACACGTATTGCTCGTTAACTGCAGAAGGGCGTAAGCAGGTCATAAAGGTTCTACACTTAGATCTGCAGGAAAAATGGGGGTCCCTTTTTGCACTCCATAACTCATATTCACGCGTCTTAACGGACAGCTGTCCAAGTTAAATCTGGCCCGCATGCAGGAGATGAATCGCTCATAAAGGCGATGTTGTAACCTTAGGAGCACTGCGTTGGTCTGTAGTCATTTGAAGTTCATAGCAGCTTTTTTGTTTTCACATATAATCGATAGTTTCATGCGCTTTCAAATCAGAAGTCTTGGTAGTGATGCGAAATGTTTTTAATTCCTCGTAGTTTTTCATAGGTTAATTGACAGATTTTTGTTTTGTTTTGCAACAAGAATTTTTCGTACGATTGTGATCCATTTCTTACCGCAACTGTGAAAAGTAATTTACCTCCGTTGAAATCAATATTGGTTGGAATGTTAGAGCATCTACAGTGCATTTTTAAAGAATAATCTTGGTTGTTAGATCGCCAGCAATGCTTCCCCACTACGTTGTGGCTACGTCATTTTGAGTTGTTCAGGATATGCTTCAACTGTTCTCCTGCTGTAATCTGTTCAAAGAACTCCTTTCCGGTCTGTTCTGAAGTAACAGATAGCGTTTGTTGTGCTTGTTGCATAAACTATACCACTACATACGCAGTGCGTTGGTGTTTTTGACAGGTGTATGTGCACAGCGTGTTTGTGAAGATTCAAGGGTTGCAGTTAAAGTTTCTTATATGTAGTTAGACGAAACAGTTTAATTTACGAGTGTTGAAACTATGTAAGTCTTAGGTATTAATGTCTACACGAGGAAGCGATTTCGAACGCTGCCAGATGTTAAGTGGTCCCCCTTGAGGTAGCTAAATCCTACCCCCCCCCCCTCCCCTTGAACCCCAACCCCAAAATCATGATATTCTTTTCATTCATCGTATGGTTTGACTTATCAATTCCATCCAACGAAGTTTCTAGTTCTGAAAGCTGTGTATTTCACGCAGAAGGGAAACTTTTCAAGAAGAGTATGAATTCTGACCAAATTAGAACAACTCTCGATGTCAGTGCACAAAAAAAAAGAAAAAAAAGAATAAGCAAAACCAAATGGCAGGAGGAACAGACAATCAGAACAGGCTGCTCGTCATTTGATTTTGAGGAGAGAGAATGCGATAAGGGCTCTTTGAAGTGTGATATATGCCATTAGACTGCTCAGTTCATTTCAGCTCATTGATGAAGGCCGGGCTAGGATAGGGGAGGATTGGATGAGGGTTTGGGAGGGCTATGTCAGCATATCTAGGACGACTTTTGGGACGAAGTGGCGGGAATGCTTAGAAACAGAGAAGACTCGGTTCTGGTACATCGCTCTCACCCCCATCTTCGCTCTTGATTATATCCCCTTTTTTTGAACTTTTGACTCTTAATTTTATAGGACTGGTAACTTTGGTGTTCTTTTGTTTACATTCATCATCATCATCATCATCATCAGGATATATTTCTGAAGGTCCTTCCATGTCGCTGAAGAAAGCATTTTTGTTCACGAAGGTATACTTTTAAAACCATTATATCATTTGGCACTCATGAAAGGTTGAGTTGTATTGTCTAAATGATGTATAAGCATTTGAGATCAGTTTTCTCACCCGAGGTTTTCAGACTGTCACTCGGAAATGGCTGGTTTGCGATATATTTTTTTTTAAAGAAAACTGAAATGTACGTTCTCGTAGAATCGAAAAAAACATGCGACAACCGTCTTCAAAATCCATAAGGATGAATTCGATATGCCCACCAGAACACACAAAGTGGGAAAGATTAGCGTAGCCCAAAGACCATTTCATCCACTATATATATATATATACATATGTGTATATATATATATATATATATATATATATATATATATATATATATAATCACTCACACACACATATATATATATATATATATATATATATATATATATATATATATATACATACACACACCATATATATATATATATATATATATATATATATATATATATATATATATATATATATTAACCTGTGCTGGGTTGAACCTGAGAATCTAATCATTAGGCATGTCGCTCAAGTCGAACGCAACCGTATTGTTTGTTACAGAAAACGTCACAAACATTGATTTAATTTTGTTTTTGTTCATTATTATTATTATTATTATTATTATTATTATTATTATTATTATTATTATTATTCCAGTAGATGAAACCCACTCACATTGAACAAGCACGTAGTGACCATTGACTTGAAATTCAAGCTTCCCAAGACTGTTGGTTTCAGCCTCCCACCGCAGACGCCACAACTGATCGCGGTGCAGAGCCAGAGATTTTTCATCGACCTGGGGAAGGCGCGAACCCGCGACATCTGAGTGCCGCACCACTATATTAGCGGACCGGTAATACCTTTCTTTGGGCAAAACACTACCATGAATCATTATCCTGCATGTCTGACGCGCTTCAAGCCACAGCTTATGTAGCTTTCTCTGAGCAAAGATCAATGGGATGGGGAGAGTACGTAATATCCTTTTGTCTCCCAAGCTTGAAGGAAATAATAAAGAGGGAAAAGTGAGGCTTTACGGGAAAATTCCAAAGCCTGGCAGTAGAAGGGAGCAAGCAGTTCGTCTAAATATGTAGATTCATCACCGACTGCCAAAGAGGAAATGCGGAAATAGGTAGCCTGGCGGTGTTACAAGGCGGCTTGATGTGAGGATGGAAGGGGTTAACCCTTGGTTGGCCGCTCCCAAAGGGACCGTTCGAAGATTGTGAGTACTTGAATGAAAAAAAAAAAAAATACAAATAAAAAATGATTGAATTAGTCTCGCCATTCACTCAGCTGAGCCTAATTTTCAACTCTGGATATTTCTGTGTATCGCGATATTGTACGAAGACTTGTAATCTCGAGGCCACGAGATTATTACCAAGATTAGTCACGCACCTATATGCTGTTGATTTTTTGTGATATACTGTTCTTGTTGTTTGTGTTTTACAGACCGCAAAAGTGTGCTTGATCTTGGATATTTGGACCAGCCCTGTTGCTTGCTGTCAGATGACATGTCAGAAATTGGTGCTGTAATAGAAACAGAGTTGAAGTCAATACAGCTTAGGACTAATGGACTAACTACTAGACTTAGTGCTTACTAATAAATGGCCCAGGGACAACGTGCATCAAATCCTCGTGGGTTACATCGCAGCCGGATCACGCAAACAGATCCAGTGTGTCCTTGAGTCATGCGCGTATACCCCTGAGCTCAGGAACAAAGAGCTGCTTTTACCCTTCCCCTCCTTTGGCGAGCGCGTGTACCTCCTCGGAAGGGCTGAGCTGGACATTTCCAGCCTTTTCCGGTGACTGCCAGGCTATGCATTCAAGAAATGCTCCTTCGTATTCTCCTCACTTCACTACGTAGGACCCAATGGGAAAACTTATTTGTCAAAGAAATCTCTCGTGGAAAGATATAGTAAGAACGGTGCTCTTACTAATATATCAAAGCTGGTGCGAATTCGTTATGCATTGTTATAAGAAAGACAATAATACTCTCATCGGAGAAATTTCTGAATGTAATTCCGTTAAAATGATAAAATATTGTATATTTTCTCTAATAAAAGATTTTTGTAAAAATTCGTTCGTCCGGTTCAAGGTTGTCTGTTACCAGAGATGTATTTACGTATTTACGAATGGGGGATGAGAGGGCAATTTTGTGGCAACGAGTCAGACATTTGGAGTTTGACGGAGGGAAAAAAAGGCATGGTTCGAAAAGAAGTTATTTTTAACGTCCTCCAACAATCGACAGTGCTGATATATATATTATATATATATATATATATATATTATATATATATATATATATATATGTGTGTGTGTGTGTGTGTGTGTGTGTGTGTGTGTGTGTATACGTATGTATGTATGTATGTATGTATGTGTGTGTGTGTGTGGAATATAAAAGTATTATGTGGTACGTATAAATATTTAGTAAGTCCACAGTGAAATTCTTGTTACAAAAACATAGTATGTTAATATATATATATATATATATATATATATATATATGTGTGTGTGTGATGTGTGTATGTATGTATGTATGTATGTATGTATGTATGTACATAAGTGGCATGTACTATTGTTGTAAGGCTACACTTCTCTATTTTTCTTAATTTCTATCTGTCCTCAAATGTAAAACTTCGAAGGAATAAATGAAAACTGTCTCACATATTCTCTTACACCGACACTTATTTCAGCCATACTTATTTTCAGGGATTATGCTGTTGATAAGCAGCCCCAACAGGAGCATCGTAAGGGTTGGTCTAGACATCAGATGCACGGTTGATGTGAATCTACTATAGTAGAAAACAAAAATCAAAGGTTAAAGCACTGCAGCGGTGCTCGCTGCTTCTGTAACCACAACCCTTCGCTGAATACCCTCGTTTATTCAAACTGTTCTCGCCTCCAGCCGAAGAGAGTTCCCTGGCAAACCATCAAGGACCTAAATCGGAAACCCACGGGGAGCCAGTCTCGCCCGCTTTCCTGGACGGTCATTCTGGTATGTAATATTTCCTTGTCGGTTTTCACTTTTATTTGCAATCTTGCTTATAACTTATTTTTTTTTTTTACTAACTCATTGATATATTGGTGTGTAGTTATATTGTAGATCTGCAACAACTTTCAGCGTAAGAATTTCTGTCTTTAACTTGAGTTTTAACCTTGAGAGGAAATGAAAAATAGAGGTGTTGTCTTAAAAGTGTCACAATTGTGCGTCAGCATTCAATGAGAATAATTACAAGAAAGACTGCCCCTAATTATATATACTCTATATTACTATATATATATATACATACATATATATGTATATATATATATATACACACACACATATATATATATATATATATATATATATATACATATATATACTATATATATATATATATATATATATATATATATATATATATATATATAGAGAGAGAGAGAGAGAGAGAGAGAGAGAGAGAGAGAGAGAGAGAGGTGTCTTGTCAGGAATTTCAAAATAAACCACGAAAAATTTAGACTGTCCAGCTTCTAGAATCTGAAAAATAAATCTTGACGTTAAGTCATTGATTAAATATTTAGCAACACAGAACACGTAATTAATGAATATTATTGTGAAATTTGATGAAGGCTATTTTATAAAAAAATCTAAATTGGACATTTTTATTCATTTCATCATTTCATTCGTCCATTTCTGTTATTTTCTGTTTCGCAACATATTTTCTCTCGTCCTTTTCCCTCTTAGGGACTTGTTAATTAATTTGGGTTTATTTCACGAAAATGCGCAAATAATAATAATAACAATGAGAATAATGTTATCTTTATGGTAGAGGGGAAGATGACGGCGGAGAGAAATAAATTTTTGGTAAATCTAGAGCGTAGCCCCATGGTATTATTTATAATAAGGGTGGAATTCTAATAGAGTTTTACTGGAGGTGGCTACTCGCCTCTATGCTGGAACAGTACGTCGGTTACAGCTCCTCAGTGGCATGGTTGGTTTGGTCTTGGCCTGCCACCTCGGTGGCGGCGAGTTAAATTCTCGGGCATTCAATTGAGGGGCCAGAGATGTGTGTTTCTGGTGATAGATAGAAGTTCACTCTGGACGTGGTTCGGAAGTCACGTAAAACCGTTGGTCCCGTTACTGAATAACCACTGGTATACCATGCAACGTAAGTACACCATACAAATAAAACAAACATACACACATCATATATATATATATATATATATATGTATGTATAATATGATATATATACATATAACATATATATATATATATATATATATATATATAATATTATTAATGTGGCAGTGATCACTGATTTTATTTTTATATATATGAGCCGCCTCCTGCCAGCAGAAACGGCTCTTGGGATGAGGTAGCTAGCCATACGCCCCTTTTCCTTCCCTTGGTGTCCATTTATAGCTGGGATGACTATACTCTGATTTTTTTCCATCTGTCCATCCGCCTGTGGTGGTTTTGTATGGTAACACTGCGTCCCGGGCTTTAAATAGTTATGCTATGTGTAAGTTTTAGGTAAATAAAAGGATATCTGGGTGTACATTTATAACTGAAAAGTGTTTTAATAACTGTATGCGAATTACACCGTTAATATTCGAAATAGGATATTGTTATTATTGTTGAATGTAAGCTGAATGTAACTATCTAAAGCCCGGGACGCAGTGTTACCATACAAAAACACCACAGGCGGATGGACAGATGGAAAAAAACCGAGTATAGGAGGTAGTAGACTAAAAGCGAACCACGGACTTGAGAAATGTGGGTGAAGATTTGTGTCATTACTGATACATTCGTTATTCCTTTGTCGACTTTCCAGTGAATTATAAGAGTGGTGGTTAGATGACTGTGGTGTATTACATCCGGGCTGGAACTGGAATATAGATTGAGGCCAAAGGTCTAGCGCTGGGACCTATGAGCTTATTCAGAACTGAAAGGGAAATGAACAGAAAGCAGCTTTATAAGGTGGGCAGGAGGAAAACCCTCATAGTCGCACTATTAAACAAATGTCAGGAGAAGGTGGAAAGTAAGATGGCAGATAGAGAATATCAATGGAGGTACAGTGAAAGGAATACAAGGGCCGGAGGGACGCTGTAAAGAACCTTAGGTAGGAAAGTTTTCAAGAATGGGGTTGCTGACCCAATGTCCTTTTTTTTTTTTTTTTCGACTCCACCTAAACTTTGTGGGCGTCTGGCCAGGAATCTGACCACGAACCACACTAGTGTGAAGCCGGTTCGCTTACCACTGAAAAAAAGGCGCTTGTGTACGTTAAACATGCTCATGTGTTCATTATTTCCTTATATATATACATATATATATATATATATATATATATATATATATATATATATATAATACACACACACACACACACACATATATATATATATATATATATATATATATATATATATATATATAATACAGTTGTCTGGTTTAGCTGAATCAGAATCACACCTTTGGTGGATTCTATTTCTGTTATTGGTAAACGCATAAATTTGGATTCCTGTTCTTGTTATGCAGTTAGTCAACTATTATTTCATTTTGTGCTTCAGACACTATCTTGTCTGCCAGAAAATAAATTTTATGAAAAATTTACTACCAAGTAAACGATAACATTATTAGGTGCATATTCAATAGAACTCTGTTTTTGCTTTTCATGGATACATGAGACCGTTCCAGACTTCCCAGCAAGTATACAACAAAGGTACAAACATGTGTACCAGTGCAAGCATGCATGTTTACATTTAGCCGTCTGAAAGATTATAGGGACCGTTAACTGCATGTTCAGCATCTGCAGAGCATCAGAAAACAAACATGGGCAAATTATTCACCAAAATGAACTTTCTCTTAGCAAGCATTATGCTTAAAATGGATTAACAATAGGAATCAACATCTTGCGGCTGGCAGACATCACCACTGTCTAGGGTTCAAGGACTTGGCGAGTGAACCGGTATCGAGGCTTAGGCAGTAAGACCGCTTAGTGCCTCACTGACTGACACTGACTCGTGTTTCCAACTTCTCATTTCAGCCGAGTCCCGTTGAGGAATACCTGTGGACTGTGAACGCAAACCTTTCAAGACTGTGAGTTAGTCAGGGTGCTCAAGTCAGTTAACGTTGAAACTCATGCTTGAGAGTGTTTAAGTGTTTTAAATAAGACGTAAGATCTTATACTACGATCTCCAGCTTTCGGATTACAGACTGGTAAGTGGACCGACTCGATGTAAAGGTCATTATGTACGTTTGCATGAGGAAAAAATCAAGCACCGTAAAGAAGCTTCGTCTGTCCTTAACTGGCTGAGATGCAGTTGTTGAAAGCTCACGCATGGCGTAGCTAATAGAGAAGAGGCGTGACATGTGTGGAACATATGACAACGGATGCATACCTACTTCTTTCCTACCGCTATCCCTACAATAAGGGGTCGGTTGCTTGATGCGCCTAATCTACTACCTTCCTCACGTCATCAAGCGTTGTTTATTTTTGGCAAAGGAGTTTTTAAGACCGCATGCCCTTGCTGTCATCAAGCACAGTTATTGGCCTCGCCTTTGACTGAAAAGTCCACGTGCAAGGCAGCAGTTTCCATAGCTATTTGCGGTGCACCTAGCCTTTTACTGAAAAGCAAGACCGCAAGGCAACAGCTGTCCTTTTAATCACCATTTTACGAGACGCAGGATCTACGGCGGTAGTATTCTTACACCCCTACTAGGTATAGGGTCAGAAAGAACGGATGCATACACACACGAGTAAAAAAAAAAGGGGGGGGGGGGGCGGGGGAGCATATACAAGCCATGGAAATGCAAAGACTGCAAGATGAATCTTCTTTCCTGGTCCAAGAAAGCAAGGACAATTCATTGCTTTTAACTAATCCCACTGAATTCAGTTATTGCTGTAACACCGGTGGCAACGCGAAGAAAGGGCTGCCCCAATATGACCCCTTTTCCTAAGGCTTCCCTCTAGCTATTAAGATCCTCTTACACCATTGTTACCACATTACGTTACCAGAACACTTACTTAGGTAATAAATGCATTATATGCAAATGATAAACGTATATGTAAATTTACACGTTTGTAAACAATCTTCTTCATCAAGTTATAACAGTTCAGGAATAATCAAAGAAAATTAATTACGTTTCTGGTGATGCGCCTGGAAAGACGAATTCACGCTGCAGTAGGCTAATCATCCTTAGGTATTTAGGTTGAACTACTATGAAGAATCTATAACCCTCAATACGTTTCACGGATGTTTAGACGGTTTCTCTCTCTCTCTCTCTCTCTCTCTCGTCTCTCTCTCTCACTCTCTCTCTCTCTCTCTCTCTCTCTCTATATATATATATATATATATATATATATATATATATATATATATATATATATATATTATATATAATATATTCTATTATTATATATATATATCATGTTTATATATATAGTTTTTTCTCATATGAAGTTAACCTAAATAAGGAGGACGGCTATACTGATCTGGAACATGAAGTGTGCTTACAAATGTGTATTGTGTATATGTATATATATATATATATATATATATATATATATATATATATATATGTGTGTGTGTGTGTGTGTGTGTGAGTGTATGTGTGTGTGTGTATGATATATATATATATATATATATACTATATATATATATATATATATATTATACGTTTTTGTGTATCAAATAAATGTGTGAATGTTTGTTTGTGTATACATATGTGAATACTACTAATAACTCCTAGGAATTCATTGATTCATATGACTTCAAACTGGCGTGACAATTCCTAATATCGTAAGACCCAGAAAGGCTTTGTAAGGTCTCGGTTAACGAACACAAAATTTGCCCTTCCAATCTATAGATATTTATAGATAAATACTTGAAAGTATTCCCACGCCTAACATCTTTAAAACTGGATGCATTTGCGAGTCGCCATCGATATTAACCAATCAAAGAAATACTGCAATGATTAAGCTAATATTCAAATAACGCCGTCATTGACCTTTCGTGATGAGGTAACAATGGTACGAGGGAATAATGTTCTAAATAAAGATGGGAGCCTTTGGAAAATGGTCATGTCAGGCTAGACCTTTCTTCTTGTTCTTGTGCGTTGCTGCAATAATTGAATTCAGAGGGATTAGTGACAGAATGGACTTCCCCTTCTTGCTTTCTGGGAACAGGAAACGCGCTTCTAGAATCACCTTGCAGTCTGCATTTGCATGGCTTGTATCTCTCTCATTTGTTTGTTTTTTATTTTTCTTTTTTTTCTTTTTTGTACGAATCCGTTCATTCAAAAATTCCACATATGAGTTTACAATAATCATTCTCATGTCTATCGTGTTAATCAGCGTGTTTATCATTTTATTTCGTGCATTAACTTTTTATTTATTTTTACGCTTTTGCGTCTGTATCCGCTCTGCCGTGAATGTCATATACTCCAAGAGATTATTATTGTTATTTCTCATAAGTGTTTCCACTTTCCACACTGTTGATAACTCTGATTTAATCTATAAACTTTTTCATTTTAAAAAAATGTTTTCTCCCTATCTAAGAAGCTTGTAAAACTGCTTTCCTTTGACTCCCCCAAACTTTGATATATTCGGGCGCCATCATTTATCACCCTATATTTTTATAAAGGTTTTATCCAATCGATTTGATGAGCTCCCTCATGCTCACTCCACTGTAGTTCCAGCGCACAGACAACCAAGAATGCAAGTCTCCACGTACAGCTGTGAAGCAACGCCATTTCGCGCCGTAAATTATAGACATTTAAGCCGCCATTAGAATGTACGACGATAATCCTCTGTTGTTAAGAGCACAGTGACGTGATTTCTTCGCGTCTGGCGTTGCAACGTATTGTTTGTATCTGTCGCTGAAGGTGTTTCTTCTTTTTATTCCTCATCGTCCTTTTATCCTTATATATATATTATATATATATATATATATATATATATTTATATTATATATATACGTGTATATATATATATATATATATATATACGTGTATATATATATATATATATATATATATATAATATATATATATATATAATGCGTGCGTGTGTGTGTGAGGTGTATTTGAGCCTATGAATAAATAGTGTCTTGGGAACATTATGCACTGCTTAAAAAAGCATACAAGAAGAAGGTGTGTAGTAAAGTCTGGCTTAGTTTTTCGTGTCGCTTCTGTTTAAAAACCTAAGAAACGAACAGAGTTAAATGTTCCTTGTTGCTGGTGTATACAGTCCCCGTCACTGAGTAGTTCGCGTTTGTATACTGGCCCATTTATTGATGAGGCATCTTCATCGTCCTCTCTCTCTCTCTCTCTCTCACATGGTTTTTCTTCTATCTCATGCATATATGTAAATAGTCTTCATAGAGATGATGGTCATCTATTGTCAGTTATGCATATTTTTGCCATTGGAATAAATTTACCACCGAATGCATACTTAGACATAATCATCTTGATCATATCATCGTAAGTAGTTTATAAGTGATGAAATCGGGCCATCTGGAACTTACGAATTATGTGAGTTGGCACTTATGTGCGTGTTCGTGTTATCGATTGGACGGAACCTCCAATTAGGACTCTCATTTCCCTTGACGATATTGATTGATCTCCAAATGCACTACTTAAAAATTTAACGTTATGGCAACCTTTAAAGGTACGTGTAACCTCTCATATGAATACCTTTTTGTATGATTATGTTTGGGTCTTTAATGGACGTAAACTTTCTGCCAGTAACCACCAGTGAGAAAAAAACTGAATATGATTCGCCTTACGTGTATAAATAATTTGATGTTTCGAGACAATATAACTTGGTAATTAGGCATAGAAACATTACCACTGATCATTTTGATATCCGTTTCCGATGAATTCAGCCTCGTCATTCTTTGAAATCGATTGATATGTATTTAAGAGTGAACATAGAGATGGTTGAATAAATGTGATGAATGACTGTAAGTTGAGTTGTCTCGCTTCCATGCAAAATAATCATAATATCAAAAGAGTCGAACGGTTGTTCTTTGGGTCTTCATTGATTATAAAATTTCCTGTTTGAGACAGTATTATATTCACCGAATTATATGTTATTACTTTGCTCATTTATATTATTATAACAAGAGTAAACCGTGCAAGCCAGCATACACTGGCCCGGTATGCGCATGCGTGCAGCGATCGTACACAAATTTGTCCTGTACGCTAGTAAAACAAATTGTACCGTCAAAGGAAGCATATGTAAGGTTCATCTTGAGGCAGTTTTATTTTTATTTAAAAAAAAAAATTCTTACGTACCTCACAGCGGCTTTCTCGTCAGCCCCTCCTCCACCTCGCCCGTTCAAAACCCCCACCCCACCCCTAATCCCAACCCCAACACAAAACACCGACTCGCCACCACAGCTATGTCCGCTACTTTCTAGGAAAGGTTTTGCCCCTCGCTTAGTATTCATTATTTGAGAGAAAGCGAGATGATGGGTCCCTTACTCGTAGTTCTGTCGCAATTAGATCGGTAAATAAGTCCCGGGATTTGTTTTTGTAATTGCCATTTTTGAAAGTTTTGTGAGCGGTAATCTCCTTTGCATGTAATAAGAACCGGCACATAATTCTCTGAACAGTTGCCAGTTAATCATTTTTGTATTCAGCCTTCCTCAAAATGTAATGACGATGTTACAGTAATATTTTTACATGTTCGTGATTCAGCCTAAGTGAATATTTTATTATTGTTTAGAATCGATCTACGGCATCCTTTTGTTTTTTCCCGAGAAAACAAGCATTAAACAGGAGCGGCAAGTCATTCCTATTGCTAATACTTGACGCGTTATTTTAATTTTCTCTCTCTCTCTCTCTCTCTCTCTCTCTCTCTCTCTCTCTCTCTCTCTCTCACACACACACACACACATCACACACACACACACACATGAAGAGCGACTTCAAATCACGTTTATAAATAGCATTGTTTATTATCTAGACCTTGATACTTATTGTACCGCCGAGTGTGCATCACTCTCTTGAGGGACAAATATGCGCTTTCTCTCAAACCTAGTTTTCCTCCTTTAATATAACCAGTGAATTATGCACTTTTTTGTTAGTCGAATTGTTGCAGGCTGCAGCTGGGATGGAAGAAAAAGAGTATAACTCTATAGACTTGAGTGGTCACTGGTCCGTTAAAAAATGTATAGCATCAGAATGGAAGGAGCTCAGCGAGGTAGACTAAGCTTCACCTGACTGGAATGAAACCATTAATGGGATGTTCATCAGAATCTCTCGTTTAGATGCTCATCTCTGTCGATATTGAGCAACTTTTTTTTATTTTAATGCCAGTTTATTTGCCCTCCTAAAATCCCTGGAATCCATCTGGGCGTGCCCTCTCACACCGTTATTCTGTGACGTCAGCATCCCCCCTGATCTCGTGTGTCGCTGAGACAGTCGAGTCGAAGTCACTTGTGTTGGTTACGATGATGGCGTACTGGTGATCTAGCTCTGCTGAAGGAATTCGAGTGTGCTCGTGGTTGAAGTTTTAAGTGAGATAATAAGTTTACTTTGTTGAAAATTTCAGTGCGTATAAGACCTTGGGAGTTTGGAAGGAAGGTATTTTGTATAGTCTTCCGGTGATAGGTCATGACTCGTGTAGCGGTACTAGCGTAATTTAAGGGCAATGTCATATGATTAAACTGTAATTTATGCATAGTATTACTGTGGAAAAACGAGTAAATCAGATGTGTACGTGACCTGTACTAGATCATCCATCTTGTCTTATTTTCCCCCAATGCAACTTACTAAATTTTCTCTTGATTTTGTGAGGGTCCAGGCACTAATATGAAGCCTCTAACTAGCCTAGGTACGAATCTTATTAGGAAAGAAGGAACTAAATATTAATTCATTTCCTTCCATATTTCTAAGAATTCAGTGGAAAACCATATCCAAAAATATTGAGAACTAGTGCCATGCCTTTCCAAATACCATTTTCTCCAAGTGTATTAAGAAATATTTTAAAGTTTACATTGTCGAGATTTTCGGGTTTCTCTCTCTCTCTCTCTCTCTCTCTCTCTCTCTCTCTCTCTCTCTCTCTCTCTCTCTCTCTCTCTCGCTGCTGCTGCTGCGTCATACTCTTGCTGTGTATCTCGGGGGCCCTCTGTTCATCTGTGGCAATTTTCCGTCCTGTCTCGTCCCTCCACTCTTGTAGCTCTGTACTTGAATAGTTCTTTCGTCCTGTCTTCTATCCTTGTTTAAACCTTATTCTCTTCCTTTCTACAAGATTGTTAATCGAAACTTATTTTCATTTTAATTATTGATGACAAGCGTAAGCATAAAACATTCTGGCAAATTGCTAATAAGTAACGTTTAGTCCGTTTGTATCTTGGTCAGTTACCCTTTGGAGATGGAGATAGCCTCAACTCTGGTACTTTTCGAAATAATGACTTCAGCGGTAGGGCTGAACTTATAGATTCAAAGGGAATGTCACTGATTAAGACATACTGATATTGCAAGTGCCTTCATCATCTGCTTTTGAGTGATCCTTACGGCATTTATTCAGCACTGCAAATTCTCGGATTCAGATCTTTTGTAGTAAGCGATCAAGTTGAGCTTTCAGTATTATATCGACCGTTCCCTTGTTTCAAGTTCACGCCGTAAGTTGATCGAATATAGTTCTTTGTTACTAAAGTAAACACATTTCTATGAATTCAGCTCGTCCAGAACTATGGTTTATTAAATACCATTTTTTTCGTTGTTTCGTAAAAAGAAGTTAGAAAATTACAGGAGGCCGTTGGTCTATGAAGAAATTGTGGAAATAAGGAATTTCCTTAATGGGAATTTGCCATGTAGGGAGATTTTGAAAACAATATTTATGCAAAAACTGCGAGTGTAAACTATTTTTCTGTAATACACCACTTTTATATGAACACATGAAAATGGACCTTATATTTAATGAAGAAAATACGAAATTAGACTATGGAAGGGAATTGGTGACCTTCGTTAAAGCAGGAGGTAACCTTGACTTGTTAAGGGACTTATAAGAGCAAAATTCAGCTGAGACTCGACGTCGTCAGTTCGGAATCCAAAAACCAGATAGAAAACGGTGGGAATTCTCAAGGGGTGCAGCCGGTGGCGATGTTCTTTGTTGTGGTGGCATGTTGGCGTGAGAAATTTCATGATAGGGAGTCGTAAAGCTTTTTATCTCCTCCGAGGTTATGTTTCTGGTTTGATTTGTTGATTATTTTTAATTTATTTTTCTGTTTGCAGTGTTTGGTTACTTCTTTGTAGAAGAATGATCTATATTCGTAATATTTTAAAACTCACGGTATATTTTTTTTCTCCTCTAAGATAATTTTCAGTTTGCGTATGCAGTCATGGAAAATTAGCTATTTTAATAAATCGTGAGGTCTATTACGAATTTTTACTAAAGGTCTGTCAATAAAC
Organism: Macrobrachium nipponense; assembly: GCF_015104395.2. Classification (NCBI taxonomy): domain Eukaryota; kingdom Metazoa; phylum Arthropoda; class Malacostraca; order Decapoda; family Palaemonidae; genus Macrobrachium; species Macrobrachium nipponense. Next base: position 32,923,269 of record NC_061089.1, read on the forward strand.
AATAACACTTTTTGAAAGAGATCGATGTGAACTTTGGCGTTACAATAGCTCTGGTCATCGACGATAACTTTTGGGGAGGAGAAAGATACCTTAGGAGTAGTGGGAGGCGGGCCGGTGGATGGCGGGTTAAGTTGGGGGGGATTGATTGTTCAGACTGGGCGGAGGTTTGCGGTCTCAGAATGCTCCTGTTTTGAGAAGTCATACGTTTCCATTTGACTCTTAAGATTTTCATGAGGAGTTGACCATAGTCTAGACCTTTTTTATTCCTTGGATATTTCCTCGAGGGGATGGGGTCGTTATGTAGGACTCATATTTCTTGGAGGTCATTATCTATATGATACTGGCAATCTTTTGTTTATGCTTGTACGGGCTTGTACTAAACACGCCGCAGAAGTGGATACATACATAGAAGGCTAAAACCCTGGGGGGTCACTACCATAGGAAAGGTCCTATTCGTGTTCCCCTGGAGAATGTTCTGCCTTTCCCATGCTCGTCGGTGCCGAGGAAGACGACATGACATGCAAGGAACTTCCTGGTTGTCATGCAGCTTTCTTCCTAGGTGACTGCGTGTCCAATGAAGACGCACGTCGGTAGTAGTGAGAGAGAGAGAGAGAGAGAAAGAGTGTTGTCGAATCGGACCGGAGGAGATTTACCCGTACGACGGTTTCTAGACCGTGAATTTAGGGCTACTTACCTCTATTGATTTTCATATGCATTGCGGAGTTTGCATGTAAATAGACTTCTAAAGGTTATTTACATGTGCTCGTTTTATTTTCGTTCGTAATAACTTTGCGTTTTCACTTGATTTTTTCGGTAACTTGATGAAGAAAGTAGGTCTTGACAGATTTCAAAGTAACGTTTGCAGGATTTTCATTCTTGGCAAAAAAAAAAAAAAAAAAAAAAAAAAACAAAAAAAAAAAAAAAAAAAAAGTAAGGCATGTTGCGGATTAATTGAGAATAGAAATACATAATAAATTCAGGTAATAAAGCTCTGCAAAAATTATCGATAATTAGTAAATAAATAAATAAGCAAATTGCATGGACAGTGCGGCCTAATTGCATTCTGCAGATTAAGAAACTTTTAAAAGTGGTGACCCCCCACCCCCCTCCTCAATTGCGTTCTCAAAAACCCCCATATAATCAATCACTTTAATATATCTTTTCTGAATTATTTGTTTTTATGCAATAATATTAATTGACTGATCTATTCCATAATACACAGTATGGTCTGAAATGTATACATAAGTTTGAAAAGGGCGGTTTCTTGAAGTTAATAACTGTAGAATTGTTCAAAGTAAAATAAAATGGTTTGAGGCTCTTCTCACAAAAAAAAGCTATATGGGCCTAAACATTATATTACTTACCTTGATAGATTAATACCTTCTGGGGCCACTTGCAAAGGCAAAAAATAACGTGCTTAGACATAGTTTGTTATTCTTATGCTTATTAATGATTATAAGAGCTATTTTCATATTAATTATCTAATGGTAGATGTTTTCCTTTTTCTGTACTTCACATTACTTATAGAGCAGACAGTATTACAGGTAGTGATAGTAAAAACTACTTCTATTACTGTACCTTGATGCAAATCCATGACGCAGTACGAATGGATAGTGAAATTGTACGAGTGTATGTAATATATATATATATATATATATATATATATATATATATATATTATATATATATATATGGCTGGTAAAAATGTTCTGTTACAACAGAATTCCATCCAAGAAAAGGATCCCATAAAAACGCCAAAATATTGAAAGTAAGCACTATATTTCAGAGGCTGTTGTTTCTCTTCAGGTAGGCAATGAAAAAAAAAAATATATATATATATATATATATATATATATATATATATATATATTATATGACTGGTAAAAATGTTCTGTAACAACAGAATTCCATCTAATAAAAGGAGCCCATAAAAACACCAAAATATAGAGAGAAAAGTACTATATTTCAGAGACTGCTGTCTCCCTCTTCAGGTAGATGAATGAGAAAAGTTTACAGAAAAGGTGGTATTTATACCAAGAGGTCCATCCACAGGCAAGCCAATTTAGGTCACCCCCGCTGATAATCTAAATTCCTTTTCTTGATGTTTTAATAATCAGAGACACGACAGAATACAAGTTTACCATATACAGAAAACCAACGTTCTCACTTTCATACACTCACTACTTCAGCTATCACGACATTATTATCAAGATAGGTGTAGCTAGCAACCTGTTCCTAAGAGCCTTACGAATTTTTTCCCCAGAATTCCTGGAAAAAGAATTTGAACTAATTTGCAAGCAACTTTCGTCTTTAAAGTATCCTGACCATATAATTGAGAAAGCAACTCACAAAGCAAACGTAATTTTCTACCGACCCCCTAAAGACAAGACAATAAAATAAAAATTCCTCACCTGGACACGATTAAGAGAGTAACCCACACCCTCGGAAAATCTAACCCTTTTCCATTTACTTACCCAAAAACCTTAGCCAAATCCCTGATTAACGTCCAACAAAAGACATCTCCTAAGGACACTGGGGGTATACGAAATCCCATGCCAGGACTGTGACCAATCTTACATCGGTTTTAAAGGTAAATCACTTCCCCAGAGATTAATACAACACAAACAGTCAGTTAGGTATGGACAACAGAACTCGGCTATTTTCAAACATATAAATGAACATAACCATAGAATAAACTGGAATTTGTCACGTGTAATTTATAGCAGCAACTGCTGGTACAAGAGTCAAATGATGGAATCGGCCTTAATAAAAGAGAGGCAGGTAATGAACATCTCAAAAGGAGCATGGATTTCAGATACGATCGACAAGGTTTTCATTCAACCAACACTTAAGAAGATTAAAGGAAGATTATCAGTGGGGGTGACCTAAATTGGCTTGCCTGTGGATGGACCTCTTGGTATAAATACCACCTTTTCTGTAAACTTCTCATTCATCTACCTGAAGAGGGAGACAGCAGTCTCTGAAATACAGTACTTTTCTCCCTATATTTTGGTGTTTTTATGGGCGCCTTTTATTAGATTATATATATATATATATATATAATATATTATATATATATATCTATATTATAATATAATAATTGTGTGTGTACTATTGTAATATATATATATGTAGTATATATTATTTAGTGTGTTATTAAACAGCGAGAAAGTTAAGCCTGAGATTTGTAGAAAATAAAACGCGGGAAAGACAATTGCAGTGGAATTTTATGAAAGCCCTGTGCGTCACATGACGGAAGATATTTATGTATATATCATATATGTGTGTGAGTGTGTGCGCACGCGCGCGTCACAATCCTCAGGCGTGCGTGCGTAGCTCTGAAAAAACGATCAAGGCTGGATGACCAGAGAGAGCGGAAATTAAAATGTTTATATATATATATATATTATATATATATATATATATATATATACTATATATATATATATATCTGACCGCATGCATTCCCCTTAAATACAGCAGTGTAGTGAAACGCTTCACCTTTTGCATCAGGCGCATAGAGGCGCACGAGTAGTTGTCACATGAAACTTTCAAAAGCTGGAAGACGTTGAGCAGAGCAGTGACGCCAGCAGCATTCAGTAACATATTACTATCTTTGCTTTTGTTGTTGTTGCATGGCCTCGTCCGTACTGCGTTCTGTCGATGTGCGTCGTTGAAACCCATCAAGGGTAATGAGAACTTGGCATGACTTGTGAATTCATTGTTTCTTACATTGTCTGCAAAGCGGTTCCGTCACAGCACACAGCATGCTAACGTTCACAACAAGCAATCAATGTTCTTAGAGTGCTTAGTTGTCAAGATCGATCTCCGGGCTCTGGTGCATGGGCCTAGCGTGTACCAACCTTTCCGTTGTTTCTGTTGTCTTGGGTATTTGATTATTTTCTTTTTAGTAGTTGTTACTTGTGCTTGGGATAGTTCTACAGGTATGCTTTTGCCATTTTTGCCATCGTATAGTTCTCGTACGTTGTCAGCAGTTATTTGTTTTGTCTTCTACGCCTATTCGTCAAGTTCGGTAGATTTTAGTAGTTCCTCGCTGGACGAGTGGTTTTCGCGCTCGGCTGCCAATCCGGTGGTCCGAAGTTCGAATCCCGGCTCGGTCAACGCGGAATCAGAGGAATTTATTTCTGGTGATAGAAATTAATTTCTCGGTATACTGTGGTTCGGATCCCACAATAAGCTGTAGGTCCCGTTGCTAGGTGACCAGTTGGTTCCTAGACACTTAGAAATATCTAATCCTAAGGCTGGCCAGAAATATCTAATCCTTCTGGCCAGCCTTAGGAGAGTTGTTAATCAGCTCAAGTGGTCTGGTAAAACTACGATATACTTTAACTTTTTTGTGGGTTTAGTGGTAGCACGTACTTTTCTTTATATATAATCCATCGTTATTTTTTTTTTTAAATAATGCACTCAAAATACTAACGCAGAATTCAGTTACTCGGTGGTATGGATGCATATGTTGAAAATCGTTCCTGTTTATCAGGAAAAGTGGTAATAATTTAAAGTGATGGTAAAAATTGTAAATCTGAAACCTTACTTTATAGACATTAAAGAACACGCAAGTGTCTAAACGTGTTTTTTAGACGTATTTTACCTTAGCATAACATTTTGTATAATTTCAAGAATTTATGTCTTATTATTATTATTAATTTCCATCGTCATTTTGCTAATTGAATAATTTTTTATAACAGTACCAGACGTAGCTCTCTTTGTTCAGATGAAATGTAACAGCATTTATTCTCTCTCTCTCTCTCTCTCTCTCTCTCTCTCTCTCTCTCTCTCTCTCTCTCTCTCTCCTTCCGGGATGAGGGAGTAAGGTGTTGCCTTTTGGCGACAATGCATGTTGACTTTTTTTCCCTTTTCGGGCCTTTTTCAGAGTATCCATTTCCTGTTTGCCCCATTGTCAAGTTGATGAAGTCGTCGAATTTGCATATGTATCTGCTTGTATTTTCAGGTGAATTCGTGGATAAACTTATATTTCTGTTGTAAGTGCTCTTGTACTGTCACTGTGGTGTACGTACTTGTGTGTGTGTGTGAGGGGTTGGGTGGTCTGTGTTTAGCATGAAATTGAGGTGAAAATAAGAGACTAAAAAAGAATCAAGTGCAGATTTTTAAATTGACAAGGTAATTAATAGACACTGAGGACAGACATGTGTAGCCACGTAGACCAAGAAAACCAACATATAAACTTATTTTTGACTAAGACAACTCTACAACAAAATCCAGAAAGCTGTACTTGGTTGGAATCAAATATGATTCTCATCAAATTTAAAAGTGTTGGTGTCATATTTATACTGAAAAAGGATGGCGCATGACAGTTACTCTCACTTCTCTGTCGTCAATTTCTTGAACCATTTCCCACCATCTGGAACTTTTAGACCCCATAACTTAATACTAACAAATTCCAGATGGTAAAGAAAATTATTCATGGAAGTAATGACGGAAAAATAGGAGTGACTGTCATACGTAACTTTTTTCATTAAAAATATGACACCAATACTTTTAATTTTGATGAAAACCAGACCGCGTTCAAAGCCATCAACCTTCCTCCTCCTTTTGCACCCCCATGGAACGGCTCTCTGGAATTTCATTTTCCGTAGACCCACTTCTCCCCTTTCGAATGTTTTAGACCGACTCACCTAGAAGGTGAGATCAGAGAAGAAGTACCCCTTCGGGCACTGTAAATCCAGAGTGCAGTATGATGAGGTGCAGAGGGAAAAAGACAAAAGATTGACGACCTTTGAGTTGAGTTGAATATAAAATTTAGGCCAAAGGCCAAGCACTGGGGCCTATGAGGTCATTCAGCGCTGAAATGGAAATTGACGGTAAAAGGTTTGAAAGGCGTAACAGGAGGAAAACCTCGCAGTTGCACTATGAATCAAGTGTTAGGGGAGGGTGGAAAGTAAGATGAAGAAAGAATATATGAAAGGAGGTACAGTTAAAGGAACTGCATAGTGGTTGCAGCTAGGGGCCGAAGGCACGCTACAAAGAACCTTGAGTAATGCCTACAGTGCACCGCAGGAGGGCCACTGACGGAACTACCTCCCTACGGGGTTGACGGCTTTTGAGTGATGTCTGAACTTTTTTCAAAATCAAAACTTGGTGTCATTTACGTGGAAGCTACATTAGTAATAGTATATGATTCGTGTACGTGGAAGAGGAGTCGATAGGTTAAGAAATGGGATACTTGAGATTGTGTTGAAATGGCCTGAGCAAGTAGAGAAACAGAAGTGAGGGAATTTTAGACAAGTAGATGTTGGTACGAAAAAACAATTAAAAGCTATGCAGTGCCCAACCGGATTGCTTAGGAAGGCAGTTCATGTTGATGCACCACGATACATGCATAGGGTTTTCATATTCAGTGTAGCACGAAAGTCCGCGTCCTTGATAATAACATAAAATCCACCCAAGAAGGCGACTTGTTCACGACCCGGTTTCCACTCGCCTTCTTACGTGGATTTGTTAATGTATAGGGTTGACTGGGTATTCCCAAACTCAACAGTTGAGCTAAAGACGTGTTTTAGTGTTGGAGGTAGTAACCTTCCAGAGCTTGGCATGTCTTTAAGGGCGAGATTCAAAGCCCCTGCCCTTCTCTACCTTAACTACAACTGACATCAGTTAACTAGCTACCAAGTACACAGTTCATTGCTTAGGTCATCAGAGACAAGTTGTGATTGATGCCTGAGCTCAGTCTAGGCAGGGCTGGTAACCGCTGAACCATGGAAATATCCACACATACACACAAACACGGACGTATGTGACTATCATGGACACCATCTGTTTCGATAAGGCCATAAACCTCTTTCCCCCTCGAATCCGGAACTATTTACTTTCTCTCTCTTGTTTCGCTGACCATTTTACCTCAGCAGGCTCAGAGCAGATGTCTTTCTGCTGTGAAACTGATGGTAACATCAGTCAGTATGTATTCCTTTCCCTTGTCTTACGGTTTTAGTTGGTCGGTGTTTAGAACAATTCAGTATTCTGAGAAGACAACAGATGTTTTAGATTGTTTAATTTCTCGGTCACATTAACCATTATTGCCTGTTGTACTACTACAGTGACCTCATAAATTCCCTTTTACTTATCACTGTGAAATAGAAAAGGAATCAAGTGGAAGACTTCTCCCATCTGGTTGGAAATCGAACCCATGTCATTGAAGGAGACTTCGATTAAGTACTTAAGCCTTTAATGCCACCACCTTGCAAATATTCAAATCGGAATAACTGGCTGAATATCAGAGTGATCAAACCCCTGAACTTTACTGATTTGTTTGCGTAGTAAGGCATTGCGTCGCCTATGGTTACTAAGCCATGTTATAGCCACTGTCTAGATCCGTGGTTATAGAAAGACGCCCATGTGGGACAATGTTGACAGTACTCTCTTCCCTTCGGCCTCTTCTCGATTAGCTGTTCAACTTCTTAAATTTATCCTTGCTCTTAATTTTCCTCTCTCATTCAAGAACAAGTCCCACGGGCTCCCCCCTTCGGTGTATAGGATTGCCAGTAAGTCGTGTTTAATGTGGGAAAGGGTGGTCTGTCGGGTGTTATGATGCCGTCTGTGAGGAGGAGGAACTCTCCCCTCTAGCATGAGAGCTAATTCAAAGTAACTTCGGATCTGGTCACCTGTAGGATGGGTGTCCACCAAAAAAAAAAAAAAAAAAAATGCTTCCGGCAAATAAACCCCTTGAATATGTGTGAGGCAGGGCTTAGTGATAGCAACGTCATCTCGTGTATGCTTCTTGAAAACCGGAAATGTAAAAGAAAAAAAAAGTATGCAGGGAAAATAAGCTTAAAATAGCAAGATAGGATAGGTCTTCATCGAGACTTTGTTGAGATATTGTCGTACACGCAAATGGCCGTCGATACTTTAGCGTAAAACATTATTTTGTAAGGATTCATCTTACTCGGAAAGAAGCCAGACTTCACTGAACTTGCGGAAGATAAGTGTTGAACTATTGGTGATATGGAAATCCGCCACCTCTCTCTCTCTCTTCTCAAAACTAGCATATGAAATCCGTAGTAAGAAAATTGTCCAATGTGTATTTGTGAATTGAACTAGAAATTCCCGTTTATTTTAGTAGTTGATACCTGTATCATAATCATCAACGTTGTCTTTATTTAATTACTCAGGTACGTAGTTTATAGCAAATTATATAGAATTCTATATGCTTTGATTCATAGATGCGTATTTAATGCTTCTAATAATTAGCAGGTACTGTATACACATTGCGTCAGATACAGTACTAATTTCCAATACAATTTCTTTCGTCCCATATCCTTCATTTGTATAGGTGACAAATGTTTTCTCCAAGTAGAGATTTAAGCTAGAATCAGTTGTTTTTGTGTAAACGGTGAACATATGCAGCCGATGTCATTGTAACCAATGGTGGATGCTGAGCAGCATGAACAGCCAGTCTGATTAGACTCAGTAATATCGGCTGTGGAAATTTAAATCATACCTTTCCAAGAAGGCTTGTACAGCTTTCCAGTAGACTTATAACATCGAAGTTGTGCAAATTTAATGCCACAGAGTTCCTCTTGATAACAGGAGAGGAAAAGATAAGAAAAAAAAAAAGTCAGGTTGTAAGTGGTTAGGATCTCCCCTGGTTCCTGGAATCACTAATGCACTGGTGTCACCCGTTGCTAGTTGCCTTAGTGCGTTTCTCCTGATAAAGGGATAGACTGAGATTCGAGCTAAGAATTATAAATAACCTCCCATTAATCGGTTTCATGTACCGAAGACAAGTGACTAATTAGTCGGCTACGAATACTTCTTTTTTCTTAATTCGGCCATTTTTGTTTTTACCTTGGAGGTTATATCATGACAGAACGTGTTTCGGGGTAACGGACATTGATAATGTTTGAAACCGATATTCACGATGAATGTACAAACACACACACACCGAGTAGGTATATGTAATTTTTTTTTGCTATGTAGTTACATTACCGTTTTTTTTTTTCCAACTTGAAGAAAAGTACCTCTGTTCTCGATGCTTCTTATGTCATTACAAATTGTGTAAGGCACATAGGTTTGAAACCTCTGAAAGAAGGTTGTTCCCTGTAGATGTGTTTTTATATGTATGCATGCATTCATTTGTGGAGTTAATACTCACACTCACGCAAAAACACACACACACACACACACACACACACACATATATATATATATATATATATATATATATATATATATAGTATATATATATATAGTATATATATATTTATAGAGAGAGAGAGAATGGTTGGTGTAGCTACTGGTAAAATTATAATATTTGCTGGAAGAATTTCATACCTAGAATGTGACTTTTGCACAGAAACCTTAAAGATTCTACCACATAATAAACTTTTTACAAAGTAGGTACTACATATTTTCCATCTAGACGCAGTGTTCAGACAGACAGTGAGTGATGCTTGAACCCAACTTCGATAAATCCGCAGTTCTTCCGTCTTAACACACACACACACACACACACACACACACACATATATATATATATATATATATATATATATATATATATATATATAAAGATGCCTTGGTTACTGATGACTCATGTTACCAACATGCTTAACCACACAATTATTTCTTTTTTTTACCAAGAAACTCTAATCATATTATTATTGTTAAATGAGGCTAGCCATGTTTCGGCACAAGACTATATCTCTTAGCCAGAGAGGGAACTGGAAGTTGGTTTCTACAGCTCGTGTTTCGGAAGATAAGATGTATGTGTTTACTATTATTTAACTTTTCTTTTCAAACGGATTCTTAAACAAAGACATACTAGAGAAAATTTAAGACTTCTTAGTGAGATCATTTGATATATATGTTTACCCCAATTATGGGTAGAAAATGGTCTTGTTTATGGCACTGCTGTCATAGCTCTTAGATTAAGAACAATATTTGCTCTAGTACCATAGCTCAGAAATACATGTGAGAGAAATTCAAGCTTATATATAAAACATCCTGGCCAAAGGACTCTAGAAGGCCTCTGTACAATTTAAAGTTTATTTACCAATATTCGAATATTGTCCTTAATATTGACGTGTCTGATATTGAGTCAATGTTCTTAAGTCAATACTATTGATGATAGCCTAGGGAGGGGCCCGCTTAAGGCTCTGGCGTTAACGTTGCGTTCCACCCCAATCCCTTTAACAACCTATAAAAACAACCCATCGGTATATGTATTAGTTTGGTACTTTAGTTTAAATTTTTTAGGACGGTGACACAATTTACAAACGAAAGTTTCCCAATTTCACTCCGCCATTCCAGATATTTTAGATATTTATGTGTATACATTTTTTTAGGACCTGTTTTCTCAGGGGGATGAAACTGCTTTTTTTTTATCTACAAATTCGTTCACCTTGATTATGCCATTGTCCACAGCACTCTTTAAATCTGGTTATTTCTTTGGAACGTACCTACATTTGTTGTTAATTAATTCTTCTCTAACTTTCAGCTTCACTCACTTTGCGTACGATTAAGCCTTTGGAGTAAGTTGACTGGCCAATAAAACTAATATATATGGAAAAAAAAAGTCACCGAAAAATAAAAGATTTTGCAGTAGAGGAAGTATTTTCTACTTAAATTTTAAGATTTTGTATTCAGTGTTGACCGTTTTGGATTTGACGGTCATAATTCAACCTAATAAGAAAAGCCAATTTGAAAACTTACCTAGTCTTACTAAGTGCATGTAGATAAAGTATTTCCAGTATGTTTCTCCATTTTACCAAAAAAAAGTATGAAACAATTCCCTTATTTGTCAGGTACCTCTAGAGACCTAGGTCTCTGCTATAGCATTTCTATATGATACTACAGTAACTCTTGCTTTCATATCTAACAGGTATTGACATACTTTGAAAGACATATTTGTTAGTATGAACAAAAATTCCATCTTCCAAATTTTTGTTTCATTTTTGACATGGATTTATTAACTTTTTTCAGACAGAAGCTATGCGACCATGGCAAGTAACTCTAGAAGGTATAATGATGCTGGTTCTTTGGGTGGTCAACATTGGTTCAGATACAGTTACTTGTTTTCTTCTTATCATTGTTCATGACCACGGAGGCTGGATCATGCTGGGAATTCTTGGGGTGTCGCACTTTTTACTCAACTGCTGGGTACTCCGTTTGTAAGTAAAATTGACATTTTCCTAGTATACTGCACGTTGCAGAGGATAGATTTGCTGTTAATAGAGGGCGTCATTTTTTTGGCCCACCATCAGAAGGCAATAAAAATAACCAGTACATATTGAGGATTGTGTATAGCTTGCATACGCTGGTTCATGTCCCCTTTGGGAATAATAAACTTTTCAAGTTATTTCAGTTTGTGGAGAATGTTATGTAGTAATGATATCACATAAATAATGATGCATCAAACTGGTCATTTTTAACCGAGGTAAAAAACTGAATGTGTAATTCTTTCATTGTTACTGAAAGCAAAACATTTAGACTCTTGCTTTTGGAAGACCTCGTGTTTTTTGGACAGGTATTCTGGACCATGTGAAGTGGTGAAAAGAGCAAATGGGTGCTGCTGTAGGAAGTGCAAGGCAGTATTTCTTAAATTTTGTGGTAAAATGTGAAAAATCTAAGGTACTCTGGATTCTAGAAAACATTTTTACCATTGTCAGGAGCACTTGTCTTGTGTAAATTATTAATACTGATGCATCAGTAACACTTGTAATATATTGGCCAATCCTATCTGAAATTGAGTGTATACAAAAAGAGAACATTGATAACTCTGAATTTTTTTTAGAAATGTACTAGGTATAGTCTGTTATGTGCTGTGCAGCAGCTTGAAAATTGTACATTAATTACACTCAAAATCCCCTTTCTTTTCAAGTCGATGGCGGAAGATGAACAAGCTGGCATTATTGCTGCAGTTCCTCACGCAGACAGCAGCGTTTTACATGTAAGTAGATTGATTGTATGTAATTTTAGGGCTTTTCATATTCTTGATGGGCTTTAAAGCTCCCCTTCAACCCCCAGCTGATAGGGCTCACTTCACTTGCTAACCCACCCTTACCATAAGTTCTAAACCTTTGGCCCCCCTCAAGAAAAATCTGAAATGACACCTCTGTAAGGTGTGTGTGGTTTATCTGTGGGCATTAGGTAGTTTGCATGGTTTTTTTCAGTATTTGTAACAAAGTTTCTCAAGAATATACGTACTATGAGATTCATTAACAGTGCAGCAAAAACATGATTATTTGAGTAATTTTTTTTTAAATGGTTATTAAAAGCATTCATGTTTATTAGTGTGTTATTTTTTTCTATTTATCATGTGTATTGTGTACAGGCAAATGTCTGCTCATTAATGTTGGTTATATAATCAACAGAAAATGTGGAAATTACAGTACTTCAGTATCAGAGAGTGGTAATTCAAAGCATGAATAGGTTGCACAGTAATTATCTTCATCTTGTCAAAGCAGTTCTAAATTTTCATTTATGTAATCATGTGAGTAAGATTGACCTTGTTTGTCAAGCGTATACCTTCCATAGATTCTGGGGCACTTTTGCCAACCTGTGTGCTAAGTAAGGGACAGACTACTTAGGAAATTACAAATGAAAGAACTTAGTGACTCAGCTAGATAGAGGGAAAAGGTCAGATGGAGTCTATCATCTACATTGGAGTGGTCAGAATTAAATCTAATAATTGGAAATTAACTGACCTGACAGGTAAAAGGGTAGATGTGGCCCATCAGCTATAAGTTAAGTATATCTCAGTTTTACCAGACCACTGAGCTGATAAACAGCTCTCCTAGGGCTGGCCCGAAGGATTAGATATTTTTACGCAGCTAGGAACCAATTGGTCACTTAGCAATGGGACCTACAGCTTATTGTGGGATCCGAACCACATTATATCGAGAAATGAATTTCTATCACCAGAAAGAAATTCCTCAGATTCCGCATTGGCCAAGCCAAAAATCAAACTTCAGACCACCGGATTGGTAGCCAAGCGCGAAATCCACTTGTCCAACGAAGAACTGTCCATCAGCTATAATAGAGGTAACTTCAGAGTTTGGTAAATGACTTAAAAATCAATTAAGATGCAACAGAAAACTGGCAAAATGCCTAACAGCTGTAGGTGCTAACTTACAATTAGGTAAATAACTAGAATTTAGCCTACACAGGGAAGCAGGGAAAAGAGCAGGTGTGGTCCATCTTCTTCAGTGAAATAACTTAGATAAATAAGTGAAAATTTGCTAACCTTGGTAAAAAAGGTGATGTTGCCCTCGTGATTCCTCTTAGTTCATTCCAAAAACATTAATGAACACATCATACATTTCTGAATACTCATTTTCTGTAGTCTGGCTAGTTGGTAGTAATCTCACTTCTTTGAGACAAAAGCACTTAGAAAACATTTGAAGAACAGGAAAAATGAAAAGGTTGTTATGGCAATGAAAACACATTCTCGTACTGAATGTTACCAGTATGTCCTATGGTATATTAAAGACATGAGTGCATAGCAAATGATACAACCGTTGTTCAAAGGGTCTTCACAGCATTTGCTTGGGATTATCAACTTTAGGGTTGCCTTTGATATATATATATATATATATGTGTGTGTGTGTGTGTGTGTGTGTATGTGTGTGTGTGTGTGTGTGTGTGTATAACTGAATCACAAAAGTTTGGAACGTGATAAATGCATAAATAAAGGTATAAGCCACGAAGGAAAGATAAACAACTGAGTAGCTGCAAGATCTTTCGACTCAGCGTCCTTTACTTAGCAGACAAACTGACTTACATGAGAAACTGAGAGTACAAGGAAAAGCAATACAAGTGACAAATAGGTATTATAAGGAGATTAGTACCTAGAATCCAACACACCTGGAGAATGAGTAACCTTTCTAAACAAGCATAAACATGGGTACAATTTAAGAACAAAAAGATTAAGTCCAACTGCTCAGACACAGGAACAAGGCAATTAAAGGATTATACAGGGTGTCAGCTGACCACATTCAGGAAAGCAACAACAAAATACAGTAGTGCCTCAGGATACGAAATTAATCCATTCTGAAGCGGCCTTCGTAACCTGATTTTTGCGTATCTCGAACTACGTTTTACATGTAAATTGCCTAATTCGTTCCAAGCCCTACAAAAACACCACAGTAAATTTTATAATAAAGCTAAATTGACCAATAAACAATGAAATACAACAATTTGGACCATTCAATACCTAACATAACTGTGATTACCTGTAAATAAAGTGTACATGGTACAAGAAATACTGTACGTACATGTGTACATATGTAGTAAAATGTGGAACCTTACCTTTTGAGTGAGGCGATGTCCGAAAGTGGCGACAGAGGAGGACAAATGGCAGAAAATATGAACACTTAACTTTACGAAACACACAAAAAAATGGCAGAAAACATTAACACTAAACTTTACGAAACACACTAACAAATGGCAGAAAACATTAACACTTAATTTTACAAAAAACTTAAAATTATATTAATTTTTTTTTTTGGCCTTTTTCTGATTTTTACATTTCTTTTTTACTTTTTTTTTTTTTTTTTTTTTTTTTTTTTTTTTTTTTTTTTTTTTTCAAAATTTCAATTTCTTCACGACTTTCAATTTTTTGTTTTTTCGTATCACTTGGATCTTCCTGTTTGCTTACTACCAAAGGCCTCTTTAAAAAATAACTATCCAAGGAAGATTGCTTCTGCCTGCTTTTCAAAATGTTCCTGAAACGACTCGGGCAAACGTCATCGAACTGCGCAAGCATATGACCTGTGTAAGCCTTTTCGGGGTGTCTCTTTTCTACAAACGATTGCACTTTATGAAAAGCAGCTAGAGCATCCTTAATTTCTGCCATTGTCATAGGGTCCTCCTCCTCCTCCTCGCCGCTGCTAAAGAACTCTTCTTGAACGAGGTTATGTTGCATGGCCTCCAAATCCTTCAAGTCATACGTCTTAAGCTCCTTTTGGTGCTCCTCGAGAAGGTCATTGATGTAGTCCTTGTCGACGACCAGCCCCATGGACTTGCCGAGTGCAACGATCTTGTCAAGATCTGGTTGCGAAACAGTTTCAGGATCGTCAACTGTTTCTGAATCTGCATCAGCTTCGCCCACGTTGAATCCCTCGAAGTCTCGGGCGGATACGGCATCAAGCCAGAATTTCCTCCACAAAGAATTCAAGGTTCGCCTCAAAACCTCCTGCCAAGCTTGATCGATGAGTCGAATGCATATGATGACATTGAAATGCTCCTTTCAAAATTATAGCAAGGTCAGGTTTGTGGTATCGGTGATGTCGAAACATCTCTTGAAAAGATGTTTTGTATGCAGCTTCTTGAAATTCGATATCACTTGCTGGTCCATGGGCTGGAGGAGAGGGGTGGTGTTAGGCGGAAGATAAAGAACCTTGATGAAAGAATACTCCGCTAGGATATCTTCCTCGAGGCCAGGAGGGTGAGTAGGGGCATTATCCAATAACAGCAGACATAAACTGCTTGCAGCACTTCTGGAAAGGGGATGTGGCCTCTCAAGATTGTGACACATCTGAAGAGAAGATGAAATATCTTGTGCCTTTCTGATGCTGTAAGAGACCAGATATCTCAAAACTTTAAATATCTACTCAAATCATCAAATTTTAAGATATTTTCATGATATTTTAACCTATTTTGACCTTGACAGTCAATTTCCAATGCTTAATATTATGTAGCGCCTTTTGCAATTATTCTTTTATATATTTAGAAAAGTTTTTACTAATCAGAGATCTTCAGCAAAGTATAGTCTGGTTTTATACAGGATTATTGTTTACACAAGTAAATGCTTTGTATTTTACTGTTCACACCTCCACAAAGCACAATTCGTTCTTGTATTTTCTACCAAATTTTCATGTCAGATAAGTTCAGGCGTTTTCTTTATTAACCAGTGTCGTGTTTTTTTTCTGCGAACTTTAGTTTCTTTATTTCTCGTATTATGACTACTATCTCAATCATTTTCCCTTTTGTCTTGATCAGTAAATTTTTATTGCAATACAGCTCTGTTAATATATGCCAGACATTTTTTCTTTTATGAGCATAAATGTTGTGAAGTATCAGCATTTTTTGGTATTTAATCACACAGTACTATACTTAGCCTATTCCTGTTTCTTTGTCCCAATAAGGAGGGCAAAAATTCTTCTCAAGATTTTTTTTTTTTTTTTTTTTTTTTTTTTTGCTTCATAATCAGAAATTTGGTTCCTTTTCTTTGAATTTATTTAGGGTAGCCTACCTAAGATCCATGATTATCCTTTGATATTAATCACCATGATACATTTTCCTATATTGATTATCTTCAGATCTAACAAAATTGCAAAATGCCACAAAAAAGTGAAAATGTAAAAAATACAAAAACCAGAGTACGTACGTATTTATTATTAGATTCTATTACTGTGATACAATCATGCTAAGATTATGACTCTTGTATAAAAACCAAGAATTGAATTTTCATTGAGTTTCTATTTACAGGATATGCAGAAGAGCTTGGCGATCTTTGGTCCCATATTGTACGAAGGATGATAGAACAAAGAAAAGAAAAGTGTTAATAGCCAAATACTCACTGTGTATTGAGACATGGAATTCTTCCAAAAAGTTTCCCACAGAGGGAAACACAATGGAGTTGAGAAGTTGTGTACCTCCTGAGATTATAGGAAATTCAAATCACATTTCCACAATTCCAGACTCCTGTTCTGATGTTGAGAACAATGACTCCATGATAGATCAGTTCTTTAAAAATGAAGACGAATCCCAACAGATTATTCACATGGGCAATACTAAATATACAGAGGGCACTTATGATATTGAACTGAACTTCAACGCTCCCCAGGAAGTGTATGCGGGCGAGCCCAACTTATTAAAGTTCCTCATGAAAACCTTGCAGCTTCTATATGTAGAAGAAAAAAAAATATCATATCATATAATAACAGATTCCAGCAATAGGATCCTTCACATAACAAAATCAAGTCGACATATAAAAAATCTTCCACCGAGAAGTATGCCTGGACAGTCCACAACGTTGTGCAATGATATTCATTATGCTGTTAATTTGGCTAAGGGAAAATGTTATGAAGTTTTTGCTATTACAAAGAGAACAACTGATGAGAATAAATTTATTGTGGATGCAGATGTTTCAAACTTCTTGTGGAGTCTTGTCTGGCCATCAGCTGTAATCAAGTTATACTCAATCCTTGACATGCTAGAGGATAGCAAAGGTAAGTTGCTTGTAGTTGAAGTTGCACATAGGGCTACCTTTCTAACCGAGGTTTCTTTTATGGTATATGCATCAGTATTTAGCATTTAAAGTGGCATAAACACTAAGTAGGGAAAGGTTTATTTTTAGGTTAATGTATAAACATTTTTTTAAGGTAGATGCAGCAATATTTAGCATTTTGTTGAAAAAGTGGTAGCACAAACACTGAAGCTGCATGAGCTTTATAAAACAAAATAAGTAACTGGTGCTTTTTTTGTGGTACATATCTCTTTCTGAAGTAAGTGTCCTAAACATGAAATGAATGGTCTTTATATTAAAAAAGAAAGTTAAAGTTTTATTACTTTTTTGTAATTATTTTATTATATAGCTTAGAACATTATAGGTGCATTAGTGTAAATCAGGAGCATTCATAAACAATCAGTTATTAGTATTTAGTTGACTTAGTAAGCAGAAGATATATATAGAGTATTACATACACAATAAAAAGTCAGGTTACTTGTGGTTAAAAAAAGTATGGCTTGTACATTAAAGTTAAAGGCTACAGTAGCTGAAAGAAATCTGAAAGAATTTTCTTAATTACTGCCTTTAAGTAAGCTTATCATTAAAATCCAACATTTTTGTCAGAAAAAGGCGAGCCAAATGGTATGTATATCCCAATAGAGGGGCTTAATTCACATGGCAACCATCTTCACAACGACTCAAGATGTGCTTTGAACTGTTGCTTCTAATACATTATACCCAAATACCCTGTGATAATGAAATCCAACAAAAGTCTGAAGCACTAAGGAGAGACCATGCATGTAATACCCAGTTATCCTGTTGCATATGACCTAGGCATGGGTTCCTTTCATTTAGGGTGGCAGAATAATAACACAAGAATTTTTTAATTAGGAAAATTTTCTGTGCGTATATTGAAAGTTCATAAAGAGCCTTCTTATGCTGCTTTTATGTAAATAACAATTCTTCATAAACCTACTCTATATGATACAAAGTTAAACTTTTTTTTTTTCAATGAATATGACCTTGCACTGTATATGGTGTCGTGACATTATTTCATAATGAAGTTGATCTTCGTGTCGTGATCAGTAAACTACTGCTGGTCATTTTCGAATCTCCTAGTTAGTCCATGATACCTGCTAACAAAATAAACATTTCTCATTCTTGTAGTTATCAAGTGCCCTACGTATGGAATTCAACAAATCCTTAACCCTCAAAGATTAGCCACTACTGGCTGCTGATGATATTTACTATAAGACTTCTGTCTTACAGAATATTACTAGATGGCAGAATGTACATCAATGACTTCCATAGTAATTGAGCATAATTTTTAGTCCACAAGTTTCATAACTACATAAAAAGCAAGACAGACAACTCATTTCAGAAAAGAGGTTTTATTATGACTGCAGTTAAATCAGTTCTTGACATTGCCCACCAAAAATATATACAAAGGGGCAAAGACATCAACCATTACAAACTACTATATGGAGAAGATTTTCAAAAGGATTAATTGTAAAATTGACGATCACAATGTAGTGGGAAGGATGGCATTACAAATGAAGTTGCTGAGAGAAGTGGTAGCCAGCACCAGCAAAACTGAATGAAACCTCAAAATATATGGCATGGACACGTATATAATGAGGGTTGGACGGACACTGCTGGAAAGGAATGACAAATCATTAGTAAAAAAAAGATAGCAGTAGTGTATGGAAGAAGCAGAAAGAAGACCTTCAGGAGGGCCCAGAAAATCATGGGGGGTGGGATTACAGACAAGGACCTTGACCATCTTATTCACTTACACCCATAAAGGGAAACTGACACAAAATTAATAATGACAGTAATACTTTTGTAGTTAGGGGAGCTAGCCTTTAGATATTTTTATTGAAATGAATGGCTGGCAAACAATTCATGTAAAAAACCAATGGTTTTTATGAATTCAAATTCCTATTTTTGTGAGACATGGGTAATTCAGTGGATATTTTATATTAAAAAAATTAAGTTACGTTAATTTTCAGATCTTGTTATTTAAAAGAATTTCCCTTCTATTTTACAGATGCCAGGTATTATCACGTGATTTTATTTGTCAGTCCAATGATTAGTGTGATAACGTGGCTACTCACAAATAAAGGTGTATCAGAACCATGGAGAAATGTTGGTCTTGCGATCCCTTTACAAATAAATCTGTCAGGTAAGGCAAACTTTTATATTTATAAAATAATTTATTTTACACAAATAATTCATAAAACTAGTATGTTGCTGATAATTTTTGATAAAAAATTTTGCTGCAATCTTATTGAATTCTAAATATATTTTAAAAGGTAAAACTCAAGAAAATTTTGAGTTTTTCACCAAATACAGAAATATCTGATCCTTTGCTTAGTAAGTTCTCAACTTTAAAGCCAGGTCTCCTTCTCCCATGGAACCATCACCACCATGAATTCATCTGGGTGTCCAAAAGTAACACCTCAGCTTAGCAACTTTCTGTATTTGTCAGCCACATTTTTGCTATGCTACCATCTTAAGATATATAATTTTTTTTGTTTTATCTCCTAAATGAATGTCATGTAGGGAGTAAAGGTTTGTTGATATTTAGAAATATTCAAGTGCAGGCTATAATATAGGGTCTTTGTTACTTATAGAAAGCCAGACCCCTTTAGTGTATATAAAGGTGCTGCTGTACCAGATGCAAAATCTGCTTGTGTGATATTGTAGTGAGGAAGTGGCTAGTACCAATGACAAAAAATGCATGTTCCCAGTGTACAACTATCCCAAAACAGAGAGCAATTATTTACTGGCTTTGAGTGACTCGGGTCATTAAACTTTGTTCCAGTGTGGATACAACTATTGCATTTTATATTAGTGATTTCCTTTTGCACAAGCTGGAACAGCCATGGCAAAAGTGTGATCATTTGATTTTGGATGTCTTCCACTTCTTCTATTGTTTTCACACCAGCAAAGATTCTCTATTCCAGGAATAAAGGATGTAAACCACCTCCAACATTTGACTCCATCAGGAAAGTTTCTCTCTTTTAACACTATGGGGGCCAATGCATTGAAGTCTCTTTGCTAAATCTGTAGAGGAACACCCTCATAGATTACACTTTGACAGAGGTCTCTCATCTTAGAATGAGGGCATTACACAGGGACCTTACCTCTTGGCACACCATATCACCAACCAGTGGGCAAGCCTGGTTCTTCACAGGAGAGATATTCTTTGTTCTCTAGGTAGCTACCCCACAAAAGGAGCCTCTTGCTGTGTTGAGCTTATCTCTATACTTTTCCTCTGGGAAAGGTAGAGGCTGTGGCTGAGTCTTGGAGACAGGATTCCAGTACTCCATCTGTGCTGTGTCCTTCAAACCCTTACAGGAGGCAAAGGCACTTGTTGCTAACTTTTTAGGCTCATCAAAACCCTCTCAGAAGACTCAATCATCTTCCTTCTCCCAGATTGGTGGAGAGTCTTTGCAGCCCTTCTCTTCAGCCAGTCTGGAAGGGAGAAAAATTAAGTTTGCCAACCCTACTTAAGGCAGTGGAGGAAGGAGATTGCCACTTTTTGTGACAATCTCCTTCCTCCACTGCCTTAAGTAGGGTTTACTTGTCATCACATTTGACAAGAATGGTAGCAATAGGGAATGGGGCCTTGGGTCATATCAGTCCTTTGGAAAGGATACAGGCTTTCATTCAAGAATGTTCACCCACCTCTCTACTCTCCAGGTTCATGGAAATCTTGGGCCTTGACAGCAAAGGTGAAAACGACGACAGAGAAAGACATCATTGAAGGTGTAGTGTGTCATTCTCCATGTTTTTACAGCTGCCTTTTCTTCATTGATAAGACAACTGGGCGTTGGAGACCTGCTCGATCTTTTAGTATTGAATGAGATGGTTTCCCATTCCATAGCCTTGTGCTTCATACTGCTCAGTTGTGGCAGGTGGTCCTAGGTCATCAGCCATCATTTATAAGTTTTCTGTTTAGTATAGGTCATCAGCCATCATTTATAAGCTTTCTGTTTAGTCTGGTTGCAAACAGATTGAACCCAATTATCATGATAGAGTTGATCTGCTGGAATGTTCCGGCTGCCCACAATGTATCTCGCTGTAAAGTGACAAATACATGTTGGATATAGATTATTGATATACTTCTACTTCATAGCCCCTTAACCTGCTATGGCTCATGACAATCTCAGCCTTGTCTCAACAGTGAGAAGTCTGATCCTGGATCCTGACTGACTGTCCACCTTCTACCCTGGATAGGGGACGGGCATGTTGATTGTACTACCTCTGTACAGGCAGTCCCTGGTTATCAGCAGAGGTTCCGTTCCCAGGGGTGTGCCAATAAGCGAAAACTGCCATTAACCGAAACTCAGTCATTTTGGTGCCATAGTGGCGGTGATCACCAGTTATTGGTGCTGTAAGCACCCTTATGGCACCAATAACTGGAACTCATCCTGTTATGGTGCCATAAATCTCCGATTTCGTGGGGCTAGACAAGCAACATAAAACCGGATCACTGATAACCAGGGACTGCCCGTACAAGTTCAGCTCTGGCAGCAGCATAGCAATCATAGTCCTTGGCTTTCTCGAGCCGTTTCCCCAAGAATGAGCAGTCACACAGGAGTGTCACTGTACCATGGACAACCACAGGCCATCCAGAAAACCTGTTGGTCACAACAAAGAATGGCATCCCTGCGACACTGAAGAAATCCGCTGACAGACTCAAGGGCCTAGTTGGGTGGTCATTGTTCTGAAGAGGTTCCTGCTGGAGACTGGGTTGCAAAACTGGTAGGAAAACAAATGTACGACAGGTCCTCCCTCGCTGAAGCACAATGATCTTTATTATCCTGTTGGCATCTTGGATTGAGGCATTGTCCTCTGCTGCTGCACGAGCAGTGGTGATGGTCCTGATATATGGCCCAGCCTCAGCATAGTCTGTTTCGTCGTGTGATGTGAGCTGGCTGATGGGGGCATGCAACTGGGCATCAGGTATGCAGAGATGCTTGCCAGCATGCCACAGAGCTGTAAACAGATACCATGAGATTTTCTCCTCGAGACGTTGCAACCGGGGATTTTTGACCGCATTGAGAGCATAATGGCCGATGGGCTGTCTTCTATGTAAAATGTTGGAGGTTTATCAGGTACAGTTTGCATTTAGACATAGCCCAGGTTTCGGATAACATCTCCAACTCGATTTTGGTGTAGCGTGTCCTGGCATCTGTGAGGAAAGAAGAGCCACAGTAATAAGCGGAGTCTTCCATTGCTGTGGTCCTGTAGAAGGGCATATCCTAGTCTGTTGAGTCGAGAAGCATCGGTCTGTAGGGTAACTGGGAGGACTATCAAAAGAGGCAAGGACTGGTTGGCTAGCCAGGGAAGGCTTCACTTAGGGCACATGAGGGGTCTGAGAGGCTGATACCTACGAATTTCTCTTTGAACAACAGGATGTCATTGACTACTTTAGCACAATTCTTCGAGCCTTGTCTCCTCAAAGGCAGTAGGAGTCTCCTTTGACAGCAAATCCCATTGGACCTCTGGAATGCTGGAATTGGCCATAGGGTGTGACAAGTGTGGTTAATAACTTTTGATCCTCCACTACAAGTTGCATTTGCCAGTACCCATGCAGGGCATCTGCAGTGGTGAAGAACTTGGCCTTCGGATCAACACAGCACCTGCTTGACGATGGTGACGGTGACAGGTAGACTGGGCTTTTACTTGGCTGTTGAGGGTCTTAAGGTCAACAGTGATTCAAATGCCTTTGTTCTTAGGTACTACGACGAGTGGGTGACACTAGTCTGAGGGTTCATCACTGGCAGGCTTAATTGATGCCCTGATCTACCATGAACTCAAGCTCTGCCTTGACTTGTTCCCAGAAGGCATATGGCATTTGGTGAGGTGTGTTGATGGCGAAAGGTGCAGAATCTTCCTTAAGATGGATTCAAATTGGGGGTCCTTCCATTGGATTGAGTGGGGCTTTATTCAGTTCTTCCTGGAAATCAGCACGTCTTGAACTCTCCACGAAAGAAGTCTCTGGCTTCAACAGGGGATAATTGGCATAAAGAGGCAGCTCTGAACACCTGTTGACATTGGTAACATCCAGGATAGGTCAGGGAAACTGGCATAATAATAATGGCCAACTCTTTGCAGTGGCTATATGACAGCAGCAGTGTTCGGTCACCTTCACGGATTTGGATCCTCACTGGACAGGATTTCTCAGCTAAGGTGAGAGTAGCTGTGAAGGATTCTAAGGCAGGTGACATCATAGATCCATTTGCAGTGAACATTGGGGTAACTGGTGGGGGTTGTTATGAGCTCCTAGAAATGCACAGAAGGTGTCAGGATGCTGAGGGCCCATAGCGGATGTGGGCACCTGTGTCTGGCAACATCAGAATCCTGGATGTGATGTTACCATACAAGAGGGAAACCAAGATTGGCAGCAGTTGCCGTGATAGAAGAGGGTCTTCCCATCCAATGCAGCTCAGAGAGGGTGGTGTGGAAGTGGCACCCTGTTTAGCATCCCTTATCTTCTTCTGGCAGTACTTGTCGTATGTCCTTGTCGGTTGAAATAGTGGCACTGTCTGGCGGAGTACCTCTGTGCCTTGGCCCAGTGCCCCTTGTGGGCACAACTGCTACTGCAGGTGCTGGCTGCTGCTGGACACTTCTGATTTGTGCATGTGGTTGTACAACTGGCATGAAACACTATGTGATGGTGAGGTGGCACCCTTTCCATATTTTTTCTGCTTTCTGTAGTTAGAGAGGATGAAGCACAAATTGCAAAAGTAGCCTTCCTGGTGGGCTCAGAGATGCGACACGTGTTGAAAATATGCTGTAGAGAGACAGTGATGTCGAGGGCTAAGAGTTTCTCAGTCAGTCCTTCATTTCTGACTCCCATAATGATAATCATCTTCATCTGGGTTTGCTCACAAACAAGATCTACTGGGACAGACCTACTTTCTCTGCATTGTTCTTGAGGCTTGTGTAAAAAAAATAAAAAATAAATAAATGGTGAGCAGCTCCCTACGACTTAGATTCTCATTGCGAAGGCTCTTTATGTGTTCTTGAAGGGCATCCAAGACTTTGTCAACACTTAATCCTGTGTCTGTCTGGAAGCATGTCTAGGGTGTGCTCGAGGATCTTTTGTCTTTCCAAGGCAAGATACATCCTCATCTGGGTTAATTGTTTCTCTCTGGGTAACTTTAGCAGATCCACCATGACTGAATAATCATCCCATTGGCATTGCCATTCCCAAAAAATCTGAAAAGTTGCACTTGGGTGGAGGGGGGGTTGGGTTCTTAGCAATTGCTTTCTATAGAGGGGTTACCGACGGGGTCACTGCACTCTATGGTGGCGAGGTAGGATCTGCAGGAGTCTAAGGAGGCATGCTGGGGCTTCCTGTGGTTGCTTGCTGTATGAGTGGGGGCTAGCATTGTAGCAGTCCGCTTCCTTTTGCCTGTAAATTTCATCGTCCTCTCTCTGTCATGGGTCCCTTAATTCTTCCTGTTTTCTTTGTCTCTCCTCTTCTTTCTGTCTCTTCCTTTCCTCCTCTTGTCTGATCCTGGCATGGATTCCTCGATCCGTGATTTCTCCAGGTAATATATGAGCGAAAGGAAATCAGTTGATTGGGGTATCATCTGGGGATGGAGAGCAGGCAGAGACTGTGGACGGTAGACAGGATCTTATGAATACTGGGCAAATGGGGTGTCGTCATGTATGTCCTGAGAACATGGAGAATCCATTGTGAATTCTGTTTACCCCCACACAAGCTTAAAACAGAATAACAGAAATATAGAGTATCCGTATTTCAAGTGCAATGCATGAAATATTGGCACTACTAGTAGGCTTCTTAGGACCACCTTACCATGAAATAAAGTCCATTGCGTAAAGAGACAAGCAGGTAACTGTTGGTTATGGTCCGCTGTCAGCTTTCTTCCAGTTTGCTCTAAGTCTCCTGTATTTTCTCTTGCTTATTGTAACTTCTTCCTGTAATACCTTACCAGCGCCATGTTGGCTGGGACGAGATGTGAAACTAGCTCGTCTGAAATGTAGGTTCTTAATTAGGTAATATAACAAGGACAGTGCATGTGAGCAACTGAACTCGGAGGGGAAGTGACGTACGTACTGGTAGGCATTGGATTTGAATGCATTTGGTTGCCACTTATCACGTGTGAGGCAAGAATACAGTTCCCCTTACAATGTTATATAGTACGTGGAATGCAAGAATAAATTTTACAATGACAAATGCATGTTACATATAAATCACTGTATCTACTGTACACTTCCTCATCCTAGACCTGTGGGCAGTGGTGAACGATGCACTTAAAAAAAACTTTCTCCTCAGAGAGCTCAACAGAGCATTCATCTCCCCACATCATCAGAAGATTTTGGTAGTGCCTTGTAAGCCACACACCGAGTGGTACACAAGTCTGGTTAGACTAATGGTTGAGGTAACTATACTCTGTTTTTTTCCATCTGTCCATCCGCCTGTGGTGTTTACTCATGGTAACACTGCGTCCCGGGCTTTAAATAATTACGCTATGTGTAAGTTTTAGGTAATTAAAAGGATATCTGGGTGTACATTTGCAGCTGAAAAGTGTTTTAATAAATTACTGTATGCTAATTACACCGTTAATATTTGAAATAGGATATTATTATCATTGTTGAATGTAACTATCTATAGCCCGGGACGCAGTGTTACCATACGCAAACACCACAGGCGGATGGACAGATGGAAAAAAACAGAGTATAGCAAGTTACCTCAAAGCCACACTTGCACATTTGCAAATATCATCACACAGTTGAGTCCCTCGGTTTTTACATGTGGAGGTTATCCAGCATATCATGCAAGAGAGGCTTTCCTCATTGGGAAGGAGTTCCCATATCCTACCCTTCTATCAGCTGCACATCCACAAGTGCCATAATATAATTTAGTTTATCCACTTTCACATTGGGAGGTTATCCCAAGTATCCTGCAAGAGAGAGGCTTTTCTCACAGGACAAGGAAATGGAAGTCCGAGCACCTCCATCATTCTTCCACAAACATGCACCAGGAGAAGTTGGCAATCTTATGTGATTAATATCATAGAAGGGATAACTCTACGATTAGAGTATCTGTTGGGTGGATTGCAGACCTTTTCAGTTTCTTTAGCAAAAAGTTATCACTCAACCATATCTTATGTTTTCAAACTGAAGTGGTTGGACCTCTTATGCCTTGATGTAGTATCCATGATGATGACAAATTTCAAGTAGACCCCCAGATGAGATGCTGTTGTACCTGGTGTTGGCCATTAAGTACTATCTGAAAAGAACTCGGAACTCACTCCTTTTGGCCAGACTTTTCAATAGTACATACTGGTAAGTGTAAGATGGTGGTGTCCAGGAACTTGGTTCTGACTATCATGCCAGGTTACAATTCCACTCCTGGCCTCACTTCTCAGTGTTCAGGTAATGAGGGCAGAAATATGCCATAACCAAACTACCTTTACCTCATTCTACTCCAGGGATATTGCCCACAAGTCCTGATTGGATAATCATATCTAATCCAAGCTTGGTATGATTCTGGAAGTGCTCATGTGAATGGAATTGGTCTGCCCTTCCTTCCCTCTCCATTTTCCCAAAGCAGCATCCAGGCTGAAGTACACACTGGAATTGAATGAGGTACAGGCAAGCACTCAACAACCCTTGTTTTTCCTTTTTTTCAGTACCCTGGTAATAGTCAGTATAAAGCTGGCCATTCTTTACAACTCCCATAGGTCATGGCTCCTTACTTTACTTCCGTATACAACCTTGAGCCTTTTACATAGGTTGTACCTACCTTAACCATCCTACTTTGTCCTTGCGGCTGGAAAGGGGGTGAGTGAGCCACTGCAGTTTAACACTTGCATCTCTGAACAGAAATTTTCATGAAGTACTCCACCATCACAGTTGAGACTTGTGTCAATATGTGTATTTGTGCTGCACATAGAGCAAGCATCATGAACATAGGAAGTAGTGGTATAACAGCTGCAAGTCAGTCAAGACAGGAGTGTTCCATGGCCCGCATTAACAGTTAGTAGTGCTCCAGGTACCCTGTCAGATGTAGCAATGGGGCACCTTATTAGCAGAAGGTTAAATAAGTGCATGGCACAACGTGCCATGCATGCCGCACTGAATCAGCTGCTGTAATTACATAAGTTATGGATATATATATATATATATATATATATTTATATATATATATATATATATATATATATATCATATTATATATATATATATATATATATATATGGATATAATTGTTCTGTTACTATCTGTATTAGCTACCAAAATTATATTTAATATGTTTTATACATGAGATATGTTAGGAAATACTACGCATATAACATTTAGTTTTTCCGATATGAAATTATTCATCCCTAAGCAAACATAACTCATAGCATGTTAGTTTCATTAGTACTACTGATTGTGATTATTCATCTAAGAAGGCTGACTTTTGTTTGCTCTATGATTAAGTAGGAATGGTTCTGATACTACCTAATTAGTCTGCAGTAATGTTTGTTGTTTTGGTAATTTACTAAATATGCTGGAGATTGCAGAATATTCATATATCTTGAAGGTTGAATGTTTATTTTTATTTTCTTTACAGTGACAAGGGCCATGCTGGTGATTGGTCTAGGTGTCAACAGCCTACCTCTTGCAGCTGCATGCTATTTATCTGTTAAGGCTGTAGGCATAATAGCTCTGATTGGCCATCTCATCTATGCAAAAAAAATTAAAAATGTAGAATTATACAGAGATGAAATTGATAAGTACAATTACAGCCAGATATATGATCCAGTAATCCAGTTTAGTGAAAGTTGTGTATACATGTCATGGGCAATATGGTTGTATGCAACTACTCCAAGAACAATGTATGCACAATTAAGTTATTATCATCTTCCACTAACGCTCTTCTTAACAACACTGCTTGGTCATGTCTTTGGATTAACCTGGTTGTGGTTCACCAAGTCTAAAGTTAAAAAGCCTTTAAAGGATCCGAAATGTGTCCTTAGACTAGTACAATCATTAGAATATATTAGGACCTAAAACATTGTGATAAATTTTCTTTAAGAATTGTAGCTAACAGCATGAAGATGCTGTACGTAATTAGATCAGCGACAGTGCAGCAACTACGTTAATACATGCAACAGAGTGAAAAGTATCTGTCACCACAGGACTGTTTGATTGTAGCTCTCCTTCAGTATGCATACATTTTGCTGCTTATATATAAAAAAAATTCATGACACTTATGAATTTGAAGCAACAACTATCCACTATCTACAAATTATTTTCATAAGGTAGTTGTGATCACTCAAGCTATGAATAGTAAGGCCCATGAATTTTTTGTAGTACCTCTTTCAGTCTGTCTTCTGTAGTATACATCAAATGTGTTATTTTCTATTGCTCATGATTTCTCAAACTTTTCAATGTACAACAACAAACTGTTAAGCATCAACATTAAATGTTTTATGTAAGAAAATTATTCCAATTCTTTCATTCTCCTGTACCCATAAAAAACTGAAAATTAGCTTATCTCTCAATGGTGACATCTGAAGAGTTGTCAACTCCACTAAAAAGCCTGTTCCTTCTATTTAGCTTCATGCCATGCTGGGACCATTTTTGTGTCTGTAATATCAAGATGTCAGTAAAATTTGTCTACTCATAAAAAAACATGAACCACTGGTAGAATGAAAGAATTTCATAACACTCCCAAATCACCTTATTGATGGTAAACTTACATAGCGCCAGTTTCTTAGTAATCCAGAGAAAAGGAACAAAATCAAAGTAAAAACTTGGTAGAAAGAGAAACAACTGTTCCTGAATACGTACTACACTGTCTGTCTTGTTAATGGGTCAGTGATAAAGTACTATGCCTAAGAACAACATAAGATAACTCATGGTAAATAAATATATTAACAGAGCAGTGAACTAAGTCAAACTAAAATGTGTGGCAGGTGACAGGAAGTTTCTCCTGGACTATATCGTTCTCAGTTAAGAAGATTTTGGTCATTTTGCACATAAGGAAACCGACTTATTTAAACCTAAAACCTCAGCGGTAAAGGTGGATGAAGCACATAGATGGAGTGTTTGCTCTGTATTTATCCCGGATTTTGTTTTAATTTCTTCTAAATGCGACTAAGAGTAACCTTTGCGTGCTTGTGTTTGTGTGCGCGCATATAGACCAAAAAGGAATCATTAGTACACACACTCACAAATAATTGCTAAAATGGAACATGGACAATAATCAAATGGCTTGAAATTATGGCATTATTACAAGATCCATGATTTTCATTTCCAAAAAGAACACAAAGAAAGGAAAATCATTAAGAACCACCAAAATGTACTTTTAGTTTCTTTGGTAAACTAAGTACTGTAAATGATAGATCTCGGGTAAAGTCATAAACAATGGATTAAGCTCGAGGCCGAGATTTAAAAGGATAAATAGACCTGGCAGTGCTGCATTCTTTTCCTGGTCCCACCCTAACAATCTTAGAATCCTGAAAGGACATTTTTAATACTTTAACATCTGAAACAAAAGAGCGTATCAAATAAACAAAGGCAAGGTATGGTTGACCCTTTACAGCATACAGATGTAGAGATTTGATAAGAGATAACCTTTTATAATCTTTTAATTGCACAACCTATCCCAGAATAAGACTGCTTCCAAATTCCTTATAAGCCAACTTGATCTTACTGAAAGAGTTTATCGGGTACTGGGGTCACGTTTTTAAAGGATTGAAATGACTTGACCAATATGAAGAGAGTTTATGAATGGGCACGTTAAGCTACCAATATTCCAGATGTAAACTATTTTAAAATAAAGTACAGAACTTAATCCAGCTTTACTAGTAAACCAATAAGATTTTCCCCTTTGTCTACAAAGGAAAAAGTCCTAAACTTTTAGATTCAAATACGAAACAATTTGACGACACCACATGTAGGTCACAAAATGCTAAAGCATCTCATGTGTAAATCCCTTGGATTTTGTGCAAATTTCCTTATAAGGAACTAAAGTTATCATTTGTCAAGTATTGCTTCCACCTTCCATTTTTTCAAACTGCAATCTTTCAACTACTTTCTTTCCTATGGTTGCTTTGGTATTTTGTTTCACAACATTTGTTAAGTCATGATCTTTGATGGTGATTGAGGGATTACTTTGAATACCAGCATTTTGAAGAATTTTACTTGTACAATAAATTCACAATAAATGTTACCTGGTTTATAGCATTATAATTAGACTATTTACTTTAAAATTACTACAAAGATAAATGAAAGCCAAAAAAGTTATGCCATACATACAAATAAACAATCCACAATATCCTAAACTTAGTAGTAGGTATGTACTATGTAAGACCACACTAAAACCATGCAGGGCGTACCTATCTTATGTGAATGTTCTAGGTAAATTAAGTTATGATGGACCACCAGGGAAAATTATTGTAAAATGTGATTAGTTTATCTTTCAATAGATTCATTCTAACTAATGCAGAATTGTTTTATCTTTCAAAAGTTTAATTCTAACAAATGTAGGGTATTTTAAATCTTTATATATATATATATATATATATATATATATATTTATATATATATTATATATATGTATATATATATATATATATATATATATATATATATTTATATATATATATGTATATATAGTATATATATATATATATATATATATATATAGTATATATATATATATATATATATATATTATGTATATATATATATATATATATATATATATATATGTATATATATATATGTATATATATATATATATATATATATATATATATATATATATATATATATATATATATATATATATATA
>NC_061089.1:32959314-33026814 GCF_015104395.2 Macrobrachium nipponense
CAATGGCATGTTGTGTTAGGGAAATGCAGTTAGGGAATTTGTAGAAAGTAACATTAAAAAAAAAAAAGTGTATAAAAAAAAGGATGGTTCTCTTAGGCCGTGTTTTGATTATAGTTAAAGTATCACGAGCGACAATTCATTCCATTTGTCCCCATTGAAGAATTGTGGTTAAGATTTAAAGGCAGAATTATTAACGTAGATTCAGTAGAGTTTGTTTGAGTAAAGTAACGAGACTGATATGTTTGTTGAAAGAGTAGTCTGATTTTCGTTGGGAAAGAGAAGTAATTTTCAAATTTGATGATGAAGTGAAAACAAATTGTATATTTTTCCTGATGCAGAAATGTCCTTAAGAATGTTAATTTCTCAACAAGATCGTAGGATCGAACAACTGTTAGAGTTTGCCATTGTGGGGATTGATCATATTATTATAAAAAAAAAAAGTAATAAGAGTAGCAGACGCTATTCCCAAGAGTACTGTAGTAAGACATGAGCCACACACAGAGAGAGAGAGGAACTGCGACGCATACAGTTAAATGTTTCAGTTACACCTATGGGTGAGTTGCACAGAAAACAGAGGCAAGTGAGTCAGCTGTTGTTTGAACGTGTTGAATGAGTGCCATGGAAATGTACATGTGATGAGTGTGTGTGGGTTTGCTAGTGTGTAAGGGAGTTTACTGACAAGTCACAGTTTTCTGAACATGCACGAGATAAATTCTTTATGAAAGGAAGAAAAACAAAAAAGAGTAACTTGTTGTGCCACCGTTCCTCAGTCTTCGATAAAGCTAACCATCCACATAATTTGTAAGTGCGTGTAGTTGCCTTGCGTAGCATACCAGTGCGAGTCATTAATAAATGTGTCCGTCACAAAGTGAACAGAGAATATCATAAAAACATGCTTATGCACTTTTGTTTCATGTCAGTTATTGCTGAGAAATTTATGTCTAATTTTCCAAACATTTTGTTACAGTTCCAAGCATATGATGAGTGAGTCTATGTGTTTATAACTTGATTATTTTTTATTCTATTATTTTTTTATTGCATTTCAAGTCGTATTAAACATCTTATTGTAATGTATCTTTTTTTGTTGTTGATTTCTATTGATGCCAGTTATACGGTGTCCAAAATTTCATATCGTTGCCAATGCTGTTTATGTTTTGTCAGAAATTTGTGATCTTCCATCGATGATGTGGGAATGTGAGATTATTTTGAAGAGAAAAAAAGTTATTTTTTGTGTGTAATCTTTGAATTTTTGTTTTTTATTTTTTCTTGTTTTTATTGTGTTGCAGAAGGAATTCAGTAAGTTTTCTTATGCTTTTACCAAATTTCTTATGAGTAACGTTTCATTTTTGACTCATGTTATGTGAATTTTTATTTATGAATTTAGCTTTTTTAAGCTGGAGCTATGACTATCCATTTTCTTATTGATATGATTGAATGTGAACCTAAATTTGTTTTCTGTATGACACATTGTGAGGCGTGAGATTCATTTGTTGTAACTTGTGTTTGTAACACGCCAAATGGCCCTACCTTAATGGTTTTAAATTTTGCACAAACTGGATGGTATGGCACTCAAAGGCAGCATGGCACTCAAAGAAGAACAACAATGCGCAAATCATAAGATCAGTGTATGTCTTGCGGGACGCAAGAACTGGGGAGGGAGTGATGAGCTGATTCGATACAGTTTTGAATATGCCTTTTCCGTGTTATTCTGAAGTCCCGTGAAACCGTTATAAGTGATACTGAGTGTATGTGTAACAAAACAAGTCAACCGCCAAAGACGTTACAAGTTGGCGTGGCTTTGGCAGTTCAAAAGAGTGCCACGCATCTCTTTATCCCTTCGTGATTGGCCCCTTGTGTCTAAGGAGCCAGAATAACCAATCAGCTTCTTGCATAACGATGCTGTGTGAAGGGGGTATTTGAAACAGAGGCCGCACCATCGGTCAGGGCAGTTCGTCAGCGGGTCGCATACAGTATAGACTGACTGGGTCGAGACATGAGTGCCCAGTGCCCCGCACATTCCCGTCGGCCGCCACACAAAGACGTGTGTCACCATGAGTGTCAATAAGTCTAACCTGCCGTCCGGTTGTGCACTAGCATAGTTAACGTAATAATTACAGTTAAAGGTCATCTGTGTAGCTAAGAAGAATACACCTGTGTTAAACGTTCCCTCGATTATCATTTTTGCATGTCCTACATTGCATGCACGTAAACTTATCTCTCTCCTGTTTTTTCCTTCATATCCCGAACCCACAAATGACCGAGATCAGGTCATATATATATATATATATATATATATATATATATATATATATATATATATATATATATATATATATATATATATACATGTACGTATACATATACATATATACATACATATACATATGCATATATATTCTACATACATACATACACATACCATTACCATACATACATAACATAATATATTATTATATATTATCTTATATATATTAATATATATATATATATTATTATTATATTATAATATATATAATTATGTAATATTAATATATAATATTATATATATATATATATATATATATATATATACATATATACATACATACATACATACACACACTTATATATATGTATATATATATACACACACAGGCGGTCCCCGGGTTACAACAGGGGTTCCGTTCTTGAGGTGCGTTGTGACCCAAAAATCGTCGTAAGCCGGAACATCATCAAAAATCCTAAGAAAGGGATTTTGACGAAGGAAAAATCTATTTCTGGGACGAGTGAAACCACTACCAGAGGTCCCTTGCCATTTAGTCTCTTCCTCCTTCAATATCCCTCATCTACAGAGGAGCCGATCTAAGCCCCACTACTCGCTACCTCTACGGCTAGCGCCTCGGATCTCATTTCTGGAGATAGCACCCAAGCTTGGGCCAAATAGGGAGGGAAAAAGAAAAAGGGGTGGGATTTCACTGGGCGACACAGGTCCTTGCCCAGAAATAGATTTTTCCTTTGTCAAAATCCCTTTTCTGGGCTCAGCCTGTGTCGCTCCGTGAAATAGTACTAGAGAATTGGCCCCACAAGCTTGGAAGAAAGGATGTATACAATTAACTAAGTTTAAGGTAAATTAAAACTTGATTAAGATTAATTGTTATAGTTTAGATAAATAAGTTACACTAATGAGTAACAAGTTAAATGAACCTTAAAGCTAACTATGTACAACATAGGGCTAAGAAGCCCGTTGATGCTTATACAATACAATGGTGCGAACTAGGGAACTAGTCCCAGATACAAAACAAAACTGAAATCCATTACAAATATATACATCAAGTGCCATCCAAGGTACAGTACGACTAACAATGACGACTGAGCTACAGCAAGAACACTAGCGAGGCAGGTAGGAGAGAGAGATGTAAGGAGAGACATAGAATAAACTTACTACTAAGTTAAGCAGTGTCAGGGGAAACTGTGTTTCCGGCTGCCGCTGCTGGAAATTTGAGGGCTTCTAAGGACTTTAAATAGTGGCGTTTGAATACTGTCGGAGATTTCCAGCCTGTGTACTTCTTCAGATCATCAAAATTCATATGTTGAAAATAATTAATAGAAGTGGCTACTGCCCTAACATCATGTACCCGTGGGAAGGACTGTGGGTTAGCCTGTTTTATAAAGTATAAAATCTGTTGTCTAATTCCTTTTAAGGAAATAGTGCCACCTTTTTCCCTAATGAATAGAGGACCTGAAGATATCAGGGCAGTTCTGCTTAAATATGCTCTTAGTGAATTAACTGGACATAAGGACGGGTCCTGTGGAAGTGGGACAATTTTCCATGGGGACCACCTATCCTGTGGGTCCTCATTTTTAGCTAGGAATTGACGATCTTGAGAAAGTAACACTTCTTCTGAAGGGAGAAACTCTATATGATCTGGTTCTCTAGATAGAGCCGACAGTTCAGAAATTCTGGCTCCTGAGGCCAAACTTATTAAGAATAATGTTTTCCTTAAGAGAGCTATATAATCACATGAGTCGTTATTAGTGTCAGAAGCCAATTTAAGGACATCATTTAAGAACCATTAGACCGACTTGGGTCTCTCAGATGGTCTGAGTCTGGCACAAGCCTTGGGGATAGATGAAAAATATGAATCTGTTAGATCTATTTTGAATCCAAATTGGAAGATCTTCTTAAGAGCCGATTTGGTAGTAGTAATGGTACTAGCTGCTAATCGTTTCTCGAACAATGTTCTGAAAAAGGTTATGGCCAGATTCGTGATCATGGTTTGTGCATTTGAGTCCTTCAGAAATACAGCTAGTTTCTTAACTGCTGAGTCGTATTGACGCAAGGTCGATTCTCGTTTGTCAGATTCTAAGAACCTGATGTTCTGAGGATCGATGTTGGCATCTTTCTGAGCTGTAAACTTCATGAAGTCCATAAAGTTAGGGCTTTCAGAATTCCTGAGGAAGCGGACACAGTCCGCGTTTGTACTAGTTGTGTCAATTTGGGATTGGGAATCCATTGAGGTGGGAGTCCCAATTCCAGTAGAAGAGGGAACCAATTGCTCTTGGGCCAATTGGGGGCTATTAGAGCGATGTGACCTTTGAATGTCCTGAGTTTGTTCAGAACTTTCAAGAGAAGATTCACTGGAGGGAAGAGGTAAATTTTCTTCCACACATTCCAATCTATAGCCATCGCATCCGTGGCGTAAGCCAGAGGGTCCAGGTTGGGAGCCACATAACAAGGAAGTTTGTGGTTCGACTCCGTGGCAAAGAGATCTACCTGAAGCCCTGGTACTTGTTGACAGACCCATTTGAATGATTCCTTGTCCAACGTCCACTCCGACTCTAGTGGAACTGACCGTGACAGGGCATCCGCCACCACGTTCCTTACTCCTGCTAGTTGAGTGGCTGAGAGGTGCCATTTGTTCCTGTCTGCCAGGGAAAATATGGCTATCATGACATGGTTCACGTGGCTCGATTTGGAGCCACCCCTGTTTATGCAGTGGACTACCACTGCACTGTCTAATACCAACTTTATATGAGACTTCTTGGCTGGATGAAGCTTTTTCAGGGTGAGGAACACTGCCATAGCTTCCCAGTACATTGATATGTAGCTGGCGCAATGGTAGGGACCAGGTTCCCTGTACCTTTTTGTACTGTGAGTAGCCTCCCCAGCCGCTTAGTGAGGCCTCTGTTTGGATCACTAAAGCTGGCGGAGGGAATTGCAATGGAACTGTCTTTGACAGATTCTTGATCTCCGTCCAAGGGCAGAGTCTCTTACGTAAGATCGCCGGGATGGGGGCAAGCTTGTCCCGGGATCTTTTGTTTGCTCTTGATCGCCAAACCCGATTTAAGTCCTTTACTTTGGCTTTCAGAAGAACGTCCGTTACTGAAGCAAATTGGAGTGAACCCAAGATCCTTTCCTGGTTCCTCCAGGACGTCTGTTTGCTTTTGAGAAATTGTCTCGTGGCTTTGGCTATTTCTCTCCTTTTCTACGGCGGTATTGATGGAGTATGAGAGTCTAAGTCCCATTGGATTCCTAGCCATTGGAAACAGGACTCCGGCGTTAGCCAGGATTTGGTTCTGTTTATCTGGAAACCTAGATGTTCCAGAAACCGGATTACTTTGACCGTCGCCTTGCAGCATGCTTCGATGCTTGTGGCCCACATGAGCCAATCATCTAGATAGGCTACTAGCATTATTCCCTGAGACCTTAGTTCTTGAACAACTGTCTCCGCCAACTTTGTAAATACCCTGGGAGCTATGTTGAGGCCGAATGGCATCACTTTGAAGGAGTAGGCCTTCTTTCCCAGTCTGGAGCCTAGGAACGGGCGGAAGTGTCTCGCTACCGGAACATGATAGTAGGCATCTGTAAGATGTATAAAGGTGGTGACGGCCCCACGGGGAAGTAAGGTCCACACCTGTGAAACGGTCAGCATCCGGAACCTGTCGCAGTGAATGAATAAGTTCAGACGGGATAAGTCTAGAATTATTCTTTGCTTGTTTGAGTCTTTCTTTGGCACGCTGAATGTTAGTAACAATCGTTTGCCGATTGTTCCCTTGGTGGATTGTTGCCTCCTTTGTTTTTGTTTTTTAATTGCTGGCGAGTTGACGTCTGTTGGATGGCGTCAAACTTCGTCAAGTCAGGTTCTGGAGGGCAGAACAACGAGTCAGGTTCAGAGCGGCAGAGAGGCAGAGTCTTGGCAGCAGAGCAGCGGAGAGAATCTGAGGACGAGTTGGTGGTTGCATCAACCCTGCCTTGATCATCCAGTGATCGAGGAGGACCTCCACACCGTATCTGAGGACGAGATGGTTGTTGTATCAACTCTGTCTTGATCGTCCAGCATTCGAGGAGGATGTCCATATTGTCTCCAAGGACGAGGTGGTTGTCGTATCGGCTCTATCTTGATCGTCCGGCATTGGACTGTTGTCCTCATTGTTTGAGGAAGTGTTCCCCGTTTTGCTCTGATTATCATTATGCCGCTTCAGTGTTAATTTTAATTATTATGCTGCCTATTTCTATTAATTATATTTACATATTATTATTGTTAGTTTATAAGTTTTGTGTGTTTCTGCCACCCAGAACCTTGACTCACTGTACATTATGTATTTAAATCTTGTAAATAAATTAATTTTAAGGTAACTTTTTAGTTTTGTTATGCTCCTCCCTCCTTTGTTTGTCACCTGTCGTCAGTCATAACAGCCCAATTGTTTATTATTTTTAAGAACCTGTCGATCTCGAGAGTCGAGATCGTAATACTGAACAAGCGACCTTGAAATTTTAAGTTCTTGACTCTTGATACTACTCCTTTTTGAAGGAGTTCTTGGGAATACTCTACCAATTCCGGTGTTGGTTCTTGATAAAAGGAGTTGGATGGAGGGGGGCCTTGAAGCCAACTCCACCCTAGACCTTTGGACACAATGCTTTGGGTGTTTTTGCTGAACCTCCACCGGTGCCGATAGAGATACAGCCTCCCTCCAACCTAGGGATTCTCACTGGTTTGTGGAAGGATGTCCACCTCGTCCTCCACGGGAACCCCTGCCTCAGCTCGTGGCTCTTCCAGCGCCTCGGTGACGGAAGGAGCCTCTAGCTCTGCTACCACTGCCAAACCTATTGAAACGACTGATTTTCAAATGCCGGGTTGTAAGCAGGAGAGACAGCATAGGAGGTTGAAGCTTGTGCTTGCTAAGACGGTTGCGTCAACAGCACAAACTGTACGAGAGTTTGTTGTTGGGGGGCCTGGAAGTGCTGGAACTTCCTAGGCCTCTTCTTTGACTTGGGATTCATTCCGGCAGACTCCAGTTTTCGTTTGGAAACGAGTCCCCAACAAACTCTTAGGCTCTGGTTGAACCTAGCCGCCTCGCAGTGCACTTCGTTCACTATGGAGGCTGGGAAAAGGTCAGTGCCCCATATAGATGAGGCGATCAGTCTATTGGGCTCGTGGCGGATCGTAGCTTCCGCCAGCACGTGCTTTCTACAATTCCGCCGAGCTATGACAAAATCATACAAGTCACATTGCATTGAATACAATAGTGACTTGGCAATGATTTTAAATAGCGCCTCTTCTCCATAGATAAGAGACGATACCTCTGTCATGGTCAGGGAATTGAGAGACCTGCTGAGCCTCATCCTGGCATCATATTCGGTCTGTATGAGGCCTTCAGATAGCCTAGGTAACCTTTCGCTGAAAAGAGTGATACCGCAGTCCGGCTTAAGCTTACCTACCGAGAAAGTGGCAGGAAGGTCCATCCAGCGATCGGCAGTTCCGGGGAGCAGTAGGGAAGTCGGTTCTGTCTCCCGGAGCTGAGGCATAGGCTCGTCTTTCATGGCTGCCTGTAATTTCTTGTATGCCATAACCTTGGTGTTAGTGCATTGCCACTCTTCTAGGTTACGTATCCATGCCTGTTGGGCTTGGTCCCGGGGAAGGATTACCGTCTCCTTCGGGACCTTGTCTTCCCTCCTCATAGCTACTTCCATCAGTCGGACATAGCCCATGAAAGGGGGCCGGAGTCCTTCCAGATAGAACTCGAAGTCCTCAATCCTTCGAGTTCCACAGCCCTCAATTGTAAGCATGCCCGCTTCAAACGGGGCGTGTGCGGCAACCCTCCATGGGTTGTTCGGCTTGAAGGGAGGAAGGGTAGACGAATACGGCATTGGCAAGCTCTGGGCTGCTTGGCCGGATTGTGCAAGTCCTGTCGCCATATTGTCCCGGAGACCAGCCATGAGGTTCTCCTGGGTGACTTGTCTATCCGCAATGGATTGGATAGATTGTCCTGATGCTTCTATGGGGGAGGATAGTTGAGCAAACATTTCTTGGAACTTGGACTGAACCAAGTTCCCGACCATGCTGCCCATCTGCTGCGTAATATTTGCTGAAATATTTGCAAAGAAAGCATGGGGATCGAAGGGGGAAGGCTCTGCCTTCTCCTTAGGAACCTTGGACCTAGACCCCTTAGCAGAGGATGCCTCGGGGTCGGAGGAGGAGTGTTGACCCTTCTCCTTAGAAGTCTTGGTCCTCGACCCTTTTGAAGGGAGAGTCCACTTTGCCTTGTCAGCTCTGGGATGGTGAGCCGGAAGCTTAGCGACATGGCCAGTTCCTGACTTCTTGGACAGGGACTTTTGTAGCGATTTGTAGTCTCGCTTGCCTTCGGTCTGACCGACTGAAGTCCCCCGGTGAATCCCTGGAAAGAGGTAGAAGTGGAAGGAGAAGAAGCTCTAGATGGGCTCAAGGAAAGCCTTTGAGCCCCTACAGTACCTATCTCACCAACACTCTTACCGTGACCCATGTCGTCCACAGTCATGAGCTCGAAGTCCAGGTCAAGAGCTGCTACGTCTTCCGCAACCTCTTGAGTGGCCGCCTCCTCCGGGGGTTGTGCGACCGCTTCTTGAATGGTAGCGATCAAGGGAGCGGCCACTTTGGGGTCCACCGATGAAGTACTCTTCCCTCTGGGGAAGATGAGAGTGGCCATCTCCTTGGAAAGGATGTAGGGTTGGCCCTTGGCAACGCTACTGCCAAACCCAACTGCCCAGGCCTTCAGAGTGGTTAAAGCAGCGTCCCGGACTGCTTGAACGCCCTGTAAAAGAGGGGTTATCATTAGTACTTAAGACTAACACTTAAGATTGGATAGTAACTTACTTTAGAAAGCATATCAAAATGTCTTAAATTTCATTGATCCTCATTGTATCATTGTGTTTAGTCCGAAGTGTCACCTACCTCAGAGGAAACTTGGTCCACTAACTCGTAGCAGATCAAGCAGTTCTCGTGGTGCCAGACCACGGACTCGTTGAGGCGGACCGCACAGGTGGCGTGAGTCCGGCAGACCTCGTGTCCACAGGGATCCTGGAGGACAGCATTGCAGCCTACCTCCAAGCAATGGGTAACCTGTAAGTCAAATGATACACGAGTATCATCGTCAACCTTCCGGACTAGGTCCGTGGTTGTGATATGCCATTGATGCCGGAGTACTCCAGTGTTAACAAACAATATTACAATAAAAAATGACCCAGTCTCGACCTGTTCTGTTGCCATGCACCTGTCGAAGCATCTGGCAGGGGTAGTAGGAAAAGGCTTGAAACAGTGTGTCTCCGGCGATGCCGGAGT
This sequence comes from Macrobrachium nipponense, assembly GCF_015104395.2. Lineage (NCBI taxonomy): Eukaryota > Metazoa > Arthropoda > Malacostraca > Decapoda > Palaemonidae > Macrobrachium > Macrobrachium nipponense. The sequence goes on from NC_061089.1 coordinate 32,968,890, forward strand.
TAAAACTTTTACACTGAATCAGGATAACAAGCTATTCCCATTACGCCGGAGTAAGGAGTAATCCAAACAGGCACCGGGTGTGGAGCAGGAGGTGACCGGGTGGAGAGTTAAAATACATAGTGGAGTCTGACACCTCCGCCGTAGTAAATAACTTATAACTAGAACAGGGTGGGAGTTAATACCTGGCGGAGTTAGACAACTCCGCCATCGTAAAAACTTAGACTAATAGCAATGGATGTCATTATGTATAATAAAACATGCATGCAACATAGGGTATCCCTTGAAAAAGGCCGGAGCCTCAATACATGAAAGTCAGCTATCCTAATATCGGCCTGGCTTACGCCGGGGTCCTGAACCCTCCGGAGCGGAGAGAGGATGGGCTGAATATATAGCGACAGGGATACTTGACCAGCGCGCCGAGGAGAACCGAGCTCCACCGAGCCTGGTGGCCAACCAAGGCTCGGCCGAGCAGGGCTCCCCCCCTACACCCAGGGAGAGAACGGCAGGGTAGCGGGCCAGCTCACCGAGTGTCCTCCCAGACGTCTCCCCCTATCCCCCCTAGAGGGGGGGGGGGGGTGCTCGGATCGGCTGCCTGAGACAGCGTGAGCGAGTGTCACTCCACCGAGGTGGGTGAGATGGGGGGACTGGGAGGGGTCGGAAGCGGGGTGGCTCGTACGCGGTCGCCTGGAAACACTCTCGGCTGGGTGAACAGACACGCGGTGAGAAAGGCCAGGCGATCGAAGGAGGCCTATAGGCCAACTGATGCCGTCTCAATGAGCATATAACACATAAAATAACTATCCTGTCCTAATACAGGGGGAAGGGAAGTAAAAATGAAGTGAGAGAAAAAGAACTGAGTCCTAGAGAAGCTGGACTAAAGCCAATCAAGAAGATTGGGCAAAGCTTGGCATCTCCGAGCAGCTAGCCTAGATGCCGTGACGAAATAATCGAGGGGCAAGCGGCCAGAGTGGCTCGAGGACAATAGGGCGAAAGGACCAGGGTCCTCCACACAAAGGGCGCCTAAAGGAGAGGTAACCTAACAACTAGAAAGATACATGCATGTATGACAATCTAAACTGGAAGGCTAACTGGTAGGCTATGAACCGAGAGCATGTGCTCGGTCAAAGGCTATCCCCCGTGAATGGACTAATAAAATACGAATAATATTAAGAATAATATTAATGTCAATCAAATGCATCATTGATAATCCAAGTATGGTACTGCTAAACAATGCATCGAGCCCAATAGGTATAGGAGACCTATTGGAGCTCGTAAACAAAGCAACACGAGGTAGCGAGCCGAGCACGGCGGCGCGGGAGTAGCGCCGCATGGGACGCCGTTCTATAAAAACCTAAATAATTTGGTTTATCGTGCCAAAGGCAGATCCTAAAGAGTGTCAACCATTAATAGCAGTACTACTTAACTTGGATGCAGCAACAGCTTGACGTTCCATGATGAAAGAAAAAGCAGGATATTCCAGAAACACAATCACAAGCAAAGAGAACGCATGCAGCGTGAAACGTGCTATCAAAAGGAATGAAATCCGAGGTGCTAGCCGTAGTGGTAGCAAGTAGTGGGGCTTAGATCGGCTCCTCTGTAGATGAGGGATATTGAAGGAGGAAGAGACTAAATGTCAAGGGACCTCTGGTAGTGGTTTCACTCGACCCAGTTACCATACCGACACCTTTAAAATAAAGGTGAGCGAGCCAGAATACTCTGGCATTACCATTTAACCTTTTCTCTGGTATTTATAGCAATATTTATACCCTAGAAATGAGTGCTAAAGAGACATTTCACGGAGCGACACAGGCTGAGCCCTGAAAAACCTTACTTTTAATGCTTCGGGTGCATTCCAAACTATGTAAACCGCATTCATATTGCATTTTTCATCAAAAAAAAACCTTCAAATATTGATTATTTTGCATTTTTGGTGTCATATTTCTTGTGCCAGATGAGCATTGTAGGTGTCGTAACCCTGGAACATGCGTCGTAACCCTGGAAATAATTTCTGATGAATATAATTGAAAAGCGCCTTAACCTCGGAACGTCATAAGCCGAACCCGTCGTAACCTGGAGACTGCCTGTGTATGTATGTATGTATATATATATATATATATATATATATATATATATATATATATATATATACAGATGTTGAACCATTCTGCTAATAAGTTTGGTTATAAGTCAATTTCCTTTAGCCCAAAGGGTATTAAGGCATAGATTTCTTTTACTGAGAAGGCTTATTACCTACTGCCATGAAATTTGTTTTAAAATAAAATTTTCCTAATTAAATATGATTCTCCACTGTTTTTACTCAACAGAACAGTATCTGCAAAAATATCCCCAAAATGTGCTTCTCAGTCATATGATGATATTCTGAAATAAAATTTTAAAAATCCTCCTGTGAAAAGCACCTGGCCCCACTAATTAAGAAGCCTGGTAGAACTTGCCTTTGTATAAGAGTTTAGTGCCATTTTTTTCATTAACCCCAGGCACTGACAACCATTTATGTTGAACCTTAGTGAATTACAAGTATTTCTTAGTAGTACATTTCAGTTACAATATCCTACACATGCAACATCATGATGTAGGTATGCATATGAAATCACTTATTTTAAATAACCTTTAACCAAAATGTGATTAAGCCATATTACAACTGGTTGAGACACCAGATACAAATGCAACCATAAACAGACGATAGTCACCGATTCTAACAGAAGAGAAACAAAGTTCAAAGGAATCATGAATCCTTAAGATGAATAAGTCACTCAATTACTTAAGCCTAAAACTACACTACTCAAAAGGCAAAACTGCTAAGATTTTTCAAAGGATAATATCCTACACTTCAAACATGTGCCCTTTCACTTTTTCCCAAAATTTCATACTGCCACAATACTCTCTCAACAAAGAACACCAAGTGATGGTAATCAACACGAAAGGCACAGTCATATCAACATCCAATTTCATTCAGCAGAAAATTGTCTGAATATTGTTTCTCATTTCGGACCCAGCATCCTATTAAGTGGATACTATACCTCATTGTAAGAATCTCTTTCATAACAAAATGTCTTTTCATTCCATGTTGATTAAGCAACAGGAATGCTAAATTATTTTCTTGCTCACAACTTTGCAAGGGAGCTCCCACTTCAGCTCTGCTCTCTCTCTGTCAACTTCACAATATTTCTCTTATCTTGAGCTTGGGGCATTAACATGAAAGTAATATAAAGTCTCTTACCTTTCTTGATAAGCATTTTCCAACAAGAGATCTTCCTATCTCAAGCACATCCTTTACAATTTTCTTCTTCAGACTATGGTCAACATGCCCTATCTGCAATATGGAAATTTACTTAGAAGGTAAATATCAAATATGAAATTACAAGATTTCATCCATTGCAGTTCAGAGAACAATGATACGTACATTATCTCACAATAGAACACTGGACTTGAATAGCCCTGAAAACAATATCAATAATCATAAGAGAAACTGCAACATACAAATAAGCTATACTATTGCACAATTATAAATCTGCACAAACATGACATATTACTGCAATATGTGTAACAATACTAATCTCAGCATTTTTTAAATACTGCAAAGAAAAAAACATCTGAGCTAAAAGATTCATAAACAAACTCATTCGTCATAAACATCTATAACTACTAATTCTCATTACGGTAGAACCCAAGACCTCAACGCTAATCTGTTCCAGAAGAAGCGTTGGGATCCAACTCGGTCAAGATCTGAGTAATTTTTTTTTCAATAAGAAATAACTGGAAATGGATTAATAAATTCTTGACCACCTATTACTAACCTAACTTTGCCTTTTTGTACAAACATTACATTTAAATTACAATTAAATAAGTTCAGAGTTACTTAACATATATCAGACGTCCTTTTTTATTTGGGATCATAGTTTAGGAACTATAGGCTCTGTCCGCAGATATGTAAACTACCCGTTTTCTTTATTCTTCCATAGCATTTTTGCACTGCTTTTGTTCCTCCTTATATCTTGGAGGAGCTAAAATACTACGCAAATTTATCAAGCCCTGCCATATCCAATTTATTTGTTTTTCTTTTCTTGAAATAGATATTTTTTCCTATATTGGTATCAAGATATTTTTTACCCTAAGATTTGATAACAAAATAATATTAAAATGATGTTTATTAGAAAACCGTGATAAATGATTTTGCTTTTTTTAAAAATCAAATTTCATATAAATACACTTAAGCAAACAACTAAAAGAAGTTAATGCAAGAGCATTAGCATAAGCACGCGCTATTCCCTCTTGGGACCCGACCATGAGGACCCGAGCATCGGAGTCACGCCACTATAAAGTCCTTTTGTCAAGTACTCTATGAAAGGACTACATAGTACACTTTTTCTAATACCTGTACAGTATAACTATGGTCACCATTTGTTTGTATTTACATCTGTAATTTTGCATTGGAAATAATTACTGGCCAATGAAACCAACTAAATTTTTAAAAATGGCAAGGGTTCATCTTAAACCAAAAGCCCATGGTAACTGGTTGCAGTATTTGTCATCTGGTTTAACTATGCTATATGCTATAGTATAATAATCAGGATGATTAAGAAGTTTGTTCAAGTGTTGTACCATTGCACCAATTTCCTAAATCACTTCAATTAATTAAAATACCAGAGTTTTTAAACAATCTTGATGTGACCTTAAATAAAGGCCTTTATTTCACATAACCTTTAAACTGTTGGTCACAGTCATGAGTAAAGGGTGTGTACCCATTTTGGCAATTACAGAAAAAACTGTGTGAATCTCTTCATCCAGCATCTCGAGTTTGTGACAAACAAATGTATGACTCCACTTAAAACCTTCACCTGAAAACTCTATGGACAAAGTTAACAGACTAAAAACCCAATGGGCATCCAAAGGGAAGTCAACCTGCAGAGAGACAAGTTAATGTAGGCTAAGGTGATAAATAAATGAGGGAATAGGAAATAAACCGATACTACACCTGAATTCTAGTGATGTCAGCAGAAAGCAGGATGAATTTGCTCTCCACTTCAACATTTGGAAATCAGAAGATTACACAATTGCACTAAGCCTATTCCACATTTTAGTTGTAACCAAGATAAAACTCCTAGCAAACTGAAAAATATTAAATGATACTAGAAAAGAGAGACTTTGCAGTAGATGCCAGCCTAGTGTTGTGAGCAAAAATAGCTGGATCTGGTTACGAATAGTGCAGATATATTTGTCGTTGTAGTACATTTTATGCATCAAACATGATGAACTCGCTTTACATTTTATGCCTTAATTCAATATTGAGAATTGGCAAAAGGAATTTGACTAAAGACTTAACTCTACATAAGAAATAAACTCTTTGGGAAACCAATGAAGCAATATATGATGTATATGCTTGTCAAAAGTCAATTTCTCACCAAAACGTACAACTAAATTCCTGAAAAGCGTCCCCGACATTTAAAACCGTACCACTTACACATAAGCTACGATGCAAAGGCAAAAGAGTTCTTGATTGACTATTGTACTTTGATTTACAGAAGGGTTAAGCTTCAAGTCCCAAAGTCTACTCTACTCGTGAATATGTGCTATATCTCATTTCAAGAAGTCTGGAAGAGTAGTATCATCGGTGTACTCAGTCAGGTTGTTCTCCAGATCTTCTCACATGCTGCTAGTACAGGCAGTCCCCGAGTTACGACGGGAGTTCCGTTCTTGAGACGCGTCGAAAGCCGAAAATCGCCGTAAGTCGGAACACCGTCAAAAATCCTAAGAAAACCTTACTTTTAATGCTTTGGGTGCATTCAAAACTATGTAAGCTGCATTCTTATTGCATTTTTCATAAAAAAAACCCTTCAAATATTGATTATTTGGTATTTTTGGTGTCATATTTCTTCTGCCAGATCAGTGTTGTAAGCGCCGTAACCCTGGAACATGCGTCGTAACCCCGGATATAATTTCTGATGAATATAATTGAAAAGCGTCTTAACCTCGGAACGTCATAAGCCGAACCTGTCGTAACCCGGGGACTGCCTATAAATAATAAATAGCAAAGGTCCAAGAACATTACAAAACTATAAATTATAGTGGGAGGTGGCTGGAGTACTATTCCGAAAAATAACCAATGATAATACTGAAATCATCAACCTTATTCGAGTACTAGTTACCCTACAGATTAACTTGATGGGAGACAAACTCATTCAACAGAGACATCAGTGACCAGAATCCAGCCACTGGTCATGTTCATCATAAGGTAATGGTGACTAAAATCCTGGGGAGTGGCTGTCTTTGATTTTATGGTGTTCTCCATTCCATGCACTTCAGTCAACAGGGACAGGGCTTAAGTGATCCCTGAGGGTAAGACATTAATAAGTATACGTGCTGGAACTTGAGATGGATGGAGGAGGCATTGATTTTTTAAAAGGACAGCTACAGGACTCCGCTTCTCTGCTTCTGTAAGAAGATAAACTGCTAATTTTTTCATTAGATTTCCCTGATTCAATACTAAATATTTGATAAATGTACATAGTACTGATCTTGAATTTACGTATTGCAGTGAATTTGGACCCTTAAACTGTATGGTTACTACATAACGTAGGTGACTTGTCCTTACCTGGCCGGCTTCTATCCAATGGGACGTCACTTAATTTTATATATATATATATATTAGGGCTTCACATAGTGTCTGTATCACACTCCTATAAGTCAAATGCAAGTCAAGTTTGAGTAATATTCAGTGGTTGGTTTTGGTAGCTGACCGAGCTAATGTAAGTGTTTACATAATAAAAATATGGAATGTTAGTCCATATATATAAAAGTCTAAAACTAAAGAGGTCAACCAGATTGCTTGCAGGAATGTGATCAGACTAGAGACGCTAAAGATGACGTATACAATAAGTATGTAGGCTAAGATAACATGCCGTCACCTGTAGTCATTCAATTGTTTATAAACATTAGTCCAAGCTCCCTGCTTGAGACAACTACCCCGACCTATTATTCAAACGGCCTACGTGATCTGTAGCGTGTCTCATTCGATTGTGTGTTCGTATGAAACTATGTCATCTGATAGTATGTTCATATGTTCGAACTACTGTCTGTTCCTTCATAACTTGTAACAGAGATGGTAGACAGGCAGATCTGCACACACATTCCTTGTCTAAATTCGGGCAATGTTCCTGATCAGCGCTTCTGTTTATCAGTCTTAATTTCTTAATCAAAAACAATCTGAGTCTTCATCTTTTCAGGTACACTAGATACTTATGCTCCTTTCAACTTCACAGTCATTTTTTCCTCTATACAAAGGGACAATAACTCCTCTCATACATACATACGGAATTTTTCTTTCAAGCAGACACCACCTACACTATCGGCCACTCACTGTTACATCAACTCCCCCACGCAGCATATTATATATCCCCATTTACTGCATATTAGTGCTGCTGTTCAGCGAATCTGGTTGCGCTCGGTAAGTGAAGGGGATCAGGGATCAATAGAGAATGTGTAAGACCTCTGGTAAAATACAACTTACGAAAAAGTGAGTGACAAACCAAAGACCATCCGTCGAGGGCCTTACTATTATTAAACGAAACCTATCACCACGAATAACTTGATCAGAAAGAGAAATCTTTGGCAGAAGCAGATATCCACACAGGATAACAGTATTCTGGTAAACGGAGTACAAATTTCCTAAAACAGGTTGCACTGATTTTATCACTGTTGTAAATATATGGGGCCTACTGAACAATACCTAACTTTAGTGCGTCATTTGCTGAAACTTTCATTAGAGGTTTCTCAAAAGCAAGACGCGAGTCCAAAGTTACACCTACAAAAGTTAAAAGCTTCAGACCCATTCACCAAAGTTCCAGCCACCTGAAGAGGAGGATGGGATGGAAAATCTGTAAGAGATCTGCTGATCAATAGTGTTTTCGTTTTAGTCGAGTTCAGCCTCATACCACCACCGACTAAACCATTCCCTGATCCAGTCCCTGTCTGATTGAGGCCGAGGGCAGCTTCATGTCTCCTAAGTGGAGACTACCACACCCACAAGCGTTGCATTACCGGCATACGGAACAAGCTTGTTTTCCAGGCCAACAACCATCACTTGTATACACTAAAAATAACAGTAGGCCAAGACCACTACCCTGTGGAACTCCAGATACTACAGGTCTTGGTTCACTAAAGATCTCATCCACAGTAACTTGCTGCTGCTCACCTGTAAGGAAATCATGAAGTAATCCTGAAACATATCCACACCTATATATATATATATATATATATATATATATATATATATATATATATATATATATATATATAGACAATCGTCAATAAAGGGAAGAGGGCGACGTTTCGTAATTATCCAATTAATTACATCAGGGTGTTAACATGAAAAATAAAATTCCTAGTAAAATTGTAAAAACATAACTAAAAATTAAAACTTCAGAAATGCAAAGGCTAAAAAATTATTCTCATTGCCTTATATGTCCTCTGGTGTATTTATAAATATACTTGCCCTGAATGTCAAACAGGGACCTATGTGGGATCCACCAGCAGACTCCTTAAGGTGCGTATCGATTCTCATCCAGGCATAAGCTTCCGTACTGGCAGCAGAATTGTAAACCCGGAACACTCCAAATTAGAAATCACTCCAAAATGTGTAAAACATATATCGATAATAAAGACTTCTGTATTTTAGGCCATACCACCAACCCGCAGGACCTTGTTATTCTGGAATCTCTCTTTATTAAACAACTTGTTCCGTCGTTGAACACCCATACGTCCTCATTCCCTCTGTATTTGTCTTGACTTGTGTTGTTTATTTATGCTTTTATGTTTACGTTGAGTTTAACGCTGTCACTCCTCTAGGTCGGTCCTTAACTTCTTGTTCTGTAACTCTGTTCACTGCTGCTTTCAATTTTTGTCAATTTTTGTTTATTTTATGTTCATTTATCTTTCGTTTTAATGTATGTCCTTTTAAATAATTTAATTCCCTTAATTTTAATGTGTATATTTTGTACACTTTGTAAGAATAATTTTTTAGCTTTGGCATTTCAGAATTTTTAATTTTTAGTTATGATTTTACAATTTTACTAGGAATTTTATTTTTCATTTTAACAGCCTGATGATGTAATTAATTGGATAATAACGAAACGTCGCAATAAAGACAGCCTGTACATCTGTGTGTGTCCTCTTCCCTTTATTGATGATTATTAATATGGATTGACTCCTGGCTCCTAGCACTAAGCTGTAGATATATGGATATATAGATATATACATATAGATATGATATAATATATAATATAGTATATATATATATATATATAATATTATAATTTATATCTATATCAATTATAATAGATCTATATAGATATATATAGATTATAGATATAGAATATAGAATAGATATAGATATTTATAGATATGATATAGATATAGATATAGATATAGATATATATATATATATATAAAAATATATATATAGAGAGAGAGAGAGAGAGAGAGAGAGAGAGAGAGAGAGAGAGAGAGAGATCGATATATATATATTAGATATATAAAGGCTATATAAATATATAGATATAGATATATATATATAATAGATATGTGTGTGTGTGTATATATGATATGTATATAGATACAGATATATAGTTATAGATATAAATATCTATATATATAAATATATATAGATATATATAGTAAATATATAGATCTATAGATATATAATATATATCATATATAAATATAAATATAATTTTATAACATCTATTTATATATATATATATCTATATATATATATATATATATATATATATATATATATCTATATATATATATATATGTATATGAACAGTTACAGCCAGGAAGGAAAATGTAGACACCGGAGATGCCAAGTATTTTCGTTTATTACCAAGACCTGGTCACAGCAACAGTTGTTGTGACCATGTCTTAGTTATAGGACGAAAGTACAGAATGACTATAGTGTTTCCATTTTCCTTTGTGGCTGTAACTTTGTTCGTATAATAATCACGTTTTTTTATTTCTTCGTGGTTTAAAATCATACACATATTGTATATGTAAATATATCAGACAAACCTAAGAATACATAGATATATGAAATTCTACACTGACTGATAAAGCAAGACTCTGAACAAGATTACAAGTACCCGTAAATAGGTAAAAAAAAAAAAAAAAAAAGTAAATCCACAAGTAATTCTTATTCCCGTTACAAGTAGAACGAGAAAAGGTAAAAATACGGGCGAGAAAAAAATTCTAAAAATGGAGGAGAGGAAGACGACGCGCAGCAGCGCATGCGTCAAATGCTCCACGAATCCCATTAAAGCCTCGAGGTCAACACATTAGTCTACTCGCAAATCCGAGCTCAGTCTCTCAAGACGCAGAGAACTTTCTCTCCTCTTGACCTCGTCAGGCTGTCCTGACGTAGCCCAGGTCGACTTGATTTCGGCAACTCTGAGTCACTCGGTAAGTTTAATCTTGATAGTAATTCCAGCGACTAGACAGTAGTAAATCTCTTGACTATCAGGGCCTGACTAATAAGAATAACTTTTGTCTTGACGCTGACCATTTTTTCAGGTAATTACTAAAGAACAGTTAAGTGATATACGTTCAATATTTAGTAAACTGTGAAGATGGTTTTAATGATTAGATTTTCTCATGAATTCTGCCGAATTAATAAAATCTAAATTAATTCAAAATTAATTTTCCCTCTAAATTAAAAAAATTATTTTCCCAATAAGAAAGTAATTTTCTATTACTTGGTTTTAACTAAGCTTATACTTAAAATAACAAGGATTAAATTTCCATCATTTAAAAATGGGTTACCAATAAAAATTTCCTTACAGTAAATGAATAGATACTAAATTTATATTGTGTAATATTACCAATTGTGCGACAAATTAATTTGTTTTGATTCTTGTAAAATACGGCTTAAAACCTATTTACAACTGACTTATATAAAGCTTCAACAACAGGTCAGTTTATCACAGCAGTTTGCGTTACTTAGTATAACAGACCTATTTGCTCACATCTGACTGGTATAAAAAATGAAATCGACTTAGTTTTTGTACAATGAAAGGCATTAAGCCAACTTAGTCTTAATGTAAAATTCAAAAATAACATTACACTTCATTACAACAGTCTGCACTGCTTGGTACAACCCATCTATTATTGTAAATGCTTTGATCGGTAATAACAAGTTATTCAATTAATTCGGTTTCTGTCAGATCATAAACTTAGCTCAATGTTGATTTCAAATGTTTATGCAACTTCTTAAAAGAGTTCTCATAACACGCTTCGAATGATAATAATATAAGTGTTAAATCAACATACCAGTTATATCTAGAAATCAACAACGTATTACATCCATTATATCTAGAAAAGGGCAAGGTATATCCATGTCGCATTTCCGACATCTATGATCTCAAGCAGCATGACCTCAGTTTCAAATATCCAGTCAAGTATTAATCAAATCAGTATGTTAATTCACCCTTTACATCTCTATACATGGATAGATAGACGTTTACTGACCACAACATACAAAGTTACCAACAGTACAAGCTCTTGATTATGGTCCAACAAAAGTACATCAAAATGCACAAATAAATCTTTAGAATAAAAAAAACATATTTAAACCAGAACATTTGAAACCATGACAAGTTACCTATTAACTGGACATCAGCTGATTCAAGGTCATCAGAGTATAAATAAACTTTATTTGTTGTTGCAACAAAACAGTCTAGTATATACAGAGTTAAGCTCCCCAGCTTCACAAACTCACTCAACTAGGCAAACTCAATATTCGTCACATTGTGTGGCTTCTGAATGGTTGTTTCCCATGGGTAGGCACTCGTGCAAATACGGAAGTAGTATACATTCTATTCTTGTCTCCAACAAGATATTTTATTTTTCTTCCTCTCCTTTCAGATTCGTTCTTTAAGCTCTGGAGAAGATGCTTCCAATTGCAAAGAATTCTACGTGCGCAAGTAAGTTCATAATAACCCATATACATACACACGCATTAGTAAATGTTGGTAGGTCATCAAAAAACAAGTACATCACATGACTTGACTGGCTTAACTGTATTGAATGATTAAATTTAGACTATAACGCCAAGGGAGCGCTAGGGGCACTTGAAGTCATTATTCAGCGCTTTGAGATCAGTAGGAATATCTAAACAAGATACTTGTCGATTGGTCGTTATCGTCCTGTGCCAAAAATGAGCAAGTTAGTAGTAGTTCTTAAAGATGGTTACTCATCCGTCAATTTAAAATACATAATGGAATTTTAAAAAACCATATCGTTATTGTACAATTTCTAAAAGCGGTTTAAGTCTATGCAAGGTTTAACATTCTAGTAAATCCTTCTTTTAAGTTATATTTCGATCAAGAGAGTAGGATAAAAATGCATAAAAATGGTTGTTATCTTAAAAGTGCAATATAAGAGTCATCATTAGTTAATCTACTTATCTCTTCTTTTATGATTTCTAGTCCTAGTTTTCATGGTGGTTTCACTGGGATCTTGCAATCGCGATCTGCCGAGGAAACAGTTCGTCCGTGGTGCGACTCTTTCAGCCATCTTTAAAGTCCCCAATCTCAGCCAAAGCACCAGGTAGTACATGAAGACTTTTATAACAGAGGTCAGATTGCTCTCAAATCTATTCCCTTTTGTCTTTTCTGTGAGCATTTGTGGATATCTCTATAATTTTAATACAAATCCATGCATAAATTTCCTTTGTAACATTCTTCATATTCATATATGAATACTTTAAAATATTCCATCAATTCCATTAAGAGTCCCATGATATCTTAACTACTGGTAATTACTCTTTTTCAATCACCAGGAATGTCTCGGCACATGACGTAATAAAGCTGACCATGACTATAGTGAAGGGGACAAAAAGATGCCTGACGTTCTTATACAGTCACGAATATGAAGGCAAGATGGTAGTGCTGTTTCTAAATTAAAAGCAGGCTGCTCGAAATAATTAACAAAGTTGATTTTCAAGCGTTGGAACATTTAAATGCGGCTTCGTCCACCTTTTTACTCAGAAATCATAAAATTAATCTAACTCAAAAGTCAAAACACAGTCATGAACGGTATTCAGACTCAACCCAAGCTGCTTTTAAATAAAAATAAGTCCAAAACCCAAATACTGATGGTAAACACTGTTTTTTCCTACAGAGGTCATAAACGGCTTACCTGAACTTATGGCTGAGGAGTTCATTGGCCTAACGAGCTTCAAAAATGACGGAAAGACGGAGACCTTGCTCCGGACGCTAACTCCATCTGAGAGAAAGAACTTCCTGTTTTTCCTGGACACACCAGCCAATATAATCAGCATTTTCCAGAAGGTGAGAGTGACCACGGTGGTTGTAAGGAAGGTCACAGTAGGCTATAATTTAGTATTCGTCTTCCAACAGCTGAAAAGTTCATTGGTGCAGCAGTTACAGCTCTATTAATAGTTGCCACTGACCACCTGTTCAGAGAACAATGATTACAGGTAAAGACCTCTATGCTTTACATACTATATTACATTGTCAAGTCATAACTCAATGTCTATCTATAGCTTCTTAATGTCCCCAGATGAGAACCAAAATGCTGAAGACCCACTTGGTCACGTGGATTTTGCTAATGGAAGGAAGCGACGCCCACGGCAGCGTTGCCATACTTCAAGAGTTTGTCAACGAAGGCACACTAGTAATTATCTTTGTAAAGAATTCTGATGGAGATCTGGTTTACTACCTTCCTTCAGTCGATACGTATGGAATGACTCGGTAAGTAATTCTACTTTTGTTATAAGGCTTCTTCAGAATTTTACACCAGAAATAAACAGTAATATGAAATTAATATAAATGCAAAGTCTCTCTCATCCGTCTACAAGTTTCAATACTGTAGTTATACCATAGACTGCCGTCAGCATTCCAATTATCTCCCATCTTTTTGTCGTAAACTGTGTTGATACTGTTTCCAGAAACAATATCATGTGCAAAATAGACAAAATTGAAATATACTAGATATTCACTCAACATATATACATACATTTTATATATGTATATATATATATATAATATATATATATATATATATATATATGTGTGTGTGTGTGTGTGTGTGTGTGTGTGTGTGTGTGTGTGTGTGTGTGTGTGTGTGTATATATATATATATCTATATATATACATATATATATATATATATATATATATATATATATTACTCATTATGAGATGGTCCCATCAATTTGGGCGTTTCATCTGCCGTGGCACCTATAGTAATGTGAAGGATGAGGTACGTAAAAGTACATTACAAAACGAAGAAATTGTAATTAGAAAATCATATCTTTAGGAAACCTGCTAATAATACGCCCTATTGACACTATTGCAGTTCTACGATATTAGTACAGGTAACACTGATTTTGCACTATTAGAGACGCTACTTATCTTTGTTTTTGGAAGACAATGTCCGATTCGGAGTGACTGACAACCCAAGACAACTTACGCCATACAGTTCATATTTAGGCCTACTTTTTAGATTAATAGATTAGCAGCAAAAGGAGGATGAGATGGTAGTGAGCAAGAGCCCGTGCTGGCATAAAACCAACTCGGCCAACAATTACAAAGGCGTTCTTGTCTGTCTATACGTGTGGTTACTGACAAAGATCGGGTGCAGATAGAGAAATTAAAGAAAATAACGAAAAATGATGGAATAAGAAAAAAGAACAATAAACGCAAGGAAATTTTGACGATTGCCCACGAAATACACTATTACGTGTTTGAGAGAGAGAGAGAGAGAGAGAGAGAGAGAGAGAGAGAGAGAGAGAGAGAGGAGAGAGAGAGCATTCAGTGAAAAAGACCTAAAAGAAAAATTCTGTACCAAATATTTCGATATTGCAGATTCAAGAAGAAAGGCCGGTGGGAGAGCACAAAGGACTTGAAGGAGATATTGTCTTCGGAGCCTCAGGAAACCTATAATCTGAGTGGACGCCATTTAAAGCTGGCCGTCAAGGAATTCCTCTTGGCAATCCAACTGGGCAAACCTAGTCCTCCTGATGGGGGCATCAAGACTATCTCAGGCTTTGACGGAAATCTCATTAACATCGTCAGTTCAGCTCTGAATTTTTCGTAAGTGATTTCCAGCAATCCAAGTTGGTTTAGTCTGGTCTGATGAGTCGACGTGTCGTGAAGAGGATACGGCATAGGCCTATTCTGCACACGCTAATGTTGAATTAATGGACCCTATGGCCTATTAAGGGGAAATAACACCTTTCGCCTAGATCTGTGCCAGTACCACATACCTCTTCATTTTCATATTCGGTCCAGTGTTTGCATTTCTGCTATTTCCCGGGAAGTTCCAGTGGAAAAATATCGAAAAAGTAACAAAATATGTCACCCGCACTACGCATAATGAACCTCCCCCCAACTTGCCGGCACGGGCTCTTGCTCCATGAGCAGCCTGTAAAGAATAGGCTATCCTCTAACATCTAAGACCCTGTTCACACACGGCACACAGAGCACAGGGATGTTCACATGCAACCGCGCTGATTTGTTGGCCGCCGTGGTTTCCGCATCGTGCTAACGGGGCCTTTTTTAAACCTTGAGCAAAGGATAGGTCGCTGCCATGACGTAATGAATTCTATGGCGTCACTATGAGCCAACTGGGGCTCAGCCGATGCCACAACCACTCTGATTGCTCTACACTAATTTTATATATATATATATATATATATATATATATATATATATATATATATATATATATATATATATATATTATATTATATATATATAAGGGAGCTATTTCTCGGTAAAATTGATATCTTCTAAACGATCTGTATTATACCAAATCAGTTGATACTGATGTGATAACCGCACCATGTGGACAGAGAAATCTTAACGGCAAAAATACTGCGATGTATACCCAATCTCTGGGGGGAAAAGTATTTGGAAAATATGCAGTAAAATTTATCGATAGTTCGTTGGTCTTTTAACTAGTCTGTTTGGTGATGGTCTGTCACCGACTACTTTTAATCGTGCAGACATGGAAACTGAATATTTCCGGAAGCATTTTCCCGAAATATAACAGAGTACCAGGACCTTACCCTGAAAAATGCGGAGACGCCATGTCTCAAAAAATAACCACAGAAGTTCCGTGAAAATAGGCTATTTCCCACACCCAGATTACGGTGGAGATACTGGCCTGAAATAACCAAACGCCAACCTAACCTAGCCTAGGGCCAACCCAACCTAACCTAAAAAATAAAATAAAAAATAATTAAAAACGGACCTGGTGCAATAATAGGGTAAAATACCGAATGGCCGGCCTCTACCGTAGTACGACCACCTTCCCGAAAAAATTCTTGTAACGTCCTGTAACCCGAGGCCATTAGAATTCTATTGGCCTTGCTGTAACCCAGGGCCAGGAAGACATTAGTCAAGAGCCGGCGTCCGTCGGATGCAGGCTTATTCGGACCTTGGCTGATTCGGACCAGATTCGGACCTTAATCTTGGCTGATTCGGACCATTTGCTAGGCTGATTCGGACCCATACTAATAATTTTAAATTATAGCAATGGGTATTTCTATATAATCATTCCGCATCGTTCGTCCCCGCGAATACGAAAGCCACCAGGATGGGGCGTCAAATGTATTTCGCTGTGTTTAGTACGAGCCCCTGGGGGTTAATTACAGTTGTCCGAATAAATATTACTTAAAATTCTTTTTCAGGGGGTAAAACTGCATAGAAAAATCGGCCAATCATATGAAGGTCCGAGTAAGCCTGGATAAAGGTTCGAATGAGCCAGTACATGGTCCGAATAAGCCTGTTCCGTCGAAGCAACATCTCGAGACCTCTCTTTCTTCTCGAAAAATGTATTTTCTCCCAAGTCACAAATTAAGGCCATAGTTTCAGATTTTCGGATAGGTGATGGCGCTATGGTAGAAGAGGCCGGCCACTCGAATAAGATATTTCACTTCTGAAATCGCCCATCTTAACCATGAAGAAACAACGTTTCGAGTAAATCTCGTAATATATAAAGTAAAATAAAATTCCAACCTCTGACGGCTTTCCTTAGTTCAGACCGAGAGAAGTCACGACACGACAATACTTTTTATTAGCAAATCTAGACCCTAATTTATTGTTTCTTTGTGGATTTTATTGAGGGATTTTTTTACACGAGACTCACTGTAAAACATTCAGTAGATTAAATGTAAATTCAAGATACTAGGCTATAATAACTTCCTTCCTCTCTATTGCAAACTAAAGCATTCCGTACCGCTTTTTCGGTGCCTTCTAATTACGATGGTGAAACGTTAATGTTTTTAAATTTAACTAACGGTAAAGAAAAAAATATTCGTAATCATGAATACACGACTGCTGTCTCCCGAACCCTGCATTTTACCAGTTTTAAATCATAATTGGTCCTGTATGCTAAACGTACCTAGGCTAACTTTTGCATACCAAGCTACTGCTTTAGACTCAGCACTCACAAGTTACTGATTGGTCTGAACAAGGGTGATGAACTTCGACTTTACGTTTATGAACTATACTCTTCTTTTTTTTTTTCTTATTTTTTCATCTGTCCATCCGCCTGTGGTGTTTGCGTATGGTAACACTGCGTCCCGGGCTTCAGATAGTTGCATTCGGCTTACATTCAACAATAATAACAATATCCTATTTCGAATATTAACAGTGTAAATCGCATACAGTAAATTATTAAAACGCTTTACAGTTGCAAATGTACACCCAGATATCCTTTTATTTACCTAAAACTTACACTTAGCGTAACTATCTAAAGCCCGGGTAGCAGTGTTACCATACCCATACACCACTGGCGGGTGGACAGATGGAAAAAAATAGAGTATAGGTATGCAAAACTCAAATTTTACGTAGCTACTATATCTATGGTACTGTTAAAAACGGTTAGTTAGTTAGTTACTAACCTGAATCACTTACCAGTTGTATTATGTGAAGGATTGTTGACGAGCTCCCTCTCAACTTTATTCTCATAACATAAACAGCCTCCTGCACTGAAGTGACGAGAACAGCAGGAAGACTTGCATTTTCGGATTTATTCTGCAAACACGACGACAGACATGAATACAGATTTCTAACTACCTGGTATTTGTCAGTGGAACACTGTATAACTTAATTTCCCCCTCCTCCCAATCCTGCTCAGACTGTTGCAATCGACATCGAGCACTTTGTCACTGATCAGGAAATACTTGTAATATATTGCAAACAACTAGCGACGGCCACTGTTGGCAGACACTGCCAACCCAAGACGTGGAATGGCACAGGCACACATTGACTTGAGTCGGTACTCGGTAGTCGGTACTCGGTAGGTGCTGAGGCATTATGGGTAAAACAAATTCATAGTGGCTAATCACTAATCATCATTTCGGTTTTAATCCTTGGGGTGCTATTAGAATTTTAGAGTCCTTTTACTTTCCTTCTCTTCTTGTTTTATTTTTGGTGCCCTGTAATATGGCCCATCTGAAGGTCTAAAACTATTCAGAACCCATATAGTTTCCAGGGATCCTGACCTCAGACGCCCCAGAGGCCAGAAGAGTCACCGAGGTTTGCAATTATTTACTGGCCAGTTTGGCACTAAAAACAGTAAACGGCACATGCAGTATATCGACACCCTTCACAAAATTTCCTTTTTGAATAAAGAGGAACCTTTACTAAGCCGGAATGATAATTATTTATGCATATTCATAATTTCTTTAATTTGCACATATTTACGATGTCGATACTGCCTGAATACTGCAATGGTCTCCAATTTTTATTTTCAAATGAGTATCTAACGGCAGATGAAACCCCATCTGGAATATCTCTTTACTTAGAAATATAATCACAATGATGCCAACGCCGCAATAAATTATGCACACAGTTGCAATTGCATGACACACCTTGTTTCTTTTCATTGTTCTGTTTAAATTTTTCCACAGATTCAAAGCGTATATTCCACGCGATAATGTATGGGGAGATCTTTTGCCGGATGGGAACGTTACGGGTATTATTGGAATGGTGGCTAGGCGAGAAGCTGCTCTTGGAATGTCGGCACTGTCATTTTCAGGTAAATTTTCTTCGTCTCTCTTGCTGCGGGGAAGATAATTAATTTATTAGTGTAATTTTTAGCTGCTATCTGATGCTTAAAATCTGTTAGTACTAAGAGGAACGATTCTTTGCGTCGAACCTCAGAAAATATAATTTTCCGTGCGGAGAAGAAACTAAGAGAATCAGAAGAGTAATGTCAACATTTACACGCTGACAGACAAGGAAATCAACATTGGTACTCGTTATCATAAAGAGCAATTTGGTATAAGGATGATGTTGCTACCTACATAATACCCATTCCATAATCAGCAAACCAGCGTCATGGCAATTATGTTAAAACTATTTTTTCAGGCCACGAACAGATGCTAGTCTGGATGGAAGCTTTCATGTTGCATGAATATATATAGGACTATATATATTCATGGACTAACTACTGATTATTTGCTTTATTATTACAGAGACCAGAGAAAGTGTTATAGACTTCACTTGCCCTTACTCGAGTGGCAGATACTTGTTACTGTCAAGGTCTCCAAAGGAAAAGAACAGGGCGGTTGCCATTCTCAGTCCGTTTACGTCCCAGGTATGAAGACAGTTCGTCATATGGCGTTTGCGTAACTCATTTCTGTCTTCCGTTTTGTTACAATCCAACTCAATTTGAAACTTAATTCACCTACGCTCAGCATTCATTGCCACACTCATCCACTCACAACGTAATGAATAACGGAGGCCTTTCACTCGGAATTGCTGCAAATTTATTGCAACTTAACAAACATCCACGTTAACCAACTTATTCGATTTATTTACCGTAATTTGGCGTTACAACAGGTAAGCACATCAACCTACAGTCTGTGTCATTCTCCTCCACCTTCCATGACCAGAAATTTCACCATATCAAAGTCTATTGATTCCGATACTCGAATCAACTGGCTAGTTTGGCACTTTCTCAGTACCTCCCACCATCCTCCCCAACAAAATATCTGGATTATGCAGCCTTTTCATAGGCCTTTATCTCTCAGTTTTCTTCATTGACCATCTCACTGCAATAAAGTCTTGACCATTTTCACATCCTCGCCTCCTGACATTTCTCACTATAGGTCGGTCGTTCATTTGGATATCTTATTCTATTAGCTTTCTGAATGGAAATATATTGTGCTGACTTTGTCTGTCCGACTACTTTGGCTAGCGGGCTGTAAATGGGTAAGTTGATCATCCACCCTCCAATCATCAAACACCAAATTGCAGCCCTCTAGCCTCAGTAGTTTACATTCATATTTTATTTAAGGTTATGTATGGATTTATGCCAGCGGTCCATCCGCATATTCTATCGTTTCTATATTAACCTTGAAGGAACATATAACATTGTACCTAAACAAATATCAACTTCTTTTTAAATAACTTCATTTTGATCCGAAGTATATTTTCTGGTACCATGGCGTTTATTTTATAAATGGAATATGAATTCATGCTCATAATTTATTCTAATTATTTTTGTTACTGTTGTCTCTGCTACTGTTACCAGTTAATGATTGTCTAATATACTAAGTAAATATGTGTTATGAACATGATTACATGCCATACAGTATACAGTTCCTGCAGGGCAGGCGGTGAATAATTAGGAGTTTTCTGATTCAGCACTCTCTGAGCGCGACCTGCCACTTCCGATGCAGATTTAATATTTACAATCTAAAGCCCTGTCCGCACTATTGGGCACTGCCTGACGGCCAAACACTATTCCCATAACCCTTGCCTACTCAACGAACTCTCCTGACCGACCGGGTATGATGCCAGAGCGATGCGATTGTCTGGTAACACTGCTTCAGAAGTGAGAGAAAATATCAACAGCTGGAAGTGCCCGACGGACATGCCCGCTGGTGTGGACAGGCCATTACAGAGAGCGCCTTGGGTACAATCCACTTGGGATGGAAGTGGATTCAGCATGGAACTTTCCAAAAACCCTGACCGGTTACAAATACGGATTTTAAGAAGTCTCTTTACGGGGTCGTGTGTTAACTTATTTAACCGGACTGGCCGATAGGGCAAGTATGTGATCTTTTGTGAAAATGTGTGGCATTGTGGCTGCTGGAGCTATAAGTGATAGACGCAGTAAATCCAAGCTCTTAATTCCCTGTTGAGAAGCTAAGCTGATTGACAGTCAGTGCCTTGCTGCGTATCTTATTATTTCTTTTGTGTCTGTGGATTTTCTTGTCACTGATATGTTTTCGTTAGTGAACTTCTTTTTATAATATCATGGGAAAGATCCCACATTATTTCATGTTGGGTTAATATAAATGTTTTTCTTTTCTTTTATTTTTTTGACAGATGTATCACGGATAGACCATGCACCAAAGTGCCAAACAATAATGCTAAATAGAATGGGAGACTGCTTAGACGTCTGTCTTACTTTGAGTTTTGATTAATGGACTTTTGTATTAATATGGAACATTTAGCGTCAGTGTGTGGGAAACTGAATTTGGTTTTCTCTTTTGTTTTCACTACTGTTTAATTGACGTTTGAGTGGGAGGGGGGGTTAATAACAGGTTTTTCGGTTATTTCCATTTAACCAGTATCACGTTGGGTTTGCAAAATAGAACCTATTTTTGTATCTCAGGTTTGATTTAAACATAGACGTTTCGATGTAGGATTGTATTAGATTTCATGAGAGAGAGGAACGATGTCTGAGAGAAAAAGGCTGATCTTCGGCAGAGTCTGTCAACTTCACAGTTATAGGTGAAATAACCGAAGCCTTTGGGGCATAACACATATACATACAGTCGACACCGGTATCCGTAGGGGGGATGAGTACCACAACCCCCACCCCACCCCTTCAAATAGCTAAAATCCGTGAATACATGACATCGCTCTAAAAATGCTTATAACTGCCTATTTTGACAGTTTAGACACCAAAGAAAAAAAGAAAAAAAAAAGCTTATGCATGAGTATTATAATAGTTTCATCATTAAAAAAATGTATTTAGTCACGAAAATGATATAGAGTAATTAGCAGCAAATATTTCTCAATGAAAAATTTCGCAAACTACGAATTCTCCATGAATAATGTGTATATATGTTCCATAGAAAAATCCGCGAATCCAACTTACGGATTTATTTTTTACATCTACAGGTATTACTTGTTTTCTGCAGACAATCCATCTAATAACAACCTTCTCTCTGAAACAGATTTGGGCTTCTGTTACCTCGACTCTTTTGCTAATGGGACCTGTCGTATACTCAGTCTCGTATCTCTTAAATAAGGTCATGGGAGCTGAGGTGAAGACTGATTTACAGTGGTTTCAGTTTAACATATTTCGAAGTTTCGTCAATCAGGGCAACTCTATGAAGGAAGACGCGTTGCAAATCAGACTTGTCCTTTTATCCTGGTTTTTCTTCTGCTTCATTAACGCAGGTAACTCTGGAGTGTAAACCACACTAGTCTTTAGTTGCAAATGTTACGGTGTAATAAGACCAAGATTTGATTCTAGCTTGAACAGCGAACACATTACATTATTTTTTTAAGCAATCCTGAGAAATTCCGATTCCAATAGACTAGGCATCCAGTGAATTCAAAACCTATTCATTTTTTTCGTTAAAATGAGCTTTGCTTTACTAATAAATAACGATTCACAAGATGTTGCCTCTGCGCAATCACTAAAAAAACAGTAGTAACAAGGAAGGAACATCATACACTATTGGAGACTTCCATCCCTGAAGTTTAAGTAATCCTTTCGTGTCACTGTTATACAATAACACCACAATATAATGCCTGGGAAACTGCTTTTACTGTTATAAATTACAGCCCCGTAACCAGGAAATCTTTGGGAGTGAAGATTTCTACCTTTGTAAAAGCATTTTCACTTGAATATGTAACGTGACCTTCACTATTCATTGATAGCTCTAATTGAAAAATGAGTGTCGTTTTCGAAAATTTTACTTTGTTTGCCACCTTCAGGGAGAAAGCCCTATTGCTGTTTAAAATGGTAACGGATCTACCATTCAACTACATCTGATCAACATACCTTCCTTCTCTGTTCCAAAACTTGAAGGCACTATTAACCAAAAACTTTACTGTTTTAGCCAGGCTTATCTGTACCACTGAATTAACCTCCGAGTAAAATATAGCAAGAAAAGTCTTGAAAGCTGTATCAATCAGAATAGTGCTGTGGTCTTCAGACAAAATTTTGATGATACCTTGCACTACTTTAGAAAAAGTTGAAATTTATTTTATTTGGTTCCTTTAGATGTCCATTTTGATGAAAGCGAGGTTGTACTGTTGAAATTCACTTCTAACTTGGAGATTTAACCTGTTAGATTTTATATCCAGAGAAATCAGTTTGTTTCTATGGTATTTTTACGTTGCATGGAACCAGTGGTTATTCTGCAACCGAACCAACGGCTTTACGTGACTTCCGAACCACGTCGAGAGTGAACGCTATCACCAGAAATACACTTCTCTAACCCCTCAGTGGAACGCCCGAGAATCTAACTCGTGGCCACCGATGTGGCAGGCCAGGACCATACCAATCACGCCACTGAGGCGCTCCAGAGAAATCAGTGAAAATGGAAAACAAATTAAGCTTTCCTTACGTTGGTATCTAACTTTAAACAGAAATGGAATTTACAAAGTGCCTTATAAAAATGGCGTTTTCACATATTTTCAGGGTTTGCGATAATTAACTTAATTTGATATTGATCAAATCAGAAAAATAATATTTAACTAGTCACATATATGCTGAGTTTCTTTATTACTGATTCTTTATGCAAACCGTAAAACAAACTACCATATGATATGCTTTATTCACAATACACTAAAGTTGTACTTGGAAGAGAATGCTCAAAGCAGAAAGTAAATTGAATCAATAATGAACCGACTAGGCACTGGTGTGCAAGAATACAAAATATATCATCAATGAGTCACCTCGCAGAGTAATTGGATGTTTGGTTATCTTCTTCTTTTTTATCAAACAAAATAAATAATTAACACATTGAATGTTTTGAAATAAATAAACAAAGAAAGAATTCCTTACTGTTTAATAAGTTAAACTAGAATTTTAACTTCAGCAAAAAAAAAAAAAAAAAAAAAAAAAAAAAAAAAAAAAAAAACACGTCTAGAAATTCTAACCTCGGTTCACATCATAGTCATCGTCCAAATGTCTGGTGCCAGTTCAAATTTCATGGCAATATGCAAGTCAATGTCAGGATATTTGACGCTGCAAGTAATCATCCGAATAAAACCTCTGTTGAATTATCACAGGCGATCACATAACCTCCTTAGTGGAGGTAATAAGAGTTTGCTATAATATGCTGAAATAAGCTCTAAATGCTAAATAATGCATATTTTACGTGTAGGCAGCAAGAAAAAAAATATAACTACACCCAACAGGCTGGAATTTTCAATGTTTTTCAAGGTAGCCAAAAGTAAAGGGTTTCTTTGCCTTATTTAGAAGTGAATTTCAAAAGTACTGCCTCATTTTTTCTGACAGTACACACCTCAAATAACAATTTAAACCATATTTTGCTTTTGAAGTAGCGCAAGGTATCACCATTTTTAAGTCCCTTTTCAGAGCGAGGCCGCTACTGGAGTTTTAAAGCTTTGAAAGCTGCAATAACTAGACTAAAATTTTGTGAGAGAAAACGATTATCCACCTAAAAATATTGCTCCTCTTTGTAGCCCTGTACTCAAGTATGCTGACAGCTAGCTTGGCCGCCCCTGCTTACGAAACTCCTATAGATTCCCTAGAGGACCTCCCTAGAGCCATCAAGGAAGGATTTACCCTTGGTACTTTGGGAAACAGTAACTATGAATCTTTGTTCAAGGTATGTATACCCTGCAAGCAAAGCCAATACATTTCAGATCGAAGAATTAATTACCCTTAGAGACATAGGTAAAGATAAAATAAGCGATATTTACACATTTGGCTAAAAGACATAGAACAATAATGTGCTTCTCCAACAACCATTGCTCCATCAAGAATCATTACTCAAGTTGTGCCCATAAGTTTGCTGTCTGTGTCTTTCTCTCATATCCTCTCCATCATGCCCAGGCAAAGTGTGGTGCTCACAGATGGAAGATGGCATAATTTGCATGCACAATATAAACAGTGAGGTTCGATGTACCCTTAGTAGCATGAGGAATAGTAATGGTATTTATGACCATTAGTAGTATGCTTTGACACTACTTATTTTTCTTTTCATAAAATGATTATCCTTTCACACATCATCAAAGATAAATCAACCTCTTTTTTTTTTTTTTTTTTTTTTTTGCATGAATAATGGACGTGATCAAATTTATGTCATGTGCATTATATGGGAAATGTATACTTTCACTGAAAATGTTATGATAATTTTGCCTATTTACCAAAGCTAAGCCTAAGTTTTCATCACAGAAAAATTAATCGTGTCTTTGCAGACCGCTACTGGAGGGCTTTTCAAACAGACCTGGGAGCTATTCAATCATAATGACAGATCAAAGAGTTTTGTTGACAACATGGCTGCTGGTGTACAACGGGTCAGTATTTTTATAAACTATTTCCCTGAGAAAATACAGCTTCTCTGATTTTGAAATTTTAGTCTCAACTTTACCAAAATGACAACGATCTTTCTATGAATATCAGTGTAGTAGATGAGGAAACCGCTGATGTTTTTGTGTTTTGAAAGTTATGGGCTCCTGGTGGCGGGATTCTTTAACTGTAGCGAGGCTCGACAACTGAGGGGTGGCCTTCCCTCCTGGCAGTGTTCCCTCCCAGTGCTGGGACTCTTCAGTTTGACAACACTAGACGATCACTCAACGACCTAACCACTCGCTAACTATCCATCCACCACTTATGCCCTCTCTCTCTCTCTCTCTCTCTCTCTCTCTCTCTCTCTCTCTCTCTCTCTCTCTTTCTTCCGATCTCTTTTGGAAAACCACAGACATAAATACATACTACACGATCTTAACAGCAATACAAACATGAAACACAACATATCAACCATACAAAACCACTTAAACTCTTCCAATTATTCCCGACAATTGCAAACAACCCAACTATGCTCTCACTTACTCTCTCTCAAATGCAACACTCAAGAACGTTAACAACCAGATCTCTCCTCCATATTTCCTCCCCTGTTATAATACATTTGACAATGTCTCCTCACACGCTTACAACATCCACACTAAATCGCCTTACGCAACACCCAGGGATGTTCGGATACTGGCTCCCTGGATCTTGTTTGAGGACCCTCATACACTCTCAGTCGCCTCACCATTCACTTCTTCCAAACCACTTTCTTCCAGATTCACATTATCTCCCTCGCTACTGTCCTCCAAAATACCATTCACTATTTCATCTACCTTTCCAACTCTTGCCCGAATATCTCTCGTAACTCCCTTACCTCTCTCTCTCTCTCTCTCTCTCTCTCTCTCTCTCTCTCTCTCTCTCTCTCTCTCTCTCTCTCTTTCTTCCGATCTCTTTTGGAAAACCACAGACATAAATACATACTACACAATCTTAACAGCAATACAAACACGAAACACAACATATCAACCATACAAAAACACTTAAACTCTTCCAATCACTCCCAACAATTGCAAACAACCCAACTATGCTCTCACTTACTCTCTCTCACAAGCAACCCTCGAGAACGTTGTCAAAAGCAACAACCAGATCTCTCCTCTATAATGAGGCTCAAAGAAAGTGGGACGGTCTACCCTCCTGGGTGTGACTCTTCATCTTGGACAAGACTCGAAGAAAGTGTGACATTCTTCCCTCCTGACAGTGACTAGAAGAAAGTGGGATGGTCTTCCCTCCTGGCAGTGACCCCGATGTTGTGACTCTTCATCTTGGACAAGACTCGAAGAAAGTGTGACATTCTTCCCTCCTGACAGTGACTAGAAGAAAGTGGGACGGTCTACCCTCCTGGCAGTGACCCCGATGCTGTGACTCTTCATCTTGGACAAGACTCGAAGAAAGTGTGACATTCTTCCCTCCTGACAGTGACTAGAAGAAAATGGGACGGTCTTCCCTCCTGACAGTGGCCCTGATGTTGCGGCTCTTCTCCTGGGACAAGGTTTGAAGAAAGTGGAACAATCTTTCCTCCTGGCAGTGGCCCTGATGCTGCAACTCTTCACCTGGGATAAGGCTGAAAGTAAGTGGGAAGGTCTTCCTTCCTGGCAGTTTGTCCTGATGCTGCGGCTCTTCTGGGACAAAGAAAGTTGAATGAATTTCCCACCTGGCAGTGGCCCTGATGCTGCAGCTCTTCACCCGGGACAAGGCTCGAAGAAAATGGGACAGTCTTCCTTCCTAGCAATTTGCCCTGATGCTGTGACTCTTCTGGGATGAGGATCGAAGAAAGTTGAACGGACTTTCAACCTGGCAGTGGCCCTTATGCTGCAGCTGAGACAAGGCTCGAAGAAAGTGGGATGCTCCACAGTCCAGGCAGTAGCCCTGATGTTGCAACTTTTCACCTGGGACAAGGCTCGAAGAAAGTGGTATGGTCTTGCTTCTTGGCAGTTACCTTGATGCTGTGGTTCTTCACCTGGGACGAGGCACGAAGAAAGTGAGATGGTCTTCCCTCCTGGTAGTTTGCCATAATATTGCAGCTCTTCACCCGGGATGAGGCTGACAGAAATTGGGGTGGTCTGCCCTTCTGGCAATTTTCCCTGATACTGTGGTTCTTCACCTGGGATGCATTTCAAAGAAATTGGTTCGGTCTTCATCCCTGGCTGTTCACCTAGGACGAGGCTCAAAGAAAGTGGGAATGTCTCCCCTCTTGGCAGTGGTTCTGTTGATGCAGCTCTTAACCTGGTGCATGTGAGATGGTCTTCCTCTGGCAGTGGCCCTAATGCTGCTGTGACTTCACCTGGGACAAGGCTTGAAGAAAATGGGACAGTCTTCCCTCGTGGCAGTCGCCCTGATGCTGTGTTTGTTTGTATGGTTTGTTTTTTTGTATGGTGTTTTTACGTTGCATGGAACCAGCGGTTATTCAGCAACGGGACCAACGGCTTTACGTGACTTCCGAACCACGTCGAGAGTGAACTTCTGTCATCAGAAATACACATCTCTCACCCCTCAATGGAATGGACGAGAATCGAACTCGCGACCACCGAGGTGGGACGCCAACACCATACCAACCACGCCACTGAGGCGCTCCCCTGATGCTGTGGCTTTTCACCTGAGATGAGAATCGAAAACTGTGGGACGTGTTCCCAATGTTTAGGCTCTTCAATCTCAGTGACGCTCTAAATTAACTTCAAAGCACTGCACTCCTTTACCGACTTATTCATTTACTGACTTATTGATCAATTGCTGTTTGCTTATGTAAATTTTTCATGGTTGATTTTACCATTCTCTACTCTGTATTTTACTTCCTTCCAGGTTTTAAAGGAGAAATTTGTGTTCATTACAAGTGATAACTACGCTCGTGCGTTCGTGCAGACGCTGGGAGAGGGGTTGTTTCACCTCAGCAGAGAAAGGCTTTTTCCATCTTACGTCGGGTTTGTTTGCCAGACGGGTTCTCCCATCACAAATCAAATCACTCGTGTGTAAGTTTTCAGTTCCATTTTTGTGAAATAGGGTTGGTGATTATAAGTAATTCAGGAAATAATGTACAAGTACTGTAAAGAAAATTTTAACATTCAGTTGCTCTGACTTGCAAAGTCATCGAGTATCCTAGCCTTACTTATTGGTTTGGGTTGGTTCTAATCTGTTTGAAATACAGGTCATTTTACCATCCCAACTAGTACTGTACCATTGCTTCCAATAACTTTTTTTTTCTAAAGAAAGAAACTTACCAACAAATTAATTATTAAGGTGTTCCATTTCTGAAATAGAAATAAGAAGCCTGATTTCACAAACTTTTATGACTGAACATTTTCTTTGTATAACTTTTCTTGTTTATTAATTAGTTATTTTTATTAAAATTTTATCGTTGTATATAAATAGCTTTGCAACGAACAAGCAAAGAGTAAGAACTTGAAACCATTTCTTGTCTCCAAATGGCAATTGAAGAAAGTGTGACTTCCATTGACGAGAATCTAACTTTGTTCTCTCATCTGGTCCAATGGCGCGTCACAACGTCAGATACACAAGTGACGTGTCCCATGAGAGAGATACCAGTTCATCATCTCAGTGTTACTTAGAGAATAGTGACTCTAGACTTCTACGGGCTGCTCTATGAGCAAAAGCCCGTGCTGGCATAAGGCCAGCTTAATCTCCAACAACAACTCTCTAGATACCGTTAAACCCTTTATGACAGCATATGGCTTTGTTAAAGGGACTGTCTGACCTACCCTACTGAAGATGAAAGATTGCAAGGGATAGGGGATTGGAAAGCATACATGAGAATGGAAAATCAAAGATAGGAAGTAAGGGAAGGGAAGCAATCACCACTTGTTGCCATCGATTAGGCCGTTTCCCATAGCATGGGTTACTGGAAGTGTCGTATACACTACAGACCATTCCCACTGCTTATTTGCAGTTATAACGAAAAACAACGTGTGATACGTTCTAACTCATCCCTGTCTATTGAGTTGAGCCTCTTCCACAAGAGGGGCAAATGCACGGGGGGCAGACACTGTTGCCAATTTTATGGGTGGATGGCAATCGCAAGTGTGGTCCAAGTCATGGGTTCGCCTGCCAGTGCCTATTGCCTGCCTTGGACTGTTGGATCTGGTAACACTTTAAAAGCGAGAGAATGCATGCGAATTCGAGCGCCCTCGTCCTGTCGTTCCCTTTCGTGTGGAAGAGGCTTTACCTGACAATTACTAAATTTCTAAAATGCAAAAGAAAAGAAACAGATAGATATTATAAATGAATGACATATTTAAAAACATAATCACACCATGAACTTCAAAAGCAGTTCTACTTCCTTTTACTCAAGTGAAAAAAAAAAATCGGATTTCTATTTGTACCTCTGTATAGAATGCCGTAAAACAATGTGAATTTTCCAGATTGCTCAGATTGACAGAGTCTGGCGTAACTGAAAAACTTGCTGCCGACGTTTACAGACAACTACCACTGGATCCATCAGCTAGAAAGAACAAGGTCGAGAACTTGTCCATCACCTTAACACACCTCCAGGTGAGTCACGTTTTCCCTCGATATTGGACGACATAAGGCTATGCAATGTTGGATGGACGTGGAAGTTTGACATCAAAGACCTTGGATTAAAATCTTAGCATAAGCTATACTTCTTGAAAATGTATTGCGTAGCATGATAAAACTGAACATTTAAGTTAATTCTGAAATTCACTTTGTGATGTTGAGTTTTGGAGTAAATCAATGCATCACATCCGCAATTTGTCTATTCAAACAGTATTGTCGTCATTTAACATTTGGCAGTAAAGAAAATAATACAAATTAGCATTTAACACATCACAACAAATATAGCCTTATTAATTGGATTCTATTTCAGTTCTAGACTTAATAATGCAGTTGATGGTTCGTAGACCATTACTGTGATGCACCTGTTGAAAATAATAATTCAAGGGCTGCTTTATAAGCAAGAGCCCGTGCCTGCTTCAATCTCAACAATGAGGTTAACATTGCCACTATTTTTTATTGTGTGTTTTGTTAGCTTTTAACCTCTGTTTAATGTGGTGTTCACTGCAATCGATAAATAATATAAGCATATCCTTATGTATACTTTGACGCAATTTATCATTTTTTTCATAATCCTTTGATTTTCAACAATATTTCAATGAAAACTTCATAGAGTGCGGTTAAATGATCCTATTGTGAATATCACCACAGAATTCAGTATCAGCATTTCTCCTATAAAGTTGTGAAAGACTGCAATAATGACGTCACCACCCTCCTTTACGAACGAGTTACATTCCAGTTCTTATCTTGAATTGTTCATCAGTTGATTTTTAACATGTAGTGCTAAATTTTCTCTTACTCGGGGAGTTGTTGTTAGGGCGGGTTAGGTAAGGTCTATGAATAGCTTAAAAGGTCCGAAAAAGGGGTTTTGCTTTGAGTTGAAGATACAGGAATTATTGGATAGGATATTTATGATTTATTTATAAGAATGAAAATGTAAAAAAAAAAATGAGCGTGTTAAACAGTAGAGAAAAAATATTTCTAATACAATATAATGTATTCATTTTAATATTCGTTGATGAAAAGTTATGAATATAATGTTTACAACTTATGTGAGGGGAAAATCTTGCATAAATCACCAGTAAGCTGGAGGTCGAATCACGTCTTGTTTTTAATGTTCACATTCTCAGGTTAACTTGGGGTTCATAGATTATACCATTCTCACTGCATTTCCAAATCAGGCATTATTACAGGAAATTACGTTGAATGCTATACAAAGGTAAAAGCAAAAATCATATTCAAGCAACATTGAAAATTTAGGATAGTGTCTATACTGTTCAATATATATATTATATAGTATATACTGGTTATATATATATTTTATATATATACATATATATACATAAACATATGTATAAACATGTATATATATATATATATATATATATATATATATATATATATATATATATATATTATATTTTATATATTGCTACTTTCAAAATGCATGTTTCCCCTCTTTGAAATGTCTTGTAGATTGTGTAACATTTTTTCAGATTCCTAGATAGCTTAGAATAGGATGTTTTAAAATGTGTGTTCAGATTTCGCATTACGTGTTATAAAAGAATATATATATAACGTAAAAAGAGAGAGATCTCCGTTTGCTTCCCTAATCTGTCAACACGTTTGATAGCGAGCTCGACTCTTGCATTGTCATCAAAACATGTCAATTTTAATTGTCGCCCAGCCTCTGTCTCGATCGAGTAGTGTCTTTCTTTTTTTTTTTAACAGACTCTTCTTATACGCGTATATCTTTGACAAGTCCCACGTGGGAATTGCACATTTTGTATGTGAGATTGCATCAGATTTCAGAACTTTCGAGAAGCTTTCGTGCCAAGAACGTTTTGACATCTGCTCTCTCCCGTTTCCGTAAAGGAAGAGATTTCATTCTATCTTAAGACCTCGAGGCATTAACATCTTGCTCTTGCTCTCTCTCTCTCTCTCTCTCATTCGACATCATTGAGATTATATTAACGTAACGTAAATTGGTCACTCGTAACTTGTGAGAATTTCATATTTGATATTTCTTAGAGTTTATTTAGTATTATTTAATTTCTTTTGTGGAATCTGAACAGACATTATTTCGTAACGGCGATTGGTTTTTGTGAAATTGTGTAAGACAAGACTGCAGCAGAGAAAGAAGTTGGTATACCAAAAAGGTAAAGTGTTATATTTTTATTAGTTGCAACTAATAACAGTTAGGAACTGTGTTTAACTAATAACTAAAAGTTAATCAGAAAAGTGTTTGGTTAACTAATAACTAATAACGGTTAGGTAATAACTAATAACGGATAGGAACTGTGGTTAACTAATAACTAATAACAGGTGTTTACGAAGGTTTGGTAAAAACTGATGTTTTGAGTGAAAACATTTACACTTTTATACATTGCTGATTTTTTTGTGTTTGTGATTGTTCCATTGTTTGTGCACTATTTCATTTTCTTATTGAAGTGTGTCTTTTTATTTTATATTTTCATTTGCATTCACAATATAATTGACTTAGTTATTTTCATTGCTTTATCATTGCACATTTAAGTAAATTTAACACTTGTGAATTAATTTGCATTTACTTAGAATTCTTTTCAAGATTTATTATTGTTTAGCACTTGTGAATTAAATTTAAGTTTTCAATTATTGCCTAACACTTTTGAATTTCAATTGAATTAATTTTCTTGAATTTTGTGATAAATTAATTTTAATTTAATTTTACTTAATTTGATTCAAGAATTAATTAAACTTTACTTTGTTTTCAAGTAACAGTAATTTTCCCTGACATTGTGAATTTCACTTATAAATTTTGAATTTAATAATAAATTTTTGTATTTAAAATTTGTATAAGTGTTTTCTTTATCTTACACCAGTATAAGTATATTTAATTATGATTATATTTATGTTAGGTAGAAACATAGAGTGGTAATTGATTTGCTTTCCTTCAATTTATTTGAAGTGACTTAGAACCAGGGAAGTAATTAGACTTCTGAAATCAGGGAAATACTTAGAGTTTGAAAGTTGTTGATGGAGTGATGCCCTTTGATTAATTTAATGACTTACTAGATTACCTCACACCTGTTTTGATGAACTTAGTCTGATTTTCTGCAATACTGGTAAGTGTTAAGGGATCACTGTTGCCTTTAGAGTATTCAGTCGTTTAAACGTGTTATGAGGGTTCAGGTGTCTGGCTTTTTGTGAGGTAATATTTGATGCATGGTAACCAGATACTTGGCACTTCGTAACATTGTTTAATGGTGCCCAGAGACCCGGGAAAGCAGATTTCATTATCACTCTAGAATATACTGGTGGTGTTAGGAATATATTTTGTTAGGAGAGTCCATATAATTTTGTTTTGCATTTATTGTATTGAATTGTAAGTTGATAACTTAGAGGAAAATAGCTCAGTTCAATGTTCAGGAATTTTTAGCAGCCCCCTCCATCCAAGTTTTGTCTGAAACCACTCTGTCTAAAGCACAGTGGAGCGCTTTAGCAGAGGCATGTGGTGGTTATGTGTCTACTAGTATGGTAAAGGCACAAATAAGATGTATTGCTATGGAATCATTGATAAACTCTGGTAGAATAACTGATGAAGATGAGTTAGAATTGGCTCAAGAGTTGTTGAACGTAGCACGTGCTGATCTCATAAATAAGCAAGCAGAAAAGAAAGAGAAAAGTGATGCAGAGTTAGAGCTTAGACGCATTGAAGCAGAAGAGAATTTGATTAAGCTAAAAATGCAAGCTGAAAGAGAAAGAATAGACAGGGAAAAACAAGAAAGAAGAGAAAGAGAAGAAGAAAAAGCAGCAGAAGAGGAAAGAGAAATTGCAAGACATGAAAGGGAAATGGAATTAATAAGAGCTAGATCCACATTACCTGTAACACCGTCTAACCCTAACCAAGGTAATCAAGACCCTGTATTTGATGTAGTGAGAGTACAGAAGTTAATCCCTAAGTTTACTGAAGAAGCTCCAGATGAGTTTTTTGATCACTTTGAGAAAGTGGCTTCAGGTATGGGATGGCCAGAGGATAAATGGTCAGTTTTGCTACAAAGTGTCTTAATTGGTAAAGGGAGAAGTGCTTATCTAGCCTTAACAGCTGATCAGTGTAAAGACTACAAGGTACATAAACACAGTGTGCTACAAGTTTACCAGATGACCCCAGAGTACTATAATGAGAGATTCAGAAATTTGAGAAAAGATGAGAAGGGAACATTCTTAGATTATGCTTAAGAAGTGAGAAGGTGTTTCAAACGTTGGGTAGAAGCTGAAAAGTTAAAACTTTTGATGAGTTAGAAGAGTTACTTGTTCTTGAACAGTATCTTAAGGGAATTCCTAAACATATAAGAGCTTATTTAAGAGAGAGAGAAGTGAAGAAACTTGACAAAGCTGCTACCCTTAGTGAAGATTACAATATAATCAGTAGTAAACGTAATTACAATGTCAAGTACCAGAGTCAACAACGCCCAGGTTTTAAGTCTTATCCAAATAACAGGAACAAATTTAATGGGAAACCTACCAGTGATACTATTAAGAGTACACAAGGTAATACACCTCAGCAAACTAATGTGAAATCCTCATCCAGTTTTTCAAGACAGTTACAGAAACCTAATGTTGTCTGTTTCAAGTGTGGAAGAGTAGGACACTACAGTCAAGAGTGTTACCGGAAAAAACAGCAGTCAAAGCCAGTTGGTCAAGTTGTAAAAGGTGACCAGGTGAAACAAACTACGAAGTTCAGTGTGGGAAAGAATCAGACTCCAGAGAAGAATGAAACTAAACAAGCTGAATGTTTAGCAACCAGTGGAAATGTTACCTCAAGCAGTGAGTGGCTAAGCAGTGTGGAGGCTTTTAAGCCATATATCTATGAGGGTATGTTGTCAACTCAAGAAGGAAGTATGCAGGTACCAGTCAAGATATTATGTGATACAGGGAGTAACCATAGTGTGGTAGTACGTGGTTCTCACCCTCAGTTGGAGAAGAGTCTCACAGGAGATTCAGTTATTTTGAAGGGTATAGGAGGAGAGGAAGTCACTCCTATATGCCGCTTACACCTGTCATGTGAATTGGAGACAGGGAATGTTGATTTTGCTGTAAAGGACTCACTGGCTGTAAAAGGTATTCATGTTCTGTTGGGGAATGAAATTGGTGGTGTGCCATTTATTCCTTGTCCTGTAGTGACAGACAAACCATTGAGGATTAGTCCTACAGTAGAGTTGGAGAAGAATAACCCCCACCATGTTTCTAGTTGTGTAACTACCAGAAGTATGAAGAGGACTACGACTGTAAGTGAAGAAACTGAGGATTTACACACCCAAGAAGGATCAAGTGAAGGATCTTTGTGCTTAGAAGAATTGTTCCAGGGAAGTGAAGTTTCCCATAGTGCTGACCAAGAAGAGATTTCCCAAGAAGATGAAGAAGACGACGTCGACGAAGAAGAAGAACCTGATGTTCCTGAA
Organism: Macrobrachium nipponense; assembly: GCF_015104395.2. Taxonomy (NCBI): domain Eukaryota; kingdom Metazoa; phylum Arthropoda; class Malacostraca; order Decapoda; family Palaemonidae; genus Macrobrachium; species Macrobrachium nipponense. The sequence goes on from NC_061089.1 coordinate 33,004,469, forward strand.
GAGACTCCGAGTAGTCAAAGTGTTACTGAAGACAGTAGTGAAACTACAGTAGCTGAGTTAGCAGATATTGAGAATTCAACCCTTGAAGTTGGTCAAGTGACAAGAGAGAAGCTGATGGACTAGCAGAAGAAGGATGCATCGTTAACTGATTTGTTCTTCAGAGTTGTTGATCAAGAAGAGATGCAACAAACTCCTACCTGTTACTATCTGAAGGAAGGTTTGCTGATGAGGAAGTATAGACCTACAGATATACCAGGAGATGCTGTATGGGGCGAATATCATCAAATTTTGATTCCATATCCATTGAGAAAGCAAGTGGTTGCAGTAGCTCATGAGTCTGGACATATGGGAATCAGGAAGACTGTGGAGAAGATCATGGAATATTTTTTCTGGCCTGGACTTCACAGAGATGTTAGCAGGTTTTGTCATGAGTGTCATACCTGCCAGATAGCTGGAAAACCGAATGAAACCATCAAGAAAGCCCCCCTACAACCTATAGAAGTTAGAGGAGAACCCTTTAGCAAAGTGATTATAGATATGGTTGGACCATTGCCGAAGACAAAGAAAGGAAATGAGTATTTGTTGACATTAATGTGTCCTGTGACAAGGTATCCAGAAGCAATCCCTGTTAGAAACATATCTGCCAAGATAGTTGCTGAAAAACTTGTGGAGTTTTTCTCAAAGTTTGGTATACCAGAAATAGTACAAAGTGACAGAGGAACAAACTTTACTTCAAAGTTATTCCAGGATGTGATGAATTTGTTAGGAGTGAAACAACAGTTATCAACTGCCTATCATCCAGAAACTCAAGCTGCCTTGGAAAGGTTCCACCAGACATTGAAAAGTATGCTGACAAAGTATTGTTCTGAGTCAGGAAGAGAATGGGATGTTGGTTTACCATTAATGTTGTTTGAAGTTAGGAGCGCTTATCAAGAAAGTATGGGATGTTCACCTAATGAGATGATTTTTGGAAGAGAAGTGAGAGGACCTTTGAAGATTCTTGCAGAAAATTGGGAAGAAAATCAAAGAGGAAAGCCAAGGAGAGTATGTGAAGAACTTAAGGAAAAGGTTGAAAGAGATTAGAAAATTCTCTTTAGAAAACTTGAAAATGAGTCAAGAGAAACTGAAAAGGAGATTTGATGCTAAGGCTAAGCTAAGAAGTTTTAGTGTTGGTCAACAAGTGTTAGTGTTCTTACCTGTCAAGAGATTTCCCCTCACTTATAAATTTCAAGGTCCTTACAAGATAATACAGAAGTTAAGTGATAGAACTTATGTGATTGAAACACCAGAAAGAAGAAGAAGACAAAGGAAAATACATGTGAACCTCTTGAAACCTTATTTCTCAGAAACTAAAACTGAAACTGTGTCAGTAACCCAGACAACTTTATCTACAGAAGACGATGATGGCTACGAATTGGGAGCTGCAAGCAAGATGAATAATTCTTCAATTTTGGAAAATTTGGAGGATAAACTGAAACATCTGAGTGTTGAACAAGGTGAAGACTTAAGTGAAGTAATTAGAAGTTTTCCAGAAATTTTTTCAGATGTGCCTAGACGTACTGATCTGACCAAGCATCAAATCAAGATTCAAGAAGATAGAAAATCTTTCAAGCAAAGAGCCTATCGCTTATCACCATATCATCAAGATGTTTTGAAGAAAGAAGTTGAGTATTTGCTGCAACATGGATTAGCAGAAACCAGTTCAAGTCACTTCAGTTCTCCATGTGTGTTAGTGAAGAAGCCAGATGGTTCCTTTAGGATGTGTACTGATTATAGAAAGCTGAATTCTATCAGTGTGGCTGATAATTATCCTTTGCCTCTTATAGATCAGTTACTTGATAATATTGGGCAAGCCAAGTTTGTTTCCAAGATAGACTTGTTGAAAGGATATTAACAAATTCCCTTAGATGAGAATGCAAAGTTGCTGTCAGCTTTTATTACTCCATTTGGACTGTATCAGTATACTGTTCTGCCGTTTGGTCTGATGAATGCACCTGCAACATTTCAACGAGTGATGGATCAACTGCTAGGATCAATAGAAGGAGTAGGTGTATACCTAGATGACATCGTTATTTACTCTACAACGTGGGAAGAACATCTGAAGATTCTTAAGAAAGTTTTCAAGAAACTACAAGAAGCAGGATTAACAGTCAACTTAGAGCAGAGTGAGTTTGGAAAGGCAACTGTACAGTATCTTGGGTTTGAAGTTGGGAAAGGCCTTCTTGCTCCAGTAAATGCTAATGTAGAAGGTATCCGTAAGGCTACCCCACCTACTACCAGGAAACAGCTACAGAGATTTTTGGGGATGGCTGGTTTCTATCGTCGTTTTTGCCCAAATTTCTCAGCCGTAGTAGCTCCCTTGACAGACTTGACTAGTCCCAAAGCTAAATTTATTTGGACTCCAGAGTGTCAAGAATCCTTTGAGAAGGTAAAAGCCATTTTAACTTCAAGACCAGTACTTCAAGCTCCAGACTTTGACAAGAAATTTGTGATACAAGTTGATGCGTCAGACTGTGGCGTTGGAGCTGTTCTACTTCAAGAAGATGAAAATAATATCTACCATCCTGTGTGTTTCATGTCTACAAAACTGAAAAAACATCAGAAAGTATACTCGACAATTGAGAAGGAAACTTTAGCCTTAATCACTGCATTAAAAAAATTTGAAGTGTATGTGAATAGACCTAGGAATGAAGAAATTTTAGTGTTGTCTGATCACAATCCACTATCCTTTATCCAGAGAATGAAAAATCACAATCAAAGACTGACCAGGTGGTCTTTGTGCCTGCAACAGTATAACTTAAGAGTGCAGCACATTAGTGGCAAAAACAATGTAGTTGCTGATTATTTATCTCGTTGCGAATCGTTGGATTCAACACCGCGATAAAAAATCTTCTGGGGGGAGGTATATTATATATTGCTACTTTCAAAATGCATGTTTCCCCTCTTTGAAATGTCTTGTAGATTGTGTAACATTTTTTCAGATTCCTAGATAGCTTAGAATAGGATGTTTTAAATGTGTGTTCAGATTTCGCATTACGTGTTATAAAAGAATATATATATAACGTAAAAAGAGAGAGATCTCCGTTTGCTTCCCTAATCTGTCAACACGTTTGATAGCGAGCTCGACTCTTGCGTTGTCATCAAAACATCAAAACATATCAATTTTAATTGTCGCCCAGCCTCCGTCTCGATCGAGTAGTGTCTTTCTTTTTTTTTTAACAGACTCGTCTTGTACGCGTATATCTTTGTCAAGTCCCACGTGGGAATTGCACATTTTGTATGTGAGATTGCATCAGATTTCAGAACTTTCGAGAAGCTTTCGTGCCAAGAACGTTTTGACATCTGCTCTCTCCCGTTTCCGTAAAGGAAGAGATTTCATTCTATCTTAAGACCTCGAGGCATTAACATCTTGCTCTTGCTCTCTCTCTCTCTCTCTCATTCGACATCATTGAGATTATATTAACGTAACGTAAATTGGTCACTCGTAACTTGTGAGAATTTCATATTTGATATTTCTTAGAGTTTATTTAGTATTATTTAATTTCTTTTGTGGAATCTGAACAGACATTATTTCGTAACGGCGATTGGTTTTTGTGAAATTGTGTAAGACAAGACTGCAGCAGAGAAAGAAGTTGGTATACCAAAAAGGTAAAGTGTTATATTTTTATTAGTTGCAACTAATAACAGTTAGGAACTGTGTTTAACTAATAACTAAAAGTTAATCAGAAAAGTGTTTGGTTAACTAATAACTAATAACGGTTAGGTAATAACTAATAACGGATAGGAACTGTGGTTAACTAATAACTAATAACAGGTGTTTACGAAGGTTTGGTAAAAACTGATGTTTTGAATGAAAACATTTACACTTTTATACATTGCTGATTTTTTTTGTGTTTGTGATTGTTCCATTGTTTGTGCACTATTTCGTTTTCTTATTAAAGAGTGTCTTTTTATTTTATATTTTCATTTCCATTCACAATTTAATTGACTTAGTTATTTTCATTGCTTTATCATTGCACATTTAATTAAATTTAACACTTGTGAATTAATTTGCATTTACTTAGAATTCTTTTCAAGATTTATTATTGTTTAGCACTTGTGAATTAAATTCAAGTTTTCAATTATTGCCTAACACTTTTGAATTTCAATTGAATTAATTTTCTTGAATTTTGTGATAAATTAATTTTAATTTAATTTTACTTAATTTGATTCAAGAATTAATTATACTTTACTTTGTTTTCAAGTAACAGTAATTTTCCCTGACATTGTGAATTTCACTTATAAATTTTGAATTTAATAATAAATTTTTGTATTTAAAATTTGTATAAGTGTTTTCTTTATCTTACACCAGTATAAGTATATTTAATTATGATTATATTTATGTTAGGTAGAAACATAGAGTGGTAATTGATTTGCTTTCCTTCAATTTATTTGAAGTGACTTAGAACCAGGGAAGTAATTAGACTTCTGAAATCAGGGAAATACTTAGAGTTTGAAAGTTGTTGATGGAGTGATGCCCTTTGATTAATTTAATGACTTACTAGATTACCTCACACCTGTTTTGATGAACTTAGTCTGATTTTCTGCAATACTGGTAAGTGCTAAGGGATCACTGTTGCCTTTAGAGTATTCAGTCGTTTAAACGTGTTATGAGGGTTCAGGTATCTGGCTTTTTGTGAGGTAATATTTGATTCATGGTAACCAGATACTTGGCACTTCGTAACAATATATATATATATATATATATATATATATATATATATATATATATACACTGTAGTGTACTGATGCATACACACATACGATAAATGTATAAAAAAAACGCAATAGTTAGTTATCGAATACAATAAAGTAAAACAGAATGCCATCGACGCTCATCTTTCTATTAATTTCAGGCTGCATTTTATATGATAACCCTGGGATCAGTGGTATCCGCCCTGGCCTTCGTATTGGAGAGGTTCACGTTCAGTGGTATTGCCACAGCCTAAAATCAGCTTATTAATTCTATACTAAGATCTGTAACCCAAAATAAAACTGTAAAACAAAAAACATTTTATCCTATGTCTTTTACTTTCTAGCCACCAAAACATTTGAGACTATTTTAGCTGACATGTCATATAACTAAATTCCCTCTAGAGAATAGAACTGAGCAGGAATAATATATTCAATTATATATATATATATATATATATATATATATATATATATATATATATATATATATATATATATGCTGCTTGTATGGTGTTTTTACGTTCCATAGAACAACCAGTGGTTATTCAGCAACGGGACCAACGGTTTTACGTGACTTCGGAACCACTTACTTCGAGAGTGAACTTCTATCACCAGAAATACACATCTCAATGGAATGCCCGAGAATCGAACTCGCAGCCACCGAGGTGGTACGCCAACAACATACCGACCACGCCATTGAGGCGCTCACGCGTGCTCTCTCTCTCTCTCTCTCTCTTCTCTCGTCTCTCTCTCTCTCTCTCTCTCTCTCTTAATATATATATATATATATATATATATATATGTATATAAAATAATCCTTCAGTTATCCGAATTAACGGCAAAATCCGAATAATGGAGAATTAAAACATCTATGAGTGTTTAAGGGCAACTCTGTACTACGCTTCCTCACCTAATTTTGTCAAGAACTGGGACCATAAAGGTCACTCAGTATGATACAGAATGAATTAAGATTAAATTTTTAAAAATTCACCATGGGAAATGCTTTCATACTAGAACGCACACAAACGCAGTAACTACATTTACTCATGTTCCCACACATATATACACATACTAAAAAAGTATATTAAAAAGCAAAATGAGTCAAGTAACTTTTTAAATTTTGTTTTAAAACTCATTAAATGCCCTATAGTTTTTGTGTTTTTATTATATACTTATTTTCATATTTTATTAATTAAATCACAGTTCCTCAGAAAAGTCAAAATTTTAACAATTACTGAAAATGTCAAAGATTCTGACAAAATTTCTTTTATTGGTTTATTAACAAAAGTTGACGGTCTCTGCTGGTCATACTTTAGACACTCACATAACACATGTCTGACAGATATCAACACCTTGCACTCGGAACAATTCGGGAACAGGGTCACGTGGGCTGCTCATCGAGTGACCATGTGTCAGTGTGTCAGACTAGTGTAGCCTATACGGACTACAGAGGCTTGTCAGGATATCTCTGTCTGATATGCTGAACTCCATTTATTACCATCCGGTTTTATTTGTTTTAATCTATTATTTTCAAGCTCTTCATTCCATACATTTTGCCATTTATTTACAATTATTGTTTTTATTTACCTTGTATAGTCACTTGTCGGGATGTTTCTATTCGCTTTTATCATGTGGAGTGCTTCTTTGGCTGCTTTATCAGCCTCTTTGTTTCCTTTTATTCCGACATGGGCAGGGATCCAACACCTTTCAATATTTTTTCGATAATTATATAATTTATTTATGGACTGAAAACTTCTGGAGATGCTATAAATCACAAAATTATTAGATGAGTGTTCTTTGATTGTTTTCATGGCTGATGTTATTGCACACAGCTCAGCTGCAAATACCGAGGCACTGCTGGGAAGAGAGAAGCATCAAGGTGTCCAGAATCCACTTGCAGTTGCTGGTCAAGACAACTTAAGAAACTCCAAAAGGATCTGAAGGAAAGTCTACGAATACACGTTGTTGATATTCGACAAATTATGAACATTGGCCAGTTGTTAACCAATATTAGAGTACAAGAGAAGCAAATTATAAGACAAAAATTGAAAAAACTCAATATAAGATCCATTCGCACGATGCAGCCATCCTTTTTAACAAGATATAACAACAATTGGACTTAATAATAGCACTACTGCTACCAGCAAAGCTTCTAGGATTAATGACCGAAACAGTCATAGTATTCCAAACCAGAAGTGAAATACAATAATCAGAAAGTCAAAGGCATCCATCCAAAACACTGGTTTCAACAATTATAAACAACTCGGTCATTAGAGGAACCATCAAACATTGCGCCAGTAAATGCTTAATTAACTGGGAAGCTTTCAGAATGTGTTCAAAAGGTTAATGATTATTCATTAAAGACCATGTGAGAACGCTTGTTCACGATTTCATGGTGCTTCCTATATTTGAATGGTGGGCAGACAAGGACCCTATTTAAAATTGGCGATGTGGAACAACAAAGACTTCACTTTCACTTTCTTTTACTTCATTTGATTTTATGTACAGCCCCCCACAGGGATGATTCCCACTCTGGCGGGCTCTTGTACGTTTTCAAAATAAGTTTCTTCTTATATATTTTATAATTGTCTTTTAGTGTTTTCTCGTCAGTATTGTAGCTCCTGCAGAATACGATGTAATGTAAAGAAATCAAGTCTCAGGCAATGAAGGAAAACGGAATAACAAATAAAAGTAGACTATATTGATAAAACATTGACTTTAAATTAAGCCTGTAAGTGACAACGTTAATATTGACGTCTGTCTCTTTAACTAAAGGAAATGACGTCCCTAACTTAATAATAAACGTGTGATGAAGTCCTGTATTATTTATATATCTATTCCAATCACTAGACAATACAGGTATTCAACGCAAATGTAAAATGACGGAAGCATTTCATCATCAATGGAATTACTTTGCTGTTGTGCTGTGACTGAAACACAGTCTGGAAGAGAACTCTTAAAATACCGTTTTATTCTTAGAATAAGGACAAATCAAACCTCTCAAACCTTCATTTTCTTTAGGGCAGAACTTTTTTCACCCTCTACCCCTAATATTTTCCTCTTGATTAGACACACTTACCCTTAAAGTTTATCTCTAACAACAGTGACAACCATGCGAGTTATATAGATAGAGTATATGTCAAATGCCACGCGATCAAACTTATTAATTTGCATAAATTTTAATACCTTGGGCCTGGATTGTACTTTACGATGTACCTTTGAATTGTTATTACGGCTCTTCTTAAACAATTACAAGAGCTTTTTTTTTATGGATCCGCTTTGATCTTTACGAGCTGGATACCACGGTGGAAATGAATACAAAGCAAAAGCATTCAGGCTCTCAATCGTTGGCTGTGACAAGTTGACAAGAGTGACTAACAAGATATTGATCTCGATGCTTCTTGTCGACGTTAACTCGCGAAGATGAATAGTTGGAAGACGACTGCACCTTATTATGGTAAAATGGTAAAATACAATATGTTAATTGCTCTTCAGGTACATATTAGCAACGTCTCATTTGCAGGTTCGTGTTAGATTTAACATAATCTTCGTATTTGACTTCTCGCTACATTATGTGTATATTATTATATACTATATATATATTATATATATCTATATATAGATATATATATATATATATTCTATATATATATATATTATATATATATATATTAATGATTAAGTCTTCATATATGTGTCAGTTACATAGGTATAATAAAACTGTAATGATGACAATACAGCAAAATCATTATTGCACTGCTAAAGTTGGCGACGACAAATCTTCATTTCCTTGATACAAGACATTACCACCATCAAATAAAAGTGGGCCTCGCATGAACGATCAGCCTTGTCATCGAGTGTCAACTGACGAAGACTGACCTTCAGGACACGTCCGTCACACTGAAATCTCGTAAAAGTTTTGTCTTTGGTGTCAGTCACTTCACAGTATTTTTTCTTTCGTATTTCTCGATTCATTTTGCTTCATAATTTTTCTGGGCTTTGGATCGATTTCGGAGCGTGACTTTACTGTCCTCACACTTAGCTCTGGATGTGTTTTCCCCGTTGTTGAATGTTTTAGTTTCTTGATTATTTTATGACCTGTTCGAACCGTTTGATTTATCTGATCTTCTGGTCTGTTATTCCTTTCCTTGAATTTATTTTCGAAATTCTGAATATCTGTCGGTTCAGCAGTAGAGGTGCAGGTTTCAGCCTCGAGAAATAAAGAAGACGTAGTACAGGAATAAATGAGTATGGATAACGAAGTCAAGAGGAAAATATGGGAAAAAGAAGGAAAAGACTACTGATAACTGAGGAAGAGAAAGTTCTCTGGGAAGAATAACCTGTTCTGAAGGGAAGTAAGAAAAAAAAGAAAGGCTGATGAGCATTGGGATTTCAGAATGAAAAGATGTAGACAGAAAGATGGTATCTGAAGTGGGCGCAATGCTGACTCTTTAGTGGAATGAACAGAGTTGAACTGAACTGAGAATTTAGGCCAGAGGCCAATCACTGGCACCTATGAGGTCATTCAGCGCTAAAACAGAAATTAACAGTAAAAGGTTTGAAAAGTGTAACAGATGGAAGAAAGAGAATATGAAAGGAGGTACAGTAAAAGGAATGAAAGGGGTTGCAGCTAAGGGCCGAATGGACGTTGTCAAGTGGAATGAATGTTTACCAGATTTGCCGGGTGTGGAAGGTAGAATAGAGGCAGAACTCAGGTGTACATAAGAATGGAATAGGCTGCTGTAAGTTTGAGAATGCTTGTGGTAGGGATCATTGAGGTTGTACGAAGGGCAATTTAGCTGAAAAATCTTGACATCAGGTAGGACATAGACGCACGGAGAAAAATCATCTCATTGAACAGTCCCTCCAAATACTACTCTTACATAAGACTGCATTCTCGGTAGACGGAGTCTCTCCCATTGCATATTTTATGATAAAATGCACCAACTCATTCACCTCTCACTCTCTCTTTACATTTGTGTCCTCCTGGACGATGTCTTCCCCTCCCCCCCCTCCCCACCCCCCTCTGAGGTATTCGAGAAGATTTGCTTCTAGATTTTTTTTTTATTGATTTTGTCCCTGACAGCCTTACTCGTCTTCTTAAGTATTCAGTAACTCTTGACGATCATTATAACATTTGCCGGTAAAGCACTCTGAACAAAAAATATTTTTCCCATGAAGCCTTTTGTTTGCAAAAAATAAAAAAAAATAAAAAATTAATAATAAAAAAATAAAAAAAGTGCAAAGTTCCTAAAAACCAAGGAAACAAGTCGTATACACATACATACATACAAACCTACATGATATATATAAATATATATACTATACGTATATATATATATATATATATATATATATATATATATAATATATATATATAATGATATGAAATTAGTTAAATCCCATCACAGTGATTTATGTATCAACTAAAAACTAAAAATATATTAATTCCGAGGTGGAGCGAATTAGATATTAAAGGATATTTGTAGCCAAATGCTTATATATATATATATATATTATATATATATATATATATATATATAATATATATATATATATATAATACACACACACAGAACTAACTAGAGAAATAAATCATACAGTTCACTGACATGGAAAGCACGTGGCTGCGAAATAAAACATGTGAGCTGGCTTATGAAAAGTAGAACCTGTAAGTGTCTGTTAAAAAAGAAAAAAAAAAAGTTAAATCGAAAAATAATTCTTAGTCCGTTTAGAGGCAGAACGAGAATAGGTCAATAAATGGGGGTTGGAGGGGGTGAGGGTTGAGGAGGAAGAAGTCGAACAAATATAAAGAGAAGAGGAAGACGACGGGCAGAGCGCATGCGTCAAATGCACGACGAATCTCATTAAAGCCTCGAGGTCAACAAACTGGTCGACTCGCAATTCAGAGCTCAGTCCTTCTAGACGCCAAGGGCTTTCTCTCTCTCCTGCTTGACCTCGTCGTCAGGCTGTCCTGACGTAGCCCAGGTCGACTTGATATCGGCAACGCTGACCCACTCGGTAAGTTTAATACTGATAGTAATAATTACAATGACGAGACAGTAGTAAATCTCTTAATAACTTGTCAGGTCCTGACCATTAAGGTTAATTTCTGCCTTGACGCTGACCAGTTAATGGGAGATCTATTTATATTTCGCCTAGTATTACCTGGTAACCTCTAGCTTTGACCAGGTTAGATAGTATTTTATTTTATGATGGCCTGACAATACATATTTCTAAAATAGCCCAAAACTGATCGAATATGCTCTACCTTGTTGTGCTTACAATGGTTTCTACACCATGACAACTAGTTTAATCGTCCTTGAGTTTTCCAATAAAATTATTTTCCTACTTGTAAACCTAAAAAGCTTTATTTTCCTAATTGTAACCCTACAAAGCTTTAATTTCCTTATTGTAACCCTACAAAGCTTTAATTTCCTTATTGTAACCCTACAAAGCTTTAGTTTTCCTAAGTGTAACCCTACAAAGCTTTAATTTCCTTATTGTAACCCTACAAAGCTTTAATTTCCTTATTGTAACCCTACAAAGCTTTATTTTCCTAATTGTAATCCTGCAAAGCTTTAATTTCCTTATAGTAACCCTACAAAGCTTTAGTTTTCCTAAGTGTAACTCTGCAAAAATCTTTATCTTAATCACTGAGCTTTACAAAATAGACGCCCACCGATAAGGGATAAACTGACAAGCCACCCAGGACCCTTAGCGTTCTTATTGTCAAAACCCCATTATTTTTGGGGCAACGAAAGTCTCTTCAGGTTTAGATGAAAGGTAAATAACGAAGGTCAACAGGATCTAAACCCTCTGAAAAACTTAAATTTGCAAGTATTATTCATTTACTACATCAATCAAAGCAATGTTTAACGGTGTTTGGTACGTCTTAGCCCAAACGATCAAAATTATGAGAAATTATTAAAATGTCTATTGCGAGATTATGGTCAATCACATCTAACATTAGTCATTTGTCATTTTCTTACGATTTCTGTCGAAGATCTTGATATTATTTCCCTTTGCGGGGAATCTGAGAATTATTAATTTGAAAATTATTAATTATTTCCAATTTTATATTCGAAAGTATTCATTACAAACTTCCAAAACCATTTTGTTCTTACGTCTACATGTATAGTTCTCTTTTTGTTAATACAATTTTACGTCGCACTGAAAAGTCATCTGTCTCTGAAACCAGGCCATTTAAAAAAAAAAAAAAAAAAGGCAGAAAACAAATCTATACGAAAGTATTTGCTTGAAAAAAAATATGAAAATTTTTATCTGATAGTTAAGTTATAAATCTATCTGGAAAAGTATGATTTCAATAACTAGACCGCTTTAGTAATGTGAAAAAATATTCTTCAGTAAATTGCCTTCAATATATTGAAGGCCCGATTTTTTTACATTCTCCTCCTTATATGTTTATCCCGTCTCGTCGGTCTTCTATAAAACTAAAATGAATAAATAAATAGTAAAACTTTTCTAAAATAAATATAATGAATTTTTCCTTCCGATTTTTTCAAAAACAATCTACAAACCGACAACTGACTTCATTCCGATATCATCCAAGCTATGAGATTTGACATCTCTAATTATCTGAGTAGTAGGAACACACAGGAATCTTGTGATTCTTTTATCGTGGCCAAACTACGAGCTTGATTGTTTGAGAAGTATTTCATAGACAACAAATCTAAGAGCACAAGACCGCCTTAAATAAAAAGCCAATGCTAATATATAGCCTTAGTATCAGTTTTAACTAATGACTTATGGTTAGGTTACCACAAATCAGAATCGAAATATCGATGATAAAAAAAGAATTAAAAAAAACTAGTAAAGAGAGTTAAGTATTATAATCTTTTAAATTATTTATCATTAGTAGGGTTTTTCACGAAAGCCCGCTCTTAGTCGAGGTAAAGTACTCTGAAAAGGTAACTATTATGAATAGCAGCTAAGTGATGTACGTTAGTTAACTATAATTATAGTAAACTTTAACTCTAGTTTTCATCACTAAAATTTCTAACGAATTCAGCCAATTCAGTCAAACTCTGAAATGGTCCGACCAAAGAGGTTACGAAATTCATATTGAGATTATTCAAAACAATTTCTATTTGAAATTAATTTACCCTATAAAAAATATGCAAGTTTAATTTTCCATAACCTAACATTAGGGTAAAATACCTTTTATCCCATAAGAAAATAAGACTCTGATACTGATTTCAAATAAATTTTCACTTATACAAAAACGATTAAATTTCCGTCATTTAAAGATGGAATAGAAATACATTTTACCGGTAATAAATGAAGATATTAATTTTTAGATCATACAATGTTACTGACTGCGCGATAAATGGAATTGTTACGAGTCTTGTAAAATAGAAGGTATTAAACTTGTTCATCACTGATACAATTCTCAAACAGGAGGACAATTCATTTAAAAGAGTCTGCGTTGCATAATATAACCATCTTTTATCGGTGATAATAAATAAAATCGGTGTAAAACTCGAACAACATTACTTTTCATTACAAGTTTCCGTTTTTTAATATAATAAGAGGTATTTTTATGCTTCGATCAAAAACAGTATACTGATATTAAATGAATGCCACTTCTGACAGATTATTAACTTTTCTAATATTCATTACAAAACAACTGTTACGAATAGAATGATAAGAAGAAGGCCTGAAATCAGCACGCTTACTATATCAACAAAAAGCAACACATTCATCATATCAAGAAAATATCCGTATGATTACCAGCGACTGATATTCACGGCGCAAATTTCAGCACCTGAAATTACAGGCCTCTTGTCAGTTTATAATATCTCTTATGTATTATAGTCTAGTATTACATCAAACCGTTAATTTACGCTTTACTCCCATATCCAAACACAAACCAAGATTTATGGCCATGAGAGTATAAGCAACACATTTACACATGTTGCAACATTTAGCATACAGAGAAGCTCTGGTCAGTATTGTAGGCTCTAAGTAGTAAACTAACCATTCATCACATTATCTGTCTTCTTAATGGTTCCCAGATATCCGTCACCCGTCCTATAGATGCATTTGCATTATTTCCATTTCAATAATTCTACTTATTTTTAAACACAACAAAAATCATACCGAAAACCTTTCAGAAGACTGGAGTTTGGTTGTTAAAAAAATTACAAACACCAATCAAGGCCGAATCTATAACCTCTTTGACAAAACCAAAGGCGAACACGTTCCTCTAAAATGTTCATAACGCAATATGGTATCTCCAACACGATTTCGTTTTTCCTCATTTTTTCAGATTCGTTCCTGAAGTTTTGGAGAAGATGCTTCCCATTACAAAAAATTCTATAAGCGCAAGTAAGTACTTAATATTCCTCACACACACACACACACACACACACACACACTCACTCACGCTAGTAAGTGCTAAACAATTTACACCAACGACTCCGGTTTCGTTGAACTAATTTGAATGATGAAATTTAGACTATAAAGCCAAGCACTGGGGCACTTGAGCCATTCAGCACTTTCAGACGAGTAGGAATATGTATAATAAACAATATACTTTTCTATCGGTCGTTATCATCCTGTGCCAAAATGAACACGTTAGAGGTAGTTCTAAAACAGGTTGCCCATCCGTCAATTTAAAATTCTTCGTGTCTTTGATGTACAATTTCTAAAATTTATTTTATTTTACTTCACGCAGTTTCTGAAAGGACTTTTTACTTTCATATACTACTGGTTACTCATCATCTCATAAATTAGTTTAAGCTTTTATCAAGACGTTGGACTAGCTACTAAATGGAATTTTTCAAAGTGCGCAATAATGTTCACCATTAGTCAACCCTCCATTAATTTTACTTTTGTGACTTCTAGTCCTAGTTTTCATGGCGGTTTCATCAGGATCTTGCCCTCGTAATCTGCCAAGGGAACAGTCTGTTCGTGGTGCGAATCTTTCAGCCACCGGAAAAGTCCCCAATCTCGGCCAAAGCCCCAGGTACGTAAGTGAAGGCTTTACTATATAGATTGGCCTGATTGCTCTCAATAGCTATTCCCTTTTGTCTTTTCTGTGAGCATTTGTGAATCTCTCTAAAATTTCATTTAAAAAATCCATTAATTAATTTCACCTGCAACTAATTCTTCATGTTTTATGAGTATTTGAAAAGGTTTTATCAATTTTACTAAAAGTCTACAAAATTTTGACGAATAATTATTTTTCATTCTTCAACCACTAGGAATGTTTCTGCACAAGACGTAATAAAGCTGATCGCGGCTATAGTGAAGAATACCGAAAGAAGCCTGACGGTTCTATACGGTCACGAATACGAAGGTAAGATGGTAATGCTGTTTCTTTATCAAGAGCAAGCTACTCGGAATAATTAGCCTACAGTTGGCTTCCAAACATTAGATTATTGTTTAACACCAGCAACAAGATTGCCGAAACCTGAATTACGTCTAAATTCAGAAAAATACAATTGCATTTCACTGCATATTCTGAATGCCCAACATGAAACGTGCCGAAGTACATACAACAATCAATTATGTTTTTGATATTCCTCCCTTTATGGAAGTAAATTTCCTTCGTTCAACAGTGACACGGCGAACCCTCTTTTCATAGGAATATGTTAAATGAGGCTTTGTCCAGTTTTTTTTTTTTTTTTCAGAAATCATAAAACTAATCTTATTATAAACAGTCATGAATGGTATTCAAATTCTACTTACGGTCCTTTTGTATAAAAAATAAAATTCCAATTACTGATGGTAAACACTGTTCTTCCTACAGAGGTAATATACGGCTTACCTGAACTTCTGTCTGATGAGTTCATTGTACTGACGAACTTCAAAAATGACGGAAAGACGGAGATCCTGCATCAGATGCTAATTCCGTCTGAGAGGAAGAACTTCCTGCTTGTCCTGGACACACCAGCCAATATAATCACCATTTTTCAGACGGTGAGAAGGGTCATGATTGTTACAAGGAAATGTCATAGGCTAATATTCGTCTTCCAACATATGAACTGTTAAATGGTGCAGTTACTGCTCTAGTTGCCACAGGAAGAAAAAGAGGAAGTCCTCCATGGTTTACATATATATTTTATTATATTCAGTATATCATGTTGCAGTGTTAAGACATAACCCAATATCTACAGCTTTTCTATATCCCCAGATGAGAACCAAAATGCTGAAGACCCACTTGGCCACGTGGATTTTGCTAATGGAAGGAGGCGACGCCCACGGCAGCGTCGCCATACTTCAAGAGTTTGTCAACGAAGGCACACAAGTAATTATCTTTGTAAAGAATTCTGATGGAGATCTGGTTTACTACCTTCCTTCAATCGATACGTACGGAATTACACGGTAAGTAATTCTACTTTTGTTATAGGGCTCCAGAATTTACCACCAGAAATAAACTGTAATGTAAAATTACTATAAATGCAGTCTCTATCATCTGCCAGCCTGTTTCAATACTGTAGTTGTGTCATAAGATTGCCGTCAGCAACAAAATTATCCCCAATCTTTTTGCATATTGTGTGTGTGTGTGTGTGCGGACGCATTTCTCGTATGAACAAGAGACCATCTGGCATAAGGCCATCTTAATCGAATAAGAACAGCAATATTTTACATTACTTTCACAGTTTTATGGCCTAGAGAGAGGGATGAAAAGTAAGAGGGTTTGCAACATTTCTCCATTTACAAATTTCCTGTTATCGTGTACTCCCGAAAGTATCTCAAGTGTAAAATAAACTATAAAGAAAACATTAAAATATATTTTCATTCAACTTTAATAAACATACATATATACATACAAACATACATACATATCTATATGCATATATATATATATATATACTATAATATGTATATAATTATATTACGAAATTGTCCCTGTGATAAGATCTCAGACGATGTAGTATAGGAATGTGAACGATAAGGTACAGAAATGTTACATTACAAAACGGAGAAACTATACAATTACAATACCACATCTTCAGAAGACCTACTAATGACTAATGATATGCGCAATTCTATTATGGGTATTCCAAAAGCACGGAATTATCTGCATCATACTTTATAAGCGCTGGGCTCTGAAATCAGTAGTCCACAGTACACAGTTTACCTAAATAGGAGTTAATAATCTATGTTATTCTAAATCGGTTTTTTAAAACTATTATTATGGCCGAGAAAACCTTCTACGCATTCCAGTTTGGGAGGTGTCAATCAACAACATAGTCTATTGATACCAATGTTTTCATTAACGTTTTTTAAGTGTTGAGCCGCTTTGAAAAATCTGAACGTATGCCTACGTTCGATGTAAGACTGCATTAATAATATGTTAATAAAAATAGCCTTGCAGTAACAACATAAAATACATCATGCCTTCCTCAGTATGCAATTTATCCGGGTCGAACATCTAAAGATACTATATATATTTATGAACCAGACATCAAAATAATATCTAAAAGTACTCTATAGGACAATTATTTACCAAAAATTTCGTTTGTAGATTCACGAAAAAAGGCCGATGGGATAGCAGACAGGACTTGGAGTTACTCTCTTCAGAGCCGCAGGAAACCTACGACTTGAGCGGAAGGCATTTGAAGGTGGCCGTCAAGGAAATCCTGTTGGGGCTCCAGTTGAGCAAGGACCGTGCTCCTGACGGGAGCGTCGAGATGGTCTCAGGCCTTGACATGGATATTATAACTATTCTTAGATCTGCTCTGAAGTTTTCGTAAGTCATTTCCGACAATCTATTGATGGTTTGGCGGGTTACCGTGGCATGGAGTGTGTACGGTTTAGGCCTCTTTGCACTGGCACCACCAAAAGTAGGCAAATGTTGAATGTAGTCTTGGGCCTAATAAGGGAAAATAACACCTTGAGTCTAGAACGTTTTTACATCCAAATATATCGGAAAAATATTTAAATATTTTCTTAGCGTAAAATACGTCCTTTTTTTTCTCTCTCTCTTTTAAATTTAGTGTATTGAGGTGTTTAATGCCAAGGTGATATCGCTAAGAAAAGTCAATTTCTCTTGACTGTCCTTGTAACTATCGCCTATTTAGGATTGGTCACAAAAACCTTCACTATATTTATATCATCAAATCAGTTGGCATATTTGTGGCAACAACCCCACAAAAGTGGATAAAAGAAGCTTTCATCTCGACAATAAAAGAAAAAAAATGAGCCCAAGACGTGGAATGACTGTTCAGTGTTTACTACATTGAGTCGGTAGCCTTGGCTGAGGCATTGTGGGTAAAAAAAAAATACATAGTGACTTATCATTTCATTCCTAATCCCTGAGGTGCTACTAGAATCCTATTATTTTCGTCTTCTTGTTTATTTTATATGCTTCAATTCGTTTGTTCCATCTGGAGTGCCAAAATTGTTAAAAACCTATCTGACAGCGAATCAGGCTTGTTGGTGTTTCCAGAACACCTGACTTCAGGAGCCTAAAACTAAAAGTAGCCATAACAATAAACGTCACATGCATTATATTATCGTTTTCCCTAGAATAAATTTATCAAATCGTAATGATAATTATTTTCCCAATTTCTTAATTTTGTATATAATTTTGATGGCCTTTTATGAATATACTGCCAGAATGTGTGCGATGTTATCTAACTTTTGTTTTCAAATGAATTTGCAATAGACAGATGAAACCCCATCTGAAATATATCTTGACCTCGTAATATGATCAACAATAATGCCGCAATAAATTGGTTGCAATTGCATAACACAGTTTCTTTTCATTGTTATTTAAATGTTTCCCACAGATTCAAAGCATATATTCCACGAGACAATGTATGGGGAGACCTTTTGCCTGATGGGAACATAACGGGAATCATTGGAATGGTGGCTAGGCGCGAAGCTACTCTTGGATTATCAGTACTGTCCATTTCAGGTAAATTTTCTTCGTACCTGTTACTGCAGGAGATAATTAATTTAGTGTAATTTCTAGCTGCTATCTGTTAGTGTTAGTACTAAGAAGCAGAAAGATTCTTGGCGTCGAATCTCACAGAAAATATAATTTCCCGTACGAAGGAACTCGGATAAACAGTAAGAAGAATAATGTCAACATTTACTACATGAAATCTCTATGAAAATTCCTTTAGTCTTAGCAGACAAAATTATCAACATTGTCACTCGGTATCATAAATGGCAATTATGTTAAAACCGCATTTTTTCTACTTGTTATTTGCTTTATTATTACAGAGAGCAGAGAACGTGCTTTAGACTTCGCTTATCCTTACTCGAGTGGCAGATACTTGTTACTGTCAAGGTCTCCAAAGGAAAAGAACAGGGCGGTTGCCATTCTCAGCCCGTTTACGCCCCAGGTATAAAGACAGCTCGTCACATGGCGTCTTCATAACTCGTCTCTTTCTTTTTTGTTACACTTCAACTTTAATTGGTTATAATCACACTCGTTCACATACACTCAGCAGTCATTGCCACACTCATCCACTCACAACGTAATGAATAAGGGAGGCCTTTCACACGGAAATGCTGCAAATTAATTGCAACTTATCAAACATTCATCGATAATCAAATTATCACCCATTTGATTCTGGCGTTACAACAAGCACATCAACCCACAGTCTGTCATTCTCCTCCACCATCCATGACCAGAATTTCAGCATATCAAAGTCACTCGATTCCGATCCTTGAATAAACTGGCTAGTTTTGTCCCAGTACTTCTCACCATCCTCCCCAACAAAATATCTGGATTATGCAGCCTTTTCATAGGCCTTTCTCCCAGTTTTCGTCATTGACCATCTCATTGCAACGAAGCCTTAACCATTTTCACATGAGCATTAGCTACAATTTAGCTTTTCTCACATCTTTGCATCACTACATTTCTCACTGTCCTTCACGTGTACATTATGGATTTCTATTAGCGGTTCATTCACAAATCCTATCGTTTCTTTAATAAATTTGAATGCACAAATAACATTGTACCAAAGTAAATATCAGCAACCTCTTATTAAACATCTGTTCTCTTTGGTTTGAAGTATATGTTCTAATATTATTGAGTTTTTGTTAATGTCCTTGGATGTGTGAGCATGCTCATAATCTATTATCCTACTTATCTTAGTAGCCGTTATCTCAGCCACTGCTACTTTTAAGTAAATATATATAGATTTTTTTAACATCTAAGAGTATTTGTTATTTTGCAAATAATTCCCACCAATAAGAACATGCTTCTCTCTGAAACAGATCTGGGCTTTTGTTACCTCGACTCTTTTGCTAATGGGACCTGTCGTATACTCAGTCTCGTATCTCTTAAATAAGGTCATGGGAGCTGAGGTGAAGACTGATTTACAGTGGTTTCAGTTTAACATATTTCGAAGTATCGTCAATCAGGGCAACTCTATGAAGGAAGACGCGTTGCAAATCAGACTTGTCCTTTTATCCTGGTTTTTCTTCTGCTTCATATATGCAGGTAACTTCGGAATTTAAACCATACTAGTCTTAAACTGGGAATTTTAAATTGCACAGAACAAAATCTAGATTTCATTCTTGCTTGAAAAACACGCATCACATCTGATAATCTAATTTTCAAGCAACCCTGAGAAATTCAGAGTCCACCAGACTTGGCATCCAGTGAATTTAAAATCATTTTTTTATTATTAGAATTATCTCAACTTTACTAATAATCACAAAAACAGTAGTTTCAAGGAGGGAACATCCTACACCATGGGAGAGACTTGCATCCCTAAAGCTCAAATAATCCTTGCTTGTCACTGTTATAAATAGCATCACAATATAATGCATGGGAAACTGCTTTTACTTTCAAATTAGAGCTCGTAACGTGGAAATCTGTGGGGTGAAGGTTACAACCTTCATAATGAGTTTGTAAATAATTTTCACTTGAATATATGGCTTGTCTTTCATCATTCATTGATAGCTCTAAATGAAAAATGTATCGTTTTCACGAATTTTACTTGTTTGCCACCTTCAGGGTAAAAGTCATATTGCTGTTTAAAATTATTATGATTCTACCATTCAACTGGATCTGATGAACATACCTTCCTTGTCTGTACAGAAATTTGAAGGCACTATCAACGATGAACTTCACAGTTTTAGCCAGACTTATCTGTACTACAGCTGAATTAGCCTCCAAGTAAAATATTATAGCAAGACAAGTCTTGAAAACTGTATCACCCAGAATCTTAAAACTTTATAAGAGGTCAGCTCTCGAAAGCTGCATTAAGCAGTCTAAAATCTTGTGAGAGAAAAGGATTATCCACCAACAAATGTTGTTCCTCCTTATAGCCCTGTACTCAGGTATGCTGACAGCTAGCTTGGCCGCACCTGCTTACGAAACTCCTATAGATTCCCTAGAAGACCTCCCTAGAGCCATCAAGGGAGGATTTACCCTTGGTACTTTGGGAAACAGTAACTATGAATCTTTGTTCAAGGTACGTATACCCTGCAACCAAAGCCAATTAATTTCAGATCGAAGAATTAACTATCCTTTGAGACATAGGTAAAGAAAAAATAACCGATATTTACACATTTGGCTAACAGGCATAGAACAATAATGTGCTTCAACAACCATTCCTCCCTCAATATTCATTACTCATGTTGTGCCCATAAGTTTGCTTTCTAATGTCTTTCTGTTGTATCCCCTCCAGTAAGGCTCGACAAACCCTTAGTAACAAGAGCAATAGTATTATTTAAGACCATTAGAAGTATAATCTAGCGCTACTTATTTTTCTTTTCATAAAATGATTATCCTTTCACACATTACCAAATCAACCACTTTTACTCTATGAATAATGGACATGATAAAATTTTTGTAATGCGAATGATTTAAAAAATGTATACTTTCAGTAAAAAAATATTATGACCATTCTGCCTTCTCACCTAAGCTAAGCATAAGTTTTCATCATAGAAAATTGTCTTTGCAGACCGCTACTGGAGGGCTTTTCAAACAGACCTGGGAGCTATTCAATCATAATGACAGATCGAAGAGTTTTGTTGACAACATTCCTGCTGGTGTACAACGGGTCAGTATTTTTATAAACTTTTTCCCTGAGAAAATACAGCTTCTCTGATTTCGAACAAAGAAACTACTGATGTTTTTGTGTTTTGAATGCTCAGTGCTCCTTCCTGGTGGTGAGATTCTTTAGCTGTTGCGAGGCTCGACAACTGAGGGGTGGTCTTCTCTCCTGGCAATGTTCCCAGTGCTTGGGCTCTTCAGTTTGAGTGAGGCTCTAAAACTGCGAAACTGTTTTCCCTCCTGCTGGGGCACTTTTACCTGGGGTGAGGATTTAACACTGTGGGACAGTCTTCTCTCTTAGCAATGATCCCAATGCTGGTGCTTTCCAGCCAAGTGAAGCTGTAAAACTGTGAGATGCTTTGCCCTTTAGGCAGTTTTTCCAATTCTGGGACTCTCCAGCTGGGGAGCAGTCTTCCATTGCACCAGCATTCTCGAGTGAGTATAAAACTAAGAAAATCTTCCCTCCTGGCGAAGGTTTCAGTGCTAGGCTCTTCAGCTTGGGTGAGGCTCAATAACTAGGAGTCCTCCTTCTTGGCTCGAAGAAAGTGTGACAGTCTTCCTTCCCAGCAGTGGCCCTGATGCTGTGTCTCTTCATCTGGGACAGGGCTCAAAGAAA
>NC_061089.1:33031814-33071814 GCF_015104395.2 Macrobrachium nipponense
GTTACAAATACAAGGGTCTAAATGAAAAAGGCCACGACTAACATTGAAATTACAATGAAAAGTAAGTTGTATTAAAGCAGATTCTAAAAGATTTCGTGATAAGACATCTCTTGACCTTGCAATTACTGAACTACCAACCCAATTTATTCGATGGTTGTTTTCACTTAAATGAATGAATATTGCATTAGATGTTTGCCCAGTTTTTACAGAATATTTATGCTGGCTTAGCCTTACTTCTAGGCCTTTGCTAGACTGTCCGAGATAAAATGAGGGACAATCCATACATGGAATTTTATATATTATGTTGTTGCTTTCTCTGGGGCCATTTTTTATTAACATTCCTTTTAGTGTGTTATTATAGGAAAAAACAAGGTTGATTTTAAAAGCTTTTAACAATGATTTAATGGTTTCAAATCCGTTAAAATAAGGCAAACTGAGAATGTTCTTAGAATTTTCTTTCTGCGTGTTACTTATACTATAAAACTTTTTGTGGGCTTTATTACAACAAATATCTAATATATGTGAAGGATAGCATAAATCTTTCCCTATTTTTCTTATGTATTCAATTTCTTGATCCAAATATTGTGGACTGACAATGCGCAATGCTCGTAAAAACATAGAAGAAAAAATTGATATTTTTATGTTAAGATGGTGGCCTGAGAAGAAATGAACATAAGTTAAGTTGTTGGTTGGTTTCCTATAAATACTGAATTTACATTGAAATGGTTCTCTATGTATCAAAACATCTAAGAAAGGGAGGCAATTGTCTTTTTCTAATTCTAGAGTAAACTTAATCGATGGTACCTGGTTATTTAATTTAGAGAGTAAATCATTTACATCAATACCGACAGGCAGAACAGCTAAAATATCACCAACATAACGATACCACTTTACAGGAATAAATGATATTAGGTAAGTAGCGCTTTTTCAAAGAATTCCATGTACAGGTTTGAGAGTAGTGGTGATAAAGGATTTCTCATTGCCATGCCAAATATTTGTTGATAAAATTGACCATTGAATATAAACTTACAATCACAAATGCACAAACTCGTGAGAGAAATAATGTGACTTATAGGTAGAGGTAATTCATGCTGAGTTAGTTCATTACTAAGATATTCTAAAATAGAGTCTATAGGGACTTTAGTAAAAAGAGAACATACATCAAAACTAACGAATCTATTAGTAGGGCAAAGAGCAATTTTGTTTAATTCATCAACTAAATCTAGAGAATCATATATATGAGAATCGGAGATGGTTCCAAGTAACGGGAACAAGATCTTGGTGATATATTTCGAAAGTTTATATGAAATTGAACCAACAGTACTGATAATAGGCCGCATAGGGTTATTTTCTTTGTGCGTTTTGACTAATCCGTACAAGTAAGGTAGCGAAGGAGATTTGACTGACAATTTGCCTAGTAGTTCTGTTTTATCTTTAAGGACATTTTTCACGGTGTTATTGATGTTTTTTATGACTTGATCAAGGGGATTTCTTGTTAGTTTTTTATAAGTCACATCATCATCCAGTAGGGCTTGCATACGTGATATATAGTCAGCTTTATCTAAAATTACTATACTATTTGACTTATCAGCTTTTGTAATGTAGATAGTATTGTCCCTTTTAAGATCAGTCAAACTTTTCTTTTAGCGAGCAGGGAAGTTACTTTCATGCTTAACGTTGGCAGCTCCGTAAACAATACCTTTAATCATGTCAACATGATTTTGAGGAAGATCACAATATTTTTCAAATTTACTTAGGAATGATGCAATCATTAAAGCAGAAGGTCTACTTGTTATAAAGAAAGATAAACCATATCCAAGCGCACTCACAACATTTTCACTTATTTGTTTACTAGATAAGTTAACAACACAATCTTGACGTGCACAATTAGTCCAATCACTGCTATCAATAAGATTTTTTTCTTCTATGTTTTTACGAGCATTGCGCATTGTCAGTCCACAATATTTGGATCAAGAAATTGAATACATAAGAAAAATAGGGAAAGATTTATGCTATCCTTCACATATATTAGATATTTGTTATAATAAAGCCCACAAAAAGTTTTATAGTGTAACACGCAGAAAGAAAATTCTAAGAATATTCTCAGTTTGCCTTATTTTAACAGATTTGGAACCATTAAATCATTGTTAAAAGCTTTTGATGTCAACCTTATTTTTTCCTATAATAACACACTAAAAGGAATGTTAATAAAAAATGGCCCCAGAGAAAGCAACAACATAATATATAAATTTCCATGTATGGATTGTCCCTCATTTTATCTCGGACAGTCTAGCAAAGGCCTAGAAGTAAGGCTAAGCCAGCATAAATATTCTGTAAAAACTGGGCAAACATCTAATGCAATATTCATTCATTTAAGTGAAAACAACCACTGAATAAATTGGGTTGGTAGTTCAGTAATTGCAAGGTCAAGAGATGTCTTATCACGAAATCTTTTAGAATCTGCTTTAATACAACTTACTTTTCATTCGTTCCTAACTTTCGTGATTCAGTTATATATATATATATATATATATATATATATATATATATATATATATATATATATATATTATATATATTATATATATATATATATGTATATATATATATATATATATATATATATATATATATATATATATATATATATATATATATATATACAATATATATATATACATATATATATATATATATATATATATATATATATATATATATATATATATATATCCAGATCAAGGGCAGGAATTCAGAAGCAGAAGACACAGTATCCATTTATCCCAAGCTTTCATGTTTCATAATCACATCATCAGGGATATCTACAACAATAAAATACAATATATCAATATAAAATATACAAGACTTTAATTTAAAAAGCGGACGAAGGAAACAT
The DNA here is from genome assembly GCF_015104395.2 of Macrobrachium nipponense. NCBI lineage: Eukaryota > Metazoa > Arthropoda > Malacostraca > Decapoda > Palaemonidae > Macrobrachium > Macrobrachium nipponense. The sequence continues at coordinate 33,034,711 of NC_061089.1, forward strand.
AAAAACGAAATAAAAAATAAAATTGTTAAGAACAGAAAACACACGTGAACAAAGACGCACTTGGAAACAAAATAGTAAAATTCAGAACACATACTAAAATACAGACACACTTAAAAAACAAATTACTCATAATAAATGAATAAAACACTGAAGGTTAACCTACCATTACAGAGGATAAGGACGCACTAAGAACAAAACATACAAAAAATTTTTCGAGAGAGGCAAAGAGTTAAGACAGATACAAGGGAACAGCATTTGTTTGACAGTTCAGAGAAGGAACTCGTTGTTTAATATTTAAAGTTTCAAGGATAAGTACTAGTTCTTGTGGGTTGTTTGTATAACCAATGATCTTAAAATCTTCATAGATGATTACGGTTTTGCATTTAATTGTATGGCTATGTATATTAGAGGATTCTGGGTTAGTCAATCGACATCCGGTTCTATAACTTATCCCTCTATGGGAATCGGCCCTCACCCCGAGAAGCCGCCTTGTGGATCCAATATATTTTCCCAAATTACATTTAGGACAATTGGACGGTTTTCAAGAAATCCCTTCGAAATTTATCTTCATATAAGAAAGGAAACGTTGCATAGAATGGGAGTTTAGGAACGTCAAAACAATTTGGCCTATTGGAGAATTTTCTATTTAGAAGTTTTTTGAGAATCGTGTGAAAAACATGGATAGGGAAACACTTATTGGTAAAGTATTGTTGTAAGAAGACAATTTCTTGGTGAAAGAGGTTCCAGTCCGATGTTAAAGATAAAGCAAGATGTATAAGTGTTTTCTCTTCTTAACAATTTTATTTTTTATTTCGTTTTTATCAGTTTCCTTCGTCCGCTTTTTAAATTAAAGTCTCGTATAAAGCTCTTTTAATTTTATATTGATATATTGTATTTTATTGTTGTAGATATCCCTGATGATGTGATTATGAAACATGAAAGCTTGGGATAAATGGATACTGTGTCTTCTGCTTCTGAATTCCTGCCCTTGATCTGGATGAGAATATATATATATATATATATATATATATATATATATATAATATATAAATATACATATATATATATATATATATATATATATATATATATATATATATATATATATATATATATGATGCAGTCCCCAGTTACGGGCGGACTCTGTTAATGGCGATCCAGTTTTATGGGGCTTGTCTAGCGTCATAAAATTGACGATTTATAGCAGCATAAAGCACAGAGTTCCGGTTATCAGCACCATAAGGCACCAATAATAGAGTTATGGTACCATAGCATACCTAGCAGAGGTGCCATTAATCGGTTATCGAAGCCATTAACTGGATATCAGCGCAATAAATCGCCAAGTTTCGGTTAGTGGGGGTTTTCACTTATCATCTCCCCAGAGGCGATTCTAGGGGGAGGCATGGGGGGGCAGCTGCCCTCCCAGATTTTGGCCATTCCCCTGGTTTGCCCCCCCCCCCCCCCCACTTTTTAAATTAAATATTATATATAAAATTAATCGTTATTGAATATAACAATAGCCACTATAACTAGTCACACAAAATTGGACAGAGTACCCTCAAGAACGTGATGCAATGTTCTGTTTTGCTTGTAGGCACTTAATTTGCATCACCTTCTTATGGCAATGCAGACGATGCATTTGTAAAGAGTGGCTTTAGATGATGGAAAAAGGCACAAGGAAAAGGTGGGGCCATTGCAAAGCACCTGAGTTCATATATCCACAAATCCTCCTATACTGCGTGGATTGACTACCAACACAATAAAACTGATAAAACATCCATTAAACAGAGCATAAGTAAGGGCTATCAGAAAAAAATCCGTGAAAATCGTCATTTCACTAAAACTCTTGGTGAGATTATACTCCTGACAGTAACAAAATATAGCACAGAGATCACAGAGAAGGGGACGATGAACAAAATCCAGGAAATATCGGTAACTTCTTAGATACATTGCCGAACATGATCCTGTTATAACTGAACGTGTCAAAAGTGGTCCAAAAAATGAGAAGTACACCAGTTCTGCAATACAGAATGAGATAGCTGAAAACATAAAATCCTGCCATTACTTTTCTGTTCAAGCCGGTAAAGCCAAGGGTGTGAGCAAAACTGAGCAATTAGCACTATAAGTAGTACGATTTTATGATGAAATCTCTCACTGTATTCAGGAATGTTTTATTTCATTCATTCCCATGTCTTCATTGAATGCTGCATATATCACAGACATAATACTGAAAACTAGAAAAATTAGGCTTATATTATAAATCTTCTCTTGTTGGCTTGAGATTTGATGGAGCATCAGTCATGAATGGAGGAATTAGTGGCGTTCAGAAACTTATAAAAGAGAGAGCACCCTTTGCTTATGTTCACTGTTATGGTCATAAGCTCAATTTGGTTTTGGCAAGTGTTGCAAAGAATATACCACAAGTATCTGAACTTTTCAGTCTTCTTGAAGAAGTCTATATCTTTGCTAGTAATGCAGTGGTTCATGGGAAGTTCCTTTCTTTACAGCGTGAAATGTTTCCTGAAGAACAAATTCGAGAACTTCAACATCTCAGTGATACTCGCTGGTGGTGTCGGGCTACCTCTTGTGAAATGCTTTATTACGTCTGGAATGTATTATAAGACTTTTGAAGGAGACTTCCGCAGATGATACTGGAGCTCAAGCTGTATCTGCTAGAGGTTTACTTGCTCAGATGGATGCAGAATTTGTTTGTTTATTGCAGTTTTTCTCTGAAATTCTGGGGGAAATAAATAAAGTATCCCAGCAGCTGCAGGATAAACAGGCAGACCTTGGAAAAGCAGCTAAACTTATTTCTTGTCTTCGTGAAGATTTAACTGATGTAAGAAACTCCAAGTTAATTGATTACTACTCTAATAGGGTTGACGAACTCTGTAAAAATAAAATGTGACATTTCACCAACAGTGACAAGAAAACGTTCAAGAAAACCTCGACAGCTCCGTGATTTTATTATTCTGGAAACAACTGGCCAGTGAGTTGTGGAGCCAAGTCATGCACAACACGTCACAATCTTGCATGAAGTACTAGACTGTTTGAATAGTGAATTAAATCGTCGTTTTTCCAAAGATTCATGTGTGATCTTCTGTGGCATTTCACCTCTTTGTCCTGCTGGACAGACGTTCTTACATGAGGATGACTTGAAGTCATTTGCTTTATCATATTCAGTTAATCAAAGTGATTTAAAACACGAGCTACCTTTAGTTAAGAAATTGCTCCAGAAAGAACCTCAGCCCTACGTACATCATTAGTAGAGTTTTTGTCGTTTATTCATCCATATAAATCTGCCTTTGATTGCTTATACAGGTTACTATTGATAGCTGTAACACTTCCTGCTACTAGTGCTTCTTGTGAAAGAATTTTTTCCAAAATGAAAATATTAAAAAAATTTCTTAGAAATTCAATGACTAGTGAGAGACTAAGTAACACTGCATTATTATCAATTGAAAGTAAACGAGCTGAGAGTATTGACTTAGATAGTTTTGTGGATGAGTTTGGCAGCCGACATGATAATCGTAGAGTCAAACTGCTCTAAACATTTTGAGAATTGTCTCGACATGGTCCATATCTGTTTTGTGTTCAAATGTGTATTATAAAAACTTGCCATTCTTTAATAATTGCATATTGTTATGAATTATTTAAATTTGAATGTCAAAACATTGAGAATTTTCACGATAAGCCTCATATATGTCTGTTCATTTCATTTCCTTACTTTGTTCAAATGTGCATTTTACAAACTTGTAATTCTTTTATAATTGCATATTGTTTGGGATTGTATATAGTTTTGAACGTCAAACCAGCATTTTCAGAATGGTCATGACATGGTCTATATCTGTCTGCTCATTTCATTAGTTAATACAATTAAGTTGTGCAAATGTCTATTACACAAACTTAACATTCTTTAATAATTTGCATATTGGTTTGGATCGTATATAGTTTTGAATGTCAAACTGAACCTTTTCAGAATTGTCATGACATGCCCCATGTATATCAGTTCATTTCATATAGTTACTACCTTTCTTTATTTGGTTCAAATGTGTATTATATTTATACTTACTATCCATTCTTTAATGTTTACGTATTTTTTGGAACTGTATATAGTTTTGAGTGTTAAATTTTCATATCGTGCAAGTCAGGTAAAATATCCGATGGATGCTTTACAGTTGTTTAGCTTAGGAAATCAAACAAAATTCTATATGGACATTTACTTTTAGTCAAATTCATTCCTCCACGAGTTTCAAAATGTTTCCAAAATTTTTATTATTTTCAGTCACCTTTCCTACGATGCCCACCCAACAATTATCTTTGCCCTGGAGTTGCCCCCCCAACTTTTTGAGGGGTAGAATCGCCACTGCATCTCCCCGCTAAGAACGGAACCCCCCCTAATAACTGGGGACTGCCTGTGTGCATATATATATATATATATATATATATATATATAATATATATATATATATATATATATATATATATATATATATAAATGAAGGTTTTTGCCATGAAGGAAAAGCCTTTATACATAGTATCACGTTTTATATACTTCGTGATCAAGTTATTCATATATATAATGTGTATATATATATATATATATATATATATATGATATATATATATATATATATATATATATATATATACATATTTTATATGCGTGGTAATGGACAAGTATATAAAATGCATAACATCAGTTACCCAATATGATAAAAGTTAAAAGAAAATCATCAACATTTATCTAATTTCAGACTGCATTTTACATGTTCACCCTGGGAACAGCAGTATCCACCCTGGCTTTCATATTGGAGAGGCTCACGTTGGATGGTAATGCCACAGCATAAAACCATACTATTAATCCTACTAAGAACTATAACCCAAAAGTAAACTAAATAAAGCAAAAACCATTTTCTTCAATTTCCTTATTTTCCAGCCAGCAAAACATTTGAGACTGTTTACATGACAGGTAATATAATCAAATTCTCTAGAAAGGAAATAATAGAGCAAGAACAAATTACCGTAAAAATGTGTGTGTAGTAATACAGGCGCCATTGTAATAGTGTTTTAGTGAATCCATCAGTGGGTCAAAAAGGCCATATGTGAAAAGAAGCCATTATTCACCTACGGGAAAAACATAATGACATCTCAGTCATCAATCAAACCTGATGTAGAATCCAATAATAGAACGATACATAAAGAATCAATTAAGTTCATTGAAATGGACGTACGATAGTGAAAACACCAAGAAAAGTTAGTGAGGATGGAAATGGTTTCAAACTGTGATGTCATGACAGATGCAGCAAGAGAATCCCATATAACTTTGGGGGATGAATCAGAGACAGGCAGCAACAGGGCATCAATAAAAAGGGTACAGATTTGTTAAGTGATTCCAAAGACTCAGTGAAAAACCCAAGTCCAATTTGTGGACTTTACAGAAATCACTGTGCCCATATCAACATAAAACTTGGCTAGTACCCAAGAAAATAAAGATGGAAATATTATAAATTTTATGACAATAATAAATATAAGGAAAAGGAAAACATGATTATACTTTAAAACAGATGAGAATCTATTATTATATTAAGAAGCCTTTTTCTTACCTGATGGCCCACCATTATAACTTCATAGAATGCAAGATTCATCATTACTGTATCTATTTCGAAGTTAATCATTAACAGTTATCCAAAATATAGCATACCATTACAAAAGCTTGATGCAATATATAAATTTCTATTCTTTCTGCATAGTTGCTGTCACTGAAATATTTGTCATTGAATAAAAAAAATCAACAGTGTGCAACTGTATGCAAAGAAAAGGGAAGGCATCCTGGTTAATGGAATAGCCATTGTTTTGGCAGGATTGTCGAATCTGACACTTGTCACCTCATCAGCTGGTTGCAGTAACGTCAACACAATTAATTACCTTTAATGATTAGCTAATCTTCAATCTGTATTCGAATTTACGTTTGGGTTTAATCATAAGAACACTACTCTTTAGTTTAAGGTATGCTAAAATTAATTTGCTACAGGCCTACGTAAATATTCAAAACCTGGAAAACTATTGACTAAATTAAATTGACAACTTAAACAATAGCATTATATATAATCCATTAAATTTCAGGTCTGTAAATCTGGCTGTTATTTTACACAATAAAAATTATATATTTTGACATGTAGGCTAGGCATATTTGTATGCATTATAGATTTTGCTTGGTAGCACTATAAAAGAAAGGCAATGAGGAAACCAATAATATTTATTACCTGCGTAATACATATCACTTTGAAAATATACACAAGTCTACACACACACACACACATATACCTATAACCTTGCATACTTTATTAAATTTTACTGAATAACGGAGACTATCTTTTATGAAGTATGTTAATAATCTGTCAAGAGAGCAGTTTTATGCTGTTTTCAAGCTAATTGAAGGGGATATATAAAAGCTCTATAGTTTTAATGTATTTATTGAGTAATAATAATACTGATTTGGGAAATATATATAAAAAAATATATGTATGTACCTTTCCTATATGCCAAGAAACATGTATTAAAATGACATAATGTTAAATTATAATTTAAAAGTGTTAGCAAACAAAGGCAATTAACCACATATAGGCCTATAGCTTACAGCTTCATTTACAATATGACTGCATAAATTCATAAACAAGCCTTATAATAAAATTGGTTAAATATAGTCGCATAAAACTAAGGGTAAACAAAGAAGAGATATAATTTTGCTGTTTATACAATTATTTGAACTAGACCTATATGAGGTTACCAATTGGCTCCACCAGATTCAACCACTTGACCAAGGAATTTTAGTAAATGGCCTCATCGATCTGTGAACAGCAATTACTCCCAAGTATTCTAATTCTAGTGATGATTTCTGAGTTTGACTACATAAGGAATAAGCTGTGTGATAAATTCCTATTACTGGTATTAAGTATTTCCATTGGATAAACAAAACCAAAAAATAAACAAATAAATGAAAACATATATATATATATATATATATAATATATATATATATATATATATATATATATATATATATATACATATATCTATATATATATATATATATATATATATATATATATATATATATATATATTATATATAAGTCACGGATGGAAGAAAATGCCTTGTTTTAAACCATTTTTTCTTTTTTTCATTTTATTTTTAGGAGATAGATATCTAACACTTTTCTGAAAGTTTACCCAACTTTGTTGAATTGGATCAAACCTACCATTCCTAACCAATTATCTACGTATACAGCCTTTATCAACTGAATTAGAACTGGATTATTACTATTAATAGGGGTTAGTTTTTCCAGACCTCTGAGTCTCAAGTAGACTCTTCTCGGGCTGGTTCTCAGGGATCAATCCTGAGAAAAAAAAATTAGACTTTATTTGAGAAACCTATCTTATTTAAAAAAAATTTATGATGTTATTAATTGAAAAATCTTTGCTTTCAGCCAGAATACTTTTCATTTTTGAATTCCGTAGATAAATAGTTCTTTGTTGGGTCCAATTTGGGCACTCAACAAGTAAATGCTGTACTGTCATGGGTGTTTGACATCTGCTACACTTCATTGGGCCAGCATGTGGCGTTGACATCAAGTGACCATGCGAGAATCTTGTGTGTCCTATATATATGGGGCCTTGCTAGGATCAACTCTTTTGATCTTTCCTCCTGTGAGGATGTCCTCCATGCATACACGTCAGTTTTTATGTTTTTAAGTTTATTTGTTGTTGGCACCGAGGCCCATTCTCCTTTCCAATCCTGGTAAATCAATGGTTTATCAGATTTTACCCAGTCTGACACTCAGACATGTGAAGGCCCCTGGACAATCTATGTGTGGAGGCCCACCCTGCTTGAGGCGGGTGGTAAGCGAAGCAAGCCTCACCTGGGGCCTCTGTAAGCTCCACCGGGAAATCATCATTGCCGGTCCTGCCAGTAATGAATTTTGGTCATCTTAATCACGTGTGCAATATGACCTCTCCTGACTCTGTACACTCTAGTATAAAAGGATTATGAAAAGCAATTTCAAATAAATAGCATATGTTTTATTACCATAAATCTAAATATGTTAGTTTGCCTTCACTCATCAGGACTCTTCACACCTGACTGTACAAACTGACCATTTTTCGAAGGTGATTAGGAAGCATGACCCACACTCAGTGCCGCCAATCTTAAAATCAAAACCAAAGTTTCTTCGTAGAATAGAAAAAGTATAGCGGTATCTGTATTTACAGACCAGACACTTTACGAGACTTGGCCCTTGCAAATTTGGTGATCAATATGTCAAAGTCAATGTCTCTGAGGATGTCATACTCAATGCTCATCAAAGCCAGGTGACTGAGTCGATCATGATGCATTGTAGTACGAAGTCTGTTTTTGATATACTTCATTTTGCTGAATGGACGTTCTCCAGAGCAATTTGTGACCATAAGCACCAAGTACATCCGTAGCATTATCTTAACATTAGGAAAAGTATCTGCAACTTTCTTGTCTAGCAGCAATTTGTAAAGGAAATGTTCCTTCCCAAAGCTATCAGTCTTAACATAAACATCCAGAAACTGGGTGAAAAAATCTGCAAACTGTACAAGTTCAACACCAAGTGATTGATCCAGATCATCTTTATATTCACAAACTAATTCTACTGCAGCTGCTTCTATTTCAGTACAGCTCAGTGATTCCAGTCCAGATAAGAAACCGAAAAGGGAACAGGTGTTCTCGTAGGCCTTCAAACGTTGATTAAGGGAACTCAAAAACTGATCAATTACTGGAAGAAAATTATCAACACGAAACTTTTCAGAGTGAGAAAGAGATACTTCCTCAGATCGTCCATAATCCAACGGATTCAGGCCCACATTGCGGTGACGAATGCGTGGTGGAGAATATTCATCGGTTCCAGATAAGTCCTGTCCCTTCTTCTCATAAACATGAAAGCACTCTCGCTTTTCACGTACAAAACATTCCAAGGACTTCAACACTGCTACTGCTGTGTTCAGATCAAGTTTTGGGTCTTGCAGTGTGTTACTTGTAGCATCAACTCGGCCAAGAATGTCATGCCAAAAAACAACATAAATGGCAGTCTCTAATTTGAGCATCTTGTCATGGAGTCCATTGGCCTCATACCGTGCTTTGGCTAGCTCATTTTCATTACTTGCTATTTTGGCAAGAGCTTCACAGATTGGGTGATATCCTTGAATAAGTGCTTTCACGGCATCTGCTCGACAGGACCATCGTGTTGTAGAAACCCTCTTTGGCACCGATACTGGACCAGATTCAACAGTTTTCAGTAGGTCTGTAAGGATTGCATACCGATGTGTAGAAGCTGTGAAAAACACATAAACTGCCTCAAGAAAACTGAAAAATGTGAGAGCTTCCTGACAACATTCAGCTGCAGCTTTTCCAACCAGGTTCAGTGAATGACCAAAACAGGGTATCCAAACTGCATGAGGATTTTCAGCTGCCACTTTGGCTTGCAGGCCATTATATCTCCCACTCATAGCAGAGGCGTTATCATATGACTGACCACGACAATTTTGAATGTCAATGTCATTATCTTCAAGAAACTTTTTTAATCCTTCAAACATTTCTTGAGCCTTGTGTCCTTGGTTTGGCAAAAACTTCACAAATCTCTCTACAGGGATGTCATGCTCCATGTATCTGAAAATCAGACTTAGTTGATCAACGTGGCCTTCATCTGGTGTGGAATCAAGAGAAATTGAGTAATATTTTGACAATTTTATGGGTGAAAAGATTTCATTCAAAACTTCATTACCCATTAGGCTGACTAGTTCTTCACAGATGGTTGAAGACAAATAATTTGTATGACCACTGCCACAATTTGCATGTTTTTGGATGTGTTGCCTGAGGAAATCATCATACTCAGCCAGAAGTTCTAATAATCCTAAGTAGTTTCCATTATGAGGAGATCCAATTTTTTCATCATCGCCTCGAAGAGCTAGACCGCGTTCACATGCAAATTTAAGCACACTCACTAGTCTGTATAACACTGCGCCAATATTGTTCAATTTGATTCACTTGCAACTCAAATTTAGAATCTATACTTCCAGCTCCCACTGCACGAGTTTCTGCTGACAAAACTGGTTGAAGGTGGTCTTTGCATTGTTCATGGCCAACAAGTCGATTACTAGCATGTTTCCAATCACAGAGTCCATCAACTGTGAATTGCGATTTCGTAGCACCCATTAATTTACAAAAAAAACAGTAGATTCTCCCATTTGTTGGAGAGATATTTACTGAAATTAAAAATTATTTAAGCCTGGGTCCTTTTTTTGAGGCCCCCTAAAATGTGGAGGGCCATGGGCAGGTGCCCTCTTTGCCCCCCCCCCCCCCCTTAAATCCGGCCCTGCTGACACTGGGGCATGTGTAATTGTTGGAGGGATAGTGCAGGCTAATTTGGCAGCTGAGTCTGCATATTCATTTCCTTTTATTCCCACGTGATCTGGAATCCAACATATTTCCATTGATAATCCTGATTGGAGGAGTTGATGAATTTTTATTTGTATTTCTTGTAGTATTTGGTTTACTGATTTATACTGTCTTATAGCATCTATAGCGCTACATGAGTCACTGAAAATAACACACTTGCTTTTGCCTCAGATATCATATCAAGAGCCATCTGTAAGGCTGTGACTTCAGCAGTAAATACTGATGATATTAAAGGTAGGCTTTTTTTAATAACATATTTTTCGAATATGCAGATACTCCTACTCCAACATTATTTTTGGAGCCGTCTGCATATACCATAAATTTGTTTCCTTTCCTTCTGATGTGCTCCAAAGCATGTTGGCGGTACATTTCTGACCTTGTCATTTGCTTTTTGAGTAGGTAAGACAGGGAGGTACACATTTTTATTCGATTTAAAATCCACGGTGGTGGCAATTCCATTGGTGGGTGAAAAATTGGATCTATGTTATGCAAGTTCATTATGTATCTAGCTCTTTTTGGGAAAGAGCTAGTACTATTAACTGCTGTTACTGGATTACAGTTTTGGAAGCAGTCAGCTACAGGAGACGATCCCGCTTGCATTGAAAGACCTCTTTGTATTGTTATCAAATTACGGTGATGTTTTAAGGGCAAAACACCTGCCTCTACCAGAAGTGAGTTTGTTGGGGACGATCGGAATGCTCCTGTGCACAATCGCATGCCTTCATGGTGCACTGCATCGAGAGATTTTAATGCAGATTTGGAGGCGGATGAATATATTGGACAGCAGTAATCTATTATGGATAAGACTGTTGCCATATATATCATAAATAAAATGTCTCGCTTTGCTCCCCAATTAGTGTGATAACTTTTTTAATATGGCAAGAGCTTTGATGCCCTTGGCTTTTATGTATTTGATGTGGTCTTTCCAATTTAAATGTTGATCAATTATCACTCCTAGATACTTGATTTTTGTACAAAATTGTATTTCAGTGCTATAAAGGTGAAGTTTGATTGTCTGGTTCTTCATCCATCTTTTGTCTTTGTAGAAGACGATTGCTTTTGTTTTATCAGTTGAAAATTTAAATCCAACTGAATTTGCCCAACTACATATATTTGAAATGGCAGTACTGAGAACTCTGAGCATGTCTCAAATTACTACTCGTATAGTAAATGACAAAGTCATCAACATATAAACTGTTTTTTACACCACTTGGTAAATTTGTAGTAATGTCATTGATTGCTAAAGCAAACAATGTACAGCCCAAGACACTATCTTGAGGGATTCCTTCTTCCAGTTTATAGGTTACTGAGTAGGAATTTTCTACTCTTACTTGAAAAGTTCTGTTTGTTAAAAAGTTCTTAATAAATATTGGTAAGTGTCCTCTTAGTCCCTTGGAGTGGAGTTTTTGTATGATGTTATGTTTCCATGTTGTGTCGTATGCTTTTTCTATATAAAAAAATATAGCTACTGTTAATTTCTTTTGTTCAAAGCCTTTTTTGATATGATCTTCTAAATGTGTTAAGGGATCTAGGGTTGATCTGCCAGCTATTGAACCAGACTGTGTTGGTTTTAAAATGGATTCTTTGGTTATTACATAGGTTAATCGTGCATTAACCATTTTTTCTAAGATTTTGCATAGGCAACTTGTTAGAGGTATTGGTCTATAATTGGATGGATTACTTGCATCCTTTCCTGGTTTATTTATTGGAATTATTATGGCATGTTTCCATTTATCAGGAAAGACACGTTTTAGCCAGATATTATTATAAAATTTTAATAAATAGGATTTAGCTATGGGAGCTAATTTTTCTATCATTTCAAATGATATTTTATCATATCCTGGTGCGGAGGGATGACAAGAGTTGATGGCATTATCTAGTTCATCCATGTTAAAAATATAATTACATTCCAGGTCTTCAAAAGTTTCAAAATTGAGTATTATATTTTCTTTTGTTTTCTGATATTTTGAAAATGTATATCTAGGCTGGAGTAAGCACTAATGTTTTCAAAATGCTTTCCAATTATATTTGATATTTCATAAGTATCATGGTATATTTTTCCATTTAAATGTATTGCACTTCTTGGAGGTCTTATATGTTTTCCATTGATTTTCCTTATCTTTTGCCAGATATCCCTTGTGGATGTGTTTGAAGATATGTTTGAGACATATTCCTTCCATGATGCGATTTTTTCAGCTATTGCCGTTTTTTCTAAATTTGGCTGTATATTTGCTAAATAGTGGTTTAATGTGGTTAATTGTTATGTTTGTTATAACTATTTTGTTTAATATGTTTATATTATAGGGCATTTTGTTGAGTGATTTAAGGCGAGTTTTGAGTCTGTTAAGATTGCGACCCAATATGTTTTATTTTACTTAAGGTTATTAAGGTTGGATTCCACCATGGGACAGGGGATTTTATGATTTGGTTTTTGGAATGCTTTTATCTGCAGCATTTATTATGAAGTTTGAGAAGGATTCACATGTAGTATTGTGATCTTCATTATGTGGGAATGGTGGTATGTTTCGTGTGTATAGGAAATATTAATCCCTGTTAACTTTTTGAATATTATATCTTGTAGGTGGCAATATTTTGATATTACTTAAGTAGTTCAGAATGATTGGGAAATGGTCACTTGTGTATGAATCGTCTAGGACGTTTCATTCAAATTTCTCGACTACATCACTTGAACATAATGAAATGTCAATTGACGAAAAGGTTAGGTGTGCATTTGAAAAATATGTTGGAACTTCACTTTCATTGAGACAACACAGGTTGTGTTTCATTATAGTATTCTCTATGTTGATTCCGGATGTGTCATTGGGGTTATTAGTATCCCATAATGGATTATGTGCATTAAAATCTCCTACTATAAGTAGGGGTTCATGTATACTTTTGCTAATAAGTTCAGAAAAATCACTAAAATTTGCATTGAAATTTGGTTGGTTATATAAATTACAAATAGTGATTTTACTTTTGTCAGGCATATACAGTTTAATTGATGTTATTTGATATGGCATAGATGGTATGTCGAAAGGTTCATATGTAATGCTATTATGAACGTATATGGCTGTGCCTAATTTTCCACCGTCAGTAGGTGAATAACAGGCAATTTTATAGTGTTGGATATTTGTAGGATTACTTCCTATATGTTGTAGACATATGCACATTGGGTTGTGGTCTCGTATGATTCTTTGTAATTCACCCAGACGTAGTCGGCTTAAGAGACCATTTATATTCTAATGAATGATTTTATATTCCATTATTGGGAGGAATAGGTGTTAAATTCTGTAAATTGATTGCTGATTTTACTTTGCCTCGTAGTTTATATGCCTTTGAATTTATTTGTGGTTTTTTAATCGTTGCATTTGTATGTAGGTTATTAGATTCTGCAGTAGTTTGTTTTTCATAATTGAATATTAACAAGTCTATTTTTTATTTTATAATTTCCTTTTTGTATTTTAAGGATTCAGAACATAATTCGTTCTCATGTTGGTGTGTTAAAGGGCACCTCCTTAATTTAGTAAAATTGTCTATACAATTTCGTACTGTGTCCTCTGTCTTGGTAGTTAGTTGGTTATATGTACTTACAAAGCATTCATTACAACCACAAGATGAAGCATGTTTGGTAATGTTAATTATTGGTTCAGAAGTATTTGGTCTAGCTTTAGAAATTTCTGGTTTTGTAATTTTATTGGTCCTTTTCTGTAGTGATAAGGACTGTTGGTTTGAGGGGTTATTTGATTTGTTGTTGTTAATGGAATATATGGGTCTTGTGGATGGTTGGGGGTAATAGTTATATTTAGGTTTGGTTTAATGGATGATTTTCATGAGTATTATTTGATGGGAATTGTAAAGAGTGATCTTTACTGTCCAGATGTTGGCTGTTTGATTGAGATTGAGGGTAATTGTGTATTTCCACTTGTGATGAGGTTAGTTTAATATCTTTTTTAAAATGTTCTCCTGGTGTAGTTGGAGTTTCTTTGGATTGATTGTAATTTTCAATATTTACTTTTTTTCCCTTAGGTGGGGTTCTTTCCAGAATTCTTTTCTTTTTGCCAGTTCGATTATTATCATTATTTAACTCCTCTTCCATTGGAAGTTCTTTTCCATGGATAATTGAATCATTTATGTTAGTGACGGTATTGGTTGTTGTAATATCACTTTTATTTTGGGTTTCAGTATTATTGGTATGAAATTTAGTTTCTATGTTTATATTATCTTGTTTGTTATTGTGCTGCTTGATGTCTTGATTTTTAGTCACATTTGAAAAGGTGGGGGTTTTGGGTGGATTATTAACTCCTCTTACTTTTAGCTCAAGTCTGGCTTCCATGACCGACATTCCTGTCCTATTTATTAACAACTGAAGTTCTGTGTTACACTGGTAAAATGAGCACTCCTTAGATTTCACGTGATGGGCTAGTCCACAATTAATACATTTTGGTTGATTACAGTTCCAATTAGTGGTATGGTCATCTGATACACAGACTGCACATATAGCCTTATTACAGCATCTTTTGTATGTGTGTCCATACCTTGAGCACTGTGTACACTGTAGTGGTTTTGGAACAAAAGGATGAACTTCTCTATTTTGTCCAAGAATTTTTATTTTAAATGGTAGGTCTTGGCCTGTAAATTTTATTTTGGCAATGTTGATATTTTTATTTTTATCTTTCCTACTTGAAATCGAGTATTTTTCTAAATCGTGGATATTGTTATATTTCAATTGTAAGGAGTCTAGCAGTAGTTTTTTTGAAGGAAGCTCCTGCTCGCTATTGGGTAGGATGACTGTACCCTGTACATAATTCAATGTTTCGTGGCTTGTAATTGTTACTTTTATATTATTTATTTCTGTTATACTTAAAAAGGCAGTGGACTGCTTTTTATTGGTTACTTGGATAAGCCATTCATTGTCCTTGATGTGTCTGCATTCCATGTCTTGTGTTGGATATATGTTCAGTAATTTGTTTTCTAGTATCGCTGCTGAGATTTTGTTGTCAGCTTTGAGGACTAGAAATCTTGTCCAGTTATCTGGTCCAAAGAGGTCATCAAAATGTACTAATGTGGGATTAAGTCGGTAATTTTTGTTTCTTTTTGATCCTTGTTTTATTTATGTTGCTTTTATATTTTTCTGTATTGTTGGGAGGATTATTTGTCTCTAATTCAGAATTATTGTTCATCATATATGCTTCCATTGTTACGATATTGGAGTTTACCAATTTATTTTTGGTTGTTTCTTTTTTATTTATGTACTCTATTTGGTTTTCTGGCTCTGCTGCTTTACTTGGAACAGGGTGTTCATTTGTATCATGTATAGTACTTTCACTACTTGTGGCAGTACCAAGGAAATTCGGGAGTGACATGCAAATAGTCATCAACTGTGCCGTAGTTTTTCCATCATGGGGTCCAGGGGTACTCAAATCATTTATTTCATTGTTCATAAATTTTGAGTTTAAAAAAAAAAAAAAAAAAAAAAAAAAAAAAAATCTTGAAAAGATATCATTGGCCCTTCGCTAAGTTAAATCTTCCGCCAATGGCACAAGTGAGAAAGGACTCCCAAATGTCCGCATCCCTACCCTACCCCAAAAGGGGATGGCATAACATGATTAGTATGGCCCAAGTGTAAGCAGAACCCGCTTGCTAGGACTAAGAGTATTACGTTAAAACAATTATCCCCATCCTAATCACATTATGGGCAAAATGGATAGAATGCCGAGAGTTCTATTCCTAGAACCAGAGCCCCCTGGAATCCGTGGTCCAGCTCCACAGAATAGTTCCGCCTGAAAAACAGGTCCGAACATTGTTGGGTAGATGATGGATCTACCACAGTTCTCACTATTTAGCTTCGGATTTAACTCCACGTTAAGCCCTGATATGTTTTCTCATTTATTTGCTTTAAAAAAATTTGGCAAAAATGGAAAAGTCCACAGAAGTTAACTCGATAATATATAATGTCATATGGGACTCTCGGGTTCGAACCTGGGAAGAGATTCCTGAGGTTCGAGAGCCCCCTCACCACATCAAGGTGGTCACATAATGAGGGGGAATTAGAACTGGAGAGCTATGGAAAGTTATTAATAGACCTATGGGTAATGCTTAACTGAACTTCTTCATCCAATCGCTCATTACGAATGTCATTAGATGTTTCCCCACTGATAAGAACATAATCAAAATATAAAAATACAAATACTATAAAAACACCTTTACTTTGTGTTAGATTACACAGGAATTTAAATGGGTAAATATATGAAGCTATGTAAGTATTTACCTTCAAATGGGATGGAAAATATCAAAAATTTATTGTCAACACTGAAATCAGTTGATGAGGTGACAAGTGTCAGAATTGACAATCCTGCCAAAACAATGGCTGTTCCATTTACCAGCATGCATCCCCTTTCTTTGCATACAGTTGAACTCATTTTTTTTTACAATCGAAAATATTTCAGTGACAGCAACTATGCAGAAAAAATAGAAATTTAAATTTACATCAAGATTTTGTAATATGCTATATTTTGTATGAGAATTAATGATTAAATTCGAAATAGATACAATACTGACAAATCCTGCGTTCTATGAGGCATTCTATGAGGTTGCAATGGTGGGCAGGGCTTATTTGCCAAGTTAGTGTGAGGAGACTATAGTCTTCTTTGAAAGCTATATATTTTTTCCACTGTTGGGTTTTCAGTGCAATTGAGTTTTCTGTACAGCATATAAAGTGTGAGACTACTGAGGCTAGGGGGTGCAATGTGGTATGTTTCATGATTTGAAGGTAGATGATTACAATATCAATTTGCAGCCCTCTAACCTCAGTCATTTTAAGACCTAAGGGCAGACCGAAAAAGTGCGGACAGACAGAAAAAGCCATCTTAATACATACTTTTCTTTTCAATAAAACTAAAAAATGAAGAAAATGAATCATCGAATATCCTGAATATTCATAAATAGGGTGTTCCACCTGATTAGATAAGACTGAGGACTAAGTAAACCCTGTGGGCCATATTTTTAATAAATTACCACCTTCTCTTCAATAAAGAGACTGCTTGTGAAATCAATTTGTGGTGTGGTATTATAAAAGCATAGAAAAAGCTCCTCTACGAAGAGGAACTGTATGGTAGGGTTGGTATGGCGGAGGTGGTAAACAGACATCTCATTCGGAGTTGGCAGACAGCTGTTCTACTTCTATCCCACTTTATGCTGTGGCAGGATCACAAGCTAGAAAAAACAAGTTGCAAAACCCTCCCCACATTAACCTAATCACTCCAGCTACCCAACCCACCCCAGTCACACTTTCTTCTTTACACAACAAAATACATACAGCAGGACAATTGACCTATAGCTACAAAAAACAAAACAAAAACAAAAACAACACAAAACACACGTACTTACCAACACTCCACATACTCCGGGCTATCCTGTGCTGTCCGCTGGTCGAGGTCACAAGAGATACCAACAACAACAACCAACGACTACAACCAACAATTCAACAACCAAGGACCACCACAACAAAAAAGGAACACAACCACAACTCAACAACACAACAACAAAGAGGAACAATCACAACCCAAGATCACTACACAAACAACACAACCAACACAAAAAAGCAACAGCACAAAAGGCAACATACACACCCACTAACAACACCAAAGAATAATAACAAAGACAACAGCATAGGCACAACAACTCCAAAGCAAAAAAAACATTAACTTAACAACAAGCAAACAACAAATCAAATATACACAAAAACTCAACCGACTCAATTCCTCCAATAACTGCTGTCAACACTACTGTCACCAGCTCTCACCAAAGACTGACTCAAAAAAAACTCAGAACTCTGATCTCTACCAGCAGACAACCCAGCCAGAACTCACTAACAGCCAATACAGTCGTTAACTATCCATACAGCAATTACACCCTCTCTCTCTCCCTCTCTCTCTCTCTCACACACAGACGTTGTCAAATGGAACTCCATAACTCCTCCATAATGCCTATATATAAATATATATATACTATAAACTTTATCACTTACACAGTTGTTTTGTGCAATAAAATTACTACAGCAGACTCCAGCTGGCTTTACAGCTAAGCCCCGCCTACTGATTACATCACGACCATTCCTTGAAGTTGATTGGTTGGAAATAGTTTAGAAAAGTTCGTTATCTGTGGTTCTTCCCATCTTCATTTATTTTGCAATGGTTGCTTTGCTAAACTAAAATATGTTGTGCTGATTATAATACTATAATCCAAGAGGAGGTGAAAGATGATTCTGTTGCAGCTGTGAAGTTCATAAACACCCACCAGCCAGTAACTTTGGAACGTGAGGTCTTCTAAGTGCAAAAAATCTTTTACAAGAATGCAAATAAGACCATTTGCATTTTCATCCTCCCTCATCTTCATCATTATCACAAAGAGCTGCTTTGCAGCACATTAATACCATTGTAGCAACGAAGAACTTCGCCAAAGATGTCAGTTTAAAAATACGGCCCCATGAAACTTTCATGGCAAGAAATTCCAAATTTGTATATAGTACCTAATAAAACACACTTTGCACAATGAATTTCACTAAAACTTGATACTCATTATGAAATCTTTTGGTCAGTGACTTGTTAATATTTGTTTGCAATAAAGTTTTGAAATAACAATTTCATGGTCAAAAAATTTTATTTAGTGCGAGTCATCAAACCTTGATTCATCTTCATAATAGACCTGTAGCTTTTTGCCTTCCTTATTATTCTAATAGGAAAGAAATTAAAATTAAATATATAACAATTTTTAATATATCACATAAACAAATTGGGAATGTGTAACTTACTTTATACATATAACAACTTCAGACAGCAAAATAGGATCAATATTCATCTGTAACATACTTGCTTGTATGTACACAAACACAAAACTACTTCCTGGGCATCTTATATCCTAGTAGTGAAACATAAATACCTGTAAAGAACTTCCATAAGCTTTGAGTGACAGTAATCCACTACTGAAATATTTTTTATAGTAAAGGACTTCATAAATTTTGAAGATAAAAGCAATGTTTATACACTAAAATCTGTCATCAAACAGCTGTTGCTATCTAAAATCTTTGGTGTTGTATGCAATATGACTAACATGATCCTATGAGTAGCTTTGGTGAAAATAAACAGCTTCAGCCTAGACAGACAGCCTTAAGTTCATAATAAAAAAACCTGCCAAACTTCATCAAGATTCTAGTAATGGAAAGCATTTGTCATTTTATGTAAAGTTAGAACACAAAGTCTTGAATACTGACAGTATAGACATATTACTATGTCTATACTGAAGTTTTCTGACAATTAGATCTTTACTATACACACATAAGATTCTTGCAATATTTAAATTTACCAAATGAAATTAATACAAAATTTACAGGCACCAACATAGCTTTTCTCAGCTTTTGTACTGAACAGAGGTAAAACAATATGCATTTGCAAACATTGCATAGCATTCTTTATTGGTAAATATTTCAGCATTTTTGTAACTACTGTACTGTGAAAACCCAACTGGTCTGGTTTTATTTTTAAATGCAATGTCTTTTTAAACTGCAGTGTAATAGCTGGGTTGACATGGCCACTGAACTTTATAGGAAAATTTATAAAAACAATAAATTATGTACCATCCCTTTGCTTCTAACACTGCTGAGCCCAACTAGAGGGAAAATATGCATTCTTTAACATGTAAAAATAATCTAACTCAAGCCAAAACAATTCCAAACAGTTTTATTAGACAGCTTCATTTTTACAAGCAAGTTAGAGTTGAACTATGACAGCAACCTAGTAAAATTTTCAGACCTATATATTACACCAAAAAAATATCGCTCCTAAAGTAACATGTGTATTTTTATTAGTAATCAAGTAGACAAGCTATTATGTAATCATCAGTATAACCATGTATACATTACCAACTGAAATGTAGCAGGTATTTCTTTACTTAACACATTATAATACAGATTCCTCTTAAAGTCAGTACTTTACGTGTTAGCTCACAATAAAAAAATGAAGTGTATTAAGTTTATAATCTTTATGCAAAGGAATGCTAATATTGTACTGCAACACAAACTTCATAGGGGTCACATGGTATAAAAAACAAATGGATGAAATACTCTGCAACTTAGGTACAACGCTTGCAAATTCTTCAAAAGCCTCCTGTATGCAAAGTTCAAATGCATACATTCAAAAATACTTAGTCAACCTTTGTAATTGATCATTACATTACAACATAGAGCATTTTCATTCAGTAGAAATAGTCTGAAAGACTAAATAGGCTAATGATCAGGAGTATAAAACTAGTTACATTATAAAAATCAAACAATGGAGCAATGATTATTACAACAATAAATTACCCTGTAAGATATTTCCGACCATAAAAATGCGCTTTCTTCTCAAATGCTGGAGATTTGATAGTGCTGTTTGGCAAGTAGAAAGGGTTCATGGAGTGCTGAAACATGCATTTTGCAATATTAGAAAAAATATTCATACACTTCTATTTTAATGAAGTGAGAAGAGTTCAAATTCAAAATTCATTTCCCAAGCATGATACAATGAACTTTGATCTTTTATGAAATTATTATATATCTAGTTATACCTGAGCTAAAATATTTCATTCTCACTGAGGTCACATTCACACAAGTGTAAATTATAAAAAGTTGCAAAGAAAGCTAGCTTTTTCTTTAAAACTTTCATTTACCTATGACTGATATAGATGTCATCAAATTTAAGTTCTTCGCATCTTGATGATGTCTGCAAGCATCAAAATAAAAAATTGCATACAACTACAGCCAAGTTGAAGAACATATTTCATGAATGTTCCTGATATTTTTTTATACATATGTAACGTACGTGTGTGTGCGTGTGTGTAAATGAAACAAAATTGAGCAGTGTACCCTGAAAATTGTCGTAGCTACACATCTTTGAACAGAAAAAGCACTGGGAGTTTTTGCATGAATTACAGGGGTTACTGTCCCTTTTCTTATGGAAAGAGCAATGCTTCTTTGTCATTGATTTATTTTATATTTATCTTGCTATAATTTACAACTTTTGCCCTGCACTGACTCAGTAATTTATCTGGATGTGCTATGAATACAAAAATTAAGACTGTCACAAATAGTTTTACTTTGGCAAATTCTTTTGGGGTGGAGGAAAGTGCAAAATTTTCTCATATTGTTTAACTTCTACTTATTATTCCACATATATGTACGTATAGTTATTTTGGGGAGGCTTTTCATGCAACTGTATATAGAGCTGCAATATGAAACAAAATTGAGCAGTCTACTTTGAAAATTGTTGGAGCTACAAGTCTTTGACCATTATTATCATTATTAACAATACGGTTTAGTTTTTCCAGACCTCTGAGTCTTAAGTAGACTCTTCTTGGGCTGGTTCTCAGGGATTAATCCTGAGAAAGAAAAAAAAATTAAAAAATAAAATAAAATAAAATAAAATAAATAAATAAATAAATTTGAAAAAAATTAGACTTTATTTAAGAAACCTTTCTTATTTAAAAAAATTATGATGTTAATTGGAAAATCTTTGCTTTCAGCAAGTGGGTGTTTTACATCTATTACACTTTATTGGGTAAGCATGTGTTGTTGACATCAAGTGACCATGCGAGAATCTTGTGTGTCCTGTACGGAGCCTTGATAGGATTACCTCTTTTGATCTTTCTTTTTGTGAAGATGTCCTCCATGCATACACTTCAGTTTTTATACTTTTAAGCTTATATGTGGTTGGCACTAAGGACCATTCTCTTTTCCAATCTTGGTATATCAATGGTTTAACAGATGTTATCCAGTCTGACACTGGAGCATGTGTAATTGTTGGAGGGATAGTGCAGGCTAATTTGGCAGCAGAGTCTGCATTTTCATTTCCTTTTATTCCTACGTGTGCTGGAATCCAACATATTTCTATTGATAATCCTGATTTGAGGAGTTGATGAATTTTTATTTGTATTTCTTGTACTACAGTAATACCTTGGGTTACGAATTTAATCCGTTCCAGAACCTGCTTCGTAACCTAAAAAATTCGTAACCCAAATGGATTTTCCCATAAGAATGTTATAAAAAGCAAATAATGCGTTCCATCCGACCATGAATAACCATTTCAATTCATATTTTTCCATTTATTTTTGTTCAGGTTCTAAAAGGTTGAAAATTCGTGTAGGAATTACATAAAATTATAAAATTGAAGAATGAAATTAAATATAAACACTAGATTTAATATGCATACACAGTAAAACCTGAACTTTACCTTTGGCGAGTGTGGCTGCTGGCTTGACGGAGACGGGAGGAGGGGAAGGGTGAGGAGGAGAGGGTTAGGGCTTGGGGGGGAAATCTCCCTCCGTGAACACTTCTGGAAGACTTTCTGGTTCTTTCTCTAGAGAGCACCGTTCACTACGATCACTAATTTTACGCTTACGCAACACTATGTTGTCTTTCACAATTTTGAAAAAATATTTTTTTATGAGCACATTTTCTACATCGTCGAGAATATAAGGCCGTTGTTTCGTCAATACTGTGACACCTTTTGATGCTTTACTGGCTTTAATTTCTTCATTTTTCTTCAAAATAGTGCAGATCGTTGATTGCGACCGCTTGAAGAATGCTGCAATGTCTTTCACGCACTCGCCTTTATCATGCATTTGGATAATTTCCTTCTTCATTTCGACTGTAATCATCTCCTTCTTTCTTATGCTTTCCTTCTTGCTGCTTGCCTTCGTCATCTTGGGAGCCATTGTCTTTAGTATTTGGGTAATAGTAATGTATAAGCACTATCACGGAAACACAACACGTGCGCAAATCACTAAGCAAATTTGAGAGCGTATCACGGACATGCGTTTCAATCTTACCGCCAGCGAGATATTGAAAGAGTTATGGTTTAAAAAGGGTCAAGGGATGCGTAGGAGGAAGTCACGTGACCCTCGTTAAGTTTTGGCCTCCGAAAAATGCATTCGCAGATCCCACGCTCATCCGATGTAAACAAAGTCAGGCGTTAAGTTTTGTTTTGGCCGAAAAAAATGCGTTCGCAGATCCCACGCTCATCCGATGTAAACAAATCAGGCGGCCTCCCATGATGGAAATTCGCGCATTCGTATTCCAAGCGAAATTCGTATTCCAGAATGAGGGCGTCACTTCGTAAGTTAAAAAATTCGTATACTAATCGGTTCGTAACCCAAAGTATTACTGTATTTGGTTTACTGATTTATACTGTCTTACAGCATCTATAGCACTAGGTGAGTCACTGAAAATAATAGAGACACTTGCTTTTTTCTCAGATATCATATCAAGACCCGTTTGTATGGCAGTGACTTCAGCAGTAAATACTGATGATATTAAAGGTAGGCTTCTTTTGATTTACATATTTTTCGAATATGCAGATGCTCCTACTCCAACATTATTTTTGGAGCCATCTGTATGTACTATAAATTTGTCTCCTTTTCTTCTAATGTGCTCAAAAGCATGTTGGCAGTACATTTCTGTACAAGTCATTTGTCTTTTAAGTAGGTAAGACAGGGAGGTACATATTTTTATTCATTTTAACATCCATGGTGGTGACATTTCTATTGGTGGCTGAAAAATTGGATTTATGATATGCAAGTTCATTAAGTATTTAGCTTTTTTGGGGAAGAACTAGTAATATGAGCTTCTGTTTCTGGATTATAATTTTGAAAGCAGTCAGTGCAGGAGATTATCCTGCTTGCTGTGAAAGACCTCTTCGTATTGTTAATAAATTACGGTGATGTTTCAAGGGCAACACACCTGCCTCTACCAGAAGCGAGCTTGTTGGGGACGATCAGAATGCTCCTGTGCACAATCGCATGCCTTCATGGTGCAATGTATCAAGAGGTTTTAATGCAGATTCTGAGGCAGATGAATATATTGGACAGCAGTAATCTATTATGGATAAGACTGTTGCCTTATATATTGTTAATAAAATGTCTCGCTTTGCTCCCCAATAAGTGTGTGAAAACTTTTTTAATATGGCAAAGGCTTTGATGCCCTTGGCTTTTATGTATCTGATGTGCTCTTTCCAATTTAAATGTTGGTCAAATATCACTTCTAGATATTTGATTTTTGTACAAAACTGTATTTCACTGCTATAAAGGTGAAGTTTGATTGTTTGATTCTTCAGCCATCTTTTGTCTTTATAGAAGATGACTGCTTTTTGTTTCATCAGTTGAAAATTTAAATCCAACTGAATTTGTCCAACTACATACAATTGAAATGGCAGTATTGACAACTCTCTGAGCATGTCTCAAATTGCTACTCATATAGTAAATAGCAAAGTCATCAACATATAAACTGTTTTTTTACACCACTTGGTAAATTTAAGTAATGTCATTAACCCTTAAACGCCGAAGGGGTATATTAAGAATCTTCTTCCGTGTGCCGAGGTAGTCTCGGAGTGAGCGCGGAAGCGGAAAAATTTTTTTTTTCAAAAAATCACAGCGAACCTTAGTTTTCAAGATTAAGAGTTCATTTTTGGCTCCTTTTTTTGTAATTGCCTGAAGTTTAGTATGCAACCATCAGAAATGAAAAAAATTATCATTATCATATATAAATAATGCAATACATGATAGCACGAAAACAAAATTTCATATATAATTGTATTCAAATCGCTCTATGCGCAAAACGGTTAAAGGTAACAAGTTCATTTTTTTTCGTTGTAATGTACACAGAATTGCGATCATTTTGGTATATAACACATTGTAAAATGCTAAAAGCAACACAGAGAAAATATTATCACAAAATAATGCATGAATTCGTAACGTGCGGACGTAAACAAATATTTTTTTCAAAAATTCACCATAAATCTAAATATTGTCCTAGAGACTTCCAATTTCTTTCAAAATGAAGACAAATGATTGAATATTACTATACTGTAAGAGTATTAGCTTACAATTGCAGTTTTTGACCATAGCTGACGAGTTAAATTTGACCGAATATCAAATTTTTTAATATATTTTTTTTATATATGGAATTATTTCGGAAATTTGAAAAGCTACAACCTTCAAATATTTTTAGTTTTATTCTACATGAAATTGCGCACATTTTCATATATAAAACTCTATGAAATGCCTAATATGAAACTGAGCAAATATTCCGAGAATGCGACGTACGCATTTCGGAGATTTGTGGCGGAGAATCCGCACGCGGAGGGAAGGAAAGTTTTTTTTTTAAATTCACCATAAATCGAAATATTGTGCTAGAGACTTCAAAATTGTTTCAAGATGAAGATAAATGACTGAATATTACTAAACTGTAAGAGTTTTAGCTTACAATTGCGTCTTTTGACCATTTCAGTAGAGTCAAAGTTGACTGAACGTGGTATTTTTTCTATTTATCGTGATTTATATGCAAATATTACAAAAATGAGAAAAGCTACAACCTTCAATTATTTTTAGATGTATTCTACATGAAATTGCGCACATTTTCATATATAAAACTTTATGTAAAGGCTAATTTAAAATGGTACAAACATTACCACAATCGCACGTATGATTTTTTCGGAAGAGTTACCGCGCGGACGTAAAGAAAATGTTATTTTTTTCATTAATTCACCATAAATCGAAATATTGTGCTAGAGACTTCCAATTTGTTGCAAAATGAAGGAAAATGATTGAATATTACTATAATATAAGTGTTTTAGCTTACAATTGCGTTTTTCGACCATTTCGGTAGAGTCAAAGTTGACCGAAGGTTGAAAATTTGTCACTTATTATTTATATGAAAATATTTCAAAACTGATAAAAGCTACAACCATGGGTTGTTTTTAGTTGTATTGTGCATGAAATTGCACACATTTCCATATATAAAACTTTATGTAACGACTAATTTTAAAATGGAGCAAACATTACCACAATTGCATGTATGATTTTTTCGGAAGAGTTACCTTGCGAACGTAAGGAAAAAGTTTTTTCATAAATTCACCATAAATCGAAATATTGTGCTAGAGACTTCCAATTTGTTGCAAAATGAAGGTAAATGATTGAATATTACTAAAATATAAGAGTTTTAGCTTAAAATTGCTTTTTTTAACCATTTTGGTAGAGTCAAAGTTGACCGAAGGTTGAAATTTTGGCACTTATCGTTATTTGTATGAAAATATCTCAAACCTGATAAAAGCTACAATCATGAGTATTTTTTTGTTGTATTCTACATAAAAATGCACACATTTTCATATATAATACTCCATGTAACGGCTAATTTAAAATGGTACAAAATTATGTCAAAGTGACGAAATAATTTCCGAGATGTGTCACCGATACTTTTTAGTGCGGCAAGAAAGAAATTCGCGCTTGCGCGCCTGCGTAACGATTGTATAAAAAACAACACCTTGATCCGTGAACTCCCAGCATCCCCCAAGGCGCGTGATTCAAGAGTTTTTGGCTGGTAGGCCTATAAGTATTTTTCCGCGAATTTTTAAAAAAACTTTTGTATGTTGACGTAAAATACGTCCAGTCGGCACCCGAGAGACAAAAAATGTCGACGTAAAATACGTCCACTCGGCGTTTAAGGGTTAATTGCTAAAGCAAACAATGTACAGCTCAAGACACTACCTTCAGGGATTCCTTCTTCCAGTTTATAGGTTACTGAGTAGGAATTTTCTACTCTTACTTGAAAAGTTCTGTTTGTTAAAAAGTTCTTAAAAAATATTGGTAAGTGGCCTCTTAATCCCTTGGAGTGGAGTTTTTGCTTGATGTTATGTTTCCATGTTGTGTCGTATGCTTTTTCTATATCAAAAAATAGAGCTGTTAATTTTTTTCATTCAAAACCTTTTTTGATATGATCCTCTAAATGTATTTAAGGATCTAGGGTTGATCTGCCAGCTACTGAACCTGATTGTGTTGGTGTTAAAATAAGATTTTTCCTAGGTAGCTTGTTAGGGATATCGGTCTATAATTGGATGGATTACTTGCATCCTTCCCTGGTTTATTTATGGGAATTATTATGGCATATTTCCAATTATCAGGAAAGACCCATTTTAGCCAGATATTATTATAAAATTTTAATAAATATGTTTCAGCTATAGGAGCTAATTTTTCTATCATTTCAAATGATATTTTATCATATCCTGGTGCGGAGGGATGACATGAGTTGATGGCATTATCTAGTTCATCCATGTTGAAAATATAATTACATTCCAGGTCTGCAAAAGTTTCAAAATTGAGTATTATATTTTCTTTTTGTTTTCTGATATTTGGAAAATGTATATCTAGGCTAGAGTAAGCACTGATGTTTTCAAAATATTTTCCAATTATATTTGATATTTCACATGTATTATGGTATATTTTTCAATTTAGATGTACTGCACTTCTTGGAGGTCTTATATGTTTTCCATTGATTTTCCTTATCTTTTGCCAGGTATCCCTTGTGGATATGTTTGAAGATATGTTCGAGTCATTTTCTTTCCATGATGTGATTTTTTCAGTTATTACCGTTTTTCTAAATTTGGCTGTATATTTGTTATATTGTGGTTTAATGTGGTTAATTTTTATATTTGTTATAACTATTTTGTTTAATATGTTTATATTACAGGCAGTCCCCGGGTTACGACGGGGGTTCCGTTCTTGAGACGCGTCGTAAGCCGAAAATCGTCGAAGCCGGAACGACGCTTGGAAATATGTCTTAAACTAATAAAAAGTTATAAAAACCTTACTTGTAATCCTTTGGTTACACTACATGTTGTTTCCTGTAGTTTTATGTACAACCTGGAGTTATTTTCATAAAAGAATGCTGGTTCTTGAAGGTAAAAACTATTGTAATCCTCTGGTGACACAACATTCTTGAAGTTTTATGTACAACCTGGAGTGATTTTGCCAAATCTTGAGGGCTACAAGAACAGCTGATTACTATTTATGTATCATATAGACTAATTAAAGTAAACGTATCTTTAAATAGGCTTATATATTAGTATCAACAAAACATTTCCTGCCATGAGTCAGAGGCCGTTTAATGAAACGAACACTTCTCTGTCCTATCTGTTCAGAAAATAAACGTTACGTCAATCCCCGGGACCATTGTTGCCAAGGCGTCTCTCTCTCTCTCTCTCTCTCTCTCTCTGATCAAATTATACTGGATAATGTCTCTCTTTGGATATTTCGATTTTGCCAAATCTTGAGGGCTACAAGAACAGTTGATTACTATTCACGTATCATATAGACTAATTAAAGTAAACGTATCTGTAAATAGGCTTATATTATTTGTATCAACAAAACATTTACTGGCATGAGTCAGAGGCCGTTTAACGAAACGAACACTTCTCTGTCCTTAACTCGGAGCGTCAGAAGACGCCTCTCCTCTCTCTCTCTCTCTCTCTCTCTCTCTCTCTCTCTCTCTCTCTCTCTCTCTCTGATCAAATTACTGGATAATGTCTCTCTTTGGATACTTGGAATTTGCGTTGTAATCTAACCAGAAACTTCGTTTTGTTATTATTACTGGAAACAAGCAATGATTTTTTCATTATTTGCGCTTTTGGACTGTTATATGTAAACTTTGCGCACCGGAAGCTAGTATGTATTCATTCGCTCGGAAACTAGTTCCGCATATGAGGCGTCACTAAAAAACATCGAAAAATACGACATAAAAAGTGTTGAAAATCATCATAACCTCAAAATTTTTGTTGTAATCTAACCAGAAACTGATTTTTATTAATATACTGTGCTAAACTATAAAGGATTTTTATCATAGTATGCGTTTTTTAAAAGCGTCGTTAACTCGGAGCGTCGGAAGCGTCAGCGTCGTAACCTCGGAACAAGCGTCGTAACCCAGGACAGATTTTTCCATTGAATATTTAAGAAAAAGCGTCGTAACCTCGGAACGTCGTAAGCCGGAACCGTCGTAACCCGGGGACCGCCTGTATAAGGCATTTTGTAGAGTGATTTAAGGCGAGTTTTGAGCCTGTTAAGATTGCGACCCAATACAGTGGTCCCCCCGTATTCGCGGGGGATGCGTACCAGACCCCCCCCCCGTGAATAGTTAGAACCAGCGAATGTTTGGAACCCCTATAAAAATGCTAAAAACAGCCTATTTTGTTAGTTAAAACTCAAGAAAAACCCACTAAAAATTTTCATACATGGTTTTTTCAATAGTTTTACCACAAAAAGTGCATTTTATGATGAAATTCATAAAAAAACCAGGAATTTGTGGATATTTACCATAGAAAAATACCGCGAATGCACGAATTTTCCGCGAATAATGCAGGGAAACGTTCCCGAGAGAAATCCGCGAATGTGTGAGTCCGCGAATCTGGAGAACGCGAATACGGGGGGTCCACTGTATATGTTTTATTTTACTTAAGGTTATTAAGGTTGGATTCCACCATGGGACAGGGGATTTTATGATTTGGTTTTTGGAATGCTTTTATCTGCAGCATTTATTATGAAGTTTGAGAATGATTCACATGTAGTATTGTGATCTTCGTTATGTGGGAATGGTGGTATGTTTTGAGTGTATAGGAAATATTTATCCCAATTAGCTTTTTGGATATTATATCTTGTAGGTGGCAATATTTTGGTATATTACTTAAGTAGTTCAGAATGATTGGGAAATGGTCACTTGTGTATGAATCGTCTAGGACATTCCATTCAAATTTTTCGGCACATCACTTGAACATAATGAAATGTCAATTGAGGAAAAGATTAGGTGTGTTTTTGAAAAATAGGTTGGAACTTCACTTTCATTGAGACAACACAGGTTGTGTTTCATTATAGTTTTTTCTATGTTGGTTCCAGACATGTCAGTGGGGTTATTAGTATCCCATAAAGGATTATGTGCATTAAAATCTCCTACTATAAGTAGGGGTTCATGTATACTATTGCTAATAAGTTTAGAAAAATCACTGAAATTTGCATTGAAATCTGGTTGGTTATATAAATTATAAATAGTAATTTTACTTTTGTCAGGCACATACAGTTTAATAGCTGTTATTTGATATGGCATAGACAGTATGTTGAAAGGTTCTTATGTTATGCTATTATGAACATATATACGTAGCTGTGCCTAATTTTCCACCATCAGTTGGTGAATATCAGGCAATTTTATAGTGTTGGATATTTGTAGGATTACTTCCTATATGCTGTAGACATATGCACATAGGATTGTGTTCTCGTACAATTCTTTGTATCTTGCCTAAACGGATTCTTGTTAGAAGTCCATTTATGTTCCACTGACTAATTTTTCATTCCATTATTGGGGGGAATTGGTGTTAAATTCTCTAAGTTGACTGCTGATTTTACTTTGTCTCGAAGTTTGTATGCATTTGAACTGATTTGTGACTTTTTTATTGGTGTATTTGTATGCTGATTATTAGATTTAGCAGTTGTTTGTTTTTCATAATTAAATATTAATGAGTCTATCTTTGATTTTATAATTTCCTTTTTGTGTTTCAAGGATTCAGAACATAATTCCTTCTCATGTTGGTGTGATATTGGGCATCTTCAAAATTTAGTAAAATTTTCTATACAATTATGTATTGCGTTCTCTGTCTTGATTAGTTGGTTGTAAGTACTTATGAAGCACTCATTACAACCACAAGATGAAGCATGTTTGGAGATGTTAGCCATTGATTTAGCTTCTTGGTTCAAAACCTTTGTTCTTCTAGCTTTGGAATTTTCTGGTTTTATAATTCTATTGGTTCCCCGCCCCCTTTTTTTTATAAGGAATTCTGCTGGGGGGGGGGGGGGGGGGGCTCAGTTTATTGCCCCAGTGTAACATCTGGGTCTTGTGGATGGTTGGCTTGTAATGGTTGTTATATTTTGGTTTGGTTTGATGTCCAGATTTTCATTAGTAATAGAGTCGGGAACACTATTATTCACATTGTCTGTTGGGACTTTTAAGGAGTGGTCAATTGTTTCCTTACTGTCCAAGTGTTTGGACTAAGGATGCAGGTGTATTTCAACTTGTGATGAGGATAAAATAATGTCTTTTTTGAAATGTTCTCCTGGTGTAGTTGAGATTTCTTTGAATAGATTTGCTTTTTTCACTTTAGGTGGGGTTAGTTCCAGTGTTCTTTTCTTTTTGTCATTTTGATTATTATTATTGTTGTTGTTTGACTCTTCTTCCATTAAATAATCGTTTTCATGGATATTTAAATCTTCAATGTTAGTAGATGTACTATTGGGTATGGTGTCATGCTTGTTTTGGGTTTTTGTATTATCATTGATATGAGAATCACTGTGTATGTCCATATTATCTAGTTGACTGATGTGACAGCTATTTTGATATTTTGTTACAGTTGAATAGTGATATTTAGATGGATTATCAACTCCTCTTACTTTTAGCTCAAGTCTAGCTTCTTTGACTGTCATTCCATTCTATTTATTAATAACCGTAGTTCCGTGTTATATTTGAAAAAGGAACATTCATTAGATTTAGCGTGGTGGGGTAGTCCACAGTTAATACAACATTTAGGGCAATTACATTTCCAATTGGTGGTGTGTTTACTTGTTGTACAGACGTCTGCACATATTGTTTTACTACGGCATTTTTTGTGTCCATACCTTGAGCACTGTGTAAACTGTAGGGGTTTCGGAATGAATGGACGCACTTCTCTTTTTTGTCCAAGAATTTTTATTTTAAAAGGTAGATCTTGGCCTGTAAATTCTATTTTGGCAATGCTGATATCTGTATTTATGTCCCTCCTACTTGGAACTGTGTATATTTCTAGATCATGGATGTTGGTATATCTCAATTTTAAGAAGTGTAGTAGTATTTGCTTCGAAGGAACCTCTTCATGTTCATTATTGGGCAGAATAACTGTGCCCTGTACATAATTCAGTGTATCATGGCTTGTAACAGTTATTTTTATATTATTTACTTCTTTTATGTTTAAATAGGCAGTGGATTGGTCTTTGTTGGTTACTTGGATTAACCATTCACTGCCTTTGATGCATCTGCATTCCATATCCCATGTTAAGCAGTTTGTTCTCTAGTACAGCTGCTGGAATTTTGTTTTCAGTTTTGAGAACCAGAAACCTTGAGCAGTTTTCAGGTCCAAAGAGGTCATTGAAATGCACCAATGTGGAGTTCTGTCTGTAATTTTTGTATTTTTTTTGGTCCTTGCTTAATGTTTGCTGCTTGTCTATTTGAATTGGTGGGGTTATTACTTGTAGTTAGTAATTCTGAATTGTTGTTTATTATATAGGGCTCCATAGTTGTGATACTAGTGCCCACCTTTTGGTTTTTGTTTTCTTCTTTTTGATCTTTCATGCACCTTAATGGGTGATCTGGATTTGAAATTGTGTTTGGAACAGGGTGTTCCTCATTATCATTTTCATTATTTGAAGTGGTACAAAGGATATTCAGGAGTGAATTGCCAAAAGTTGTCAACTGTGCCTGATTTTTTCCATCATTGGGTCCAGGGGTACTTAAACTTTCACTTTTTCTATTCATACACATATATTAACATAAAATAAAAAAATTTTTAAAAATCTTGAAAAGATATCACTAGCTTTTCATGACATGAAATCTTCTGCCAAAGGCACAAGTGAGAATTGACTTCCAAATGTCCACATCCCTAGCCTACTCCAAAAGGACATGGCATAACATGATTAGTAGGCCCAAATGTAAGCAGAACCTGCTTGCTAGGACTAAGAGTATTACGATAATACATTAATCCCCTCCTAATCACATTATAGGCAAACCGGACAGAATGCCGAGAGTTCTAATCCTAGAACCAGGCCCTCCCTGGAATCAGTGGTCTAGCTCCACAGAAAAGTTCCGCCTGAAAAAACAGGTCCGAACATTGTCAGATTGATGATGGATCTACCACAGTTCTCACTATTTAGCTTTGGATTTCATTACATTTCAAGCCATGATATGTTTTCATGATTTCTTTGTGTATAAATTTTGACAAAAGTGGAAAAATTCACAAATATTAATCAAAAGTTATATAATGTTACATGGGACTCTTGGAATTGAACTTAATAAAAAAATTCCTGAGGTTCGAGAGCCTGCTCACCACATCAAGGTGGTCCCAAAAAAAGGGTATGAACATTTTCATGCCTGCCACTGCCCACAGACGTAATTGTTTATAAGGGTCATAAATGAAAGTGTTAAGCAAGAGTCTGGCTCCATAAGCCTTAGCCCTTGACCTCAAAGGCTAATCAAATGCACCAAACCATAAGTCAGCCACACTGCAGTCTTTTTAATAAAAATACATTTTCCTTCAATCCTAAGCACCCTAAAAACAACCAATGATGATGCTAGTAACATCACTCACCTACACAAACTTGACTATGTTACAAAGCATCTTCTATTTTTCCTATGACGTATTATTTAAGAAAAACTGCAGTGAAGTTGAAAACCATGGAACTTGAAACATAAGGTAATTGATGCTTTTCTTCATCTTGGTGACTAAAGTTGTCTATCATTGAGGGATACAGGTCACATCCCCTTGCAGATTTTCAAGCTTAATGATTTAAATGTGAATTTTTCAGTGGAGGTGAAGAGAATGTGATTTTTCAGTGGAGGTGAAGAGAATGTGATTCTTCAGTGGAGGTGAAGAGAATGTGAATTCTTCAGTGGAGGTGAAGAGAATGTGAATTCTTCAGTGGAGGTAAAGAGAAGCATCTAGTGCTTTCTGAGGATTTCTACACTGGCAACTACACCTACTAAGGAATCCCTCCCTGTCCTTGAAGTGCCTTACCAAGCCTCCATATGAACTGCTATGAGGCAATTCGGTGGAGCTCACACATAACTAGGTCCTTGTACTGGCTTTTGAGCCATCCAACTTGTTCAGCAAGATTCACACACTATCTAGGAATGTCCAAATTACTTAAAACTGGATATCAGTTGGGTTGTTATTTGCATCTGAATTCAAAGTAACCACCAAAACAAAAAGCAGCCAGGGCCATTCCACAGTTCCAATCACTGCACCATCTGTGGCTATCCAAAGAATCCAGAGGGATGATGCAATCCTATTTATCTCCACAGAGCAATACAATAAGCAACTCATATAGAACAAAGTCTCCTACTGGCTGAGGCCAATCATCCTGAAAACCTACTGTAATGTGGCAGACAGTAAAGAGCCAAAGGAAAATGTATTAATCTACAAAATCAGAGCCATCTCTAATCTCTTGCCTTGAAATGTAACAAGCTTGAGTCTGCCAATACAAATTCTCATTTGCTATGCTTTATGTAGGGGGTTTTATTTGTAAATAGGTAAAGTTATATTTGTTGAGAATGGTAGTCATGGCAGAGCAAATTCTACCTTTAGAGGAAGACATTGGGAACTTTAATTCTTCAATAACTCATCTTTCATTCAATCAAGTTGGCATCCTATCAATGGAGACCTTCAGGGTTACTGCATCCTATATGAATGGTAAATACATTCAAGCTCCAAACCAACAGACACTAATTATGCACAAGTGCCTTTATTCATGGTACTCTTAAATGGTTTGTACAAATATACATATGTACAAAAATTTTGGATTCAGCAACTTATCCCGTCCCACATTTACATATTGTGATTCAGGCAAATACACTACACTGGATGATTAATGCGGTTGTAACAAAACAAACAGTTAAAGGCTATTTAATGATTAACAGGTTTTTATAAGCTACAGTTTGACAGACTATGATAACTATGGAAATTAATATTGTTACATTTTCAATAAATGTGCTACAAAACAGGGGGATTCTTTATGCTGCGTCTTAAGCAATACAGTGACAGTGTATACTACTTACCTTAATGTAAGTTTCATACATTTCCATGAAGAAATTTTTAATGCCATCATCATTCTTTACATCATGGAGACAAATCAGCCTGATCCTTCCAGCTGTCACAAAAGCTGAAACAAACCTGTAAGCAAAGTTGAGGATTACATACATATCACAGTTACTACAATGTTACAACACACAAACATAAACAACAATAATTCTGAACACAAATTTAAATTAATAGCTTGAATCGCTTTATCCCAAGATATCATTAAGACGGCACAGTAACCTAGAATGTCAGTAGAGACAGTACCTGGTTTACAACAGGCTCAGCTTACGGCATTCCAAATTTATGACACTCTTCTAATATATTCATAAAAAATTATTTCCCAGGTTACGAAGCATGTTCCAGGTTTATGATCCTGACAGAAGAAACATGGTTCTTAAAGGGCAGAACAGTCAAAATTTGAGGGTTTGATTGAAGAAAAACTCAATAAAAATGCAGGATACATTGTTTTCAAGACAGCAAATTGATTAAAAGTAAGGTTTTCTTCTGAATGGAGAAAATTTGAAGAGTTTTTTATGGAAGCCTCAATAAAAATGCAGGTTACTTCATTTTCAAGACACCCAAAGGATACCTAAAATTATTAATTAAAAGTAAGGTTTTCTTACGATTCTGTGCAATTTTCGGCTTACAACACAGCATCAGAATAGAACCTGTTGTAAACCAGGGACTGCCAGTAACTGTAAACCTACTCATCCTTGGTATAAAGGATTGTCAAGAATTAAGGTCTTGCAATATTTCCCACAAAACAGGTTCTTTCAGCAGTAAACCTTAAGTGTTTATCATACACAATTCAGATCGGGAATTGGAAAGAATTTAAGCCATGTTTGAAAAAATGACAAAAAGGTTCAATAATGAAAGTGACAGAAGTGACAGAAATTCTTGCTTTTCAAGCAATACTTCCTGATAAAAATCTTGGTTCTTTGATAATGTTCAATTTTTTTTCATATGTAATCAGTTCTTACTGACTCTCGAAAAGCCTTCAATAACTCTAATCGGCAGCTATTATACATTAGAGTCACCAGTAGCACCAAGCATGGTATGCATCCTCTGTACAAGGAACAACCAACATCCAAAGCAGGTTGTGACATACACAAAAAGTCCCCAATCAGAGCTCCAGTTGCACTGCGCACAGGATCAGGCACCTTCGGACAGCAACTGCCAATTTAATTGGACACCAAGCTCCAAGTAGACTGGACAATGGTATGAGCTTCATAAAAAGACAGAAAAAAAGTATGATACTCTCAAAATTAATGATATTTCAAAGTCATACAAAATTAAAGTCTTGTGAGATTAGTATTAAGTATGAAACAATATATTAGTTACAAAATAGCCATCATGATGATCTTATAAAAGACATTCTTAAAAAGAAACTGGTTGCACCAAGCACATGAAAATAAGAAGCTTATTCACAGTCCTATTATCCCTGAGTTGAAAGTAACCAAAAACAATAAAAGACATGTGCTATAATAAAAACCTATTTGACTACGTTGAGTTCCATGACCACAGCAGCTACATATATATATATTATTATATATAATTAATATTATAATTATTATTATTACTATATATATATAGATAGATAGATGAGATAGATAGATATAGATATATATGTATATATATATATATATATATATAGATATAGATATAGATATATATATATATCATCATATATATACATCTATATATATGCTATATATATATATGTATATATATATATATATATTAATATCTATATATATCTATATATATATATACATATATATATATATATATATATATAATATATATATATATGTCTATACCTATATTCTATATTTATATATATTCTATATTATTATATATTATATATATATATATCTATATATATATACTATATATATATATCTAT
>NC_061089.1:33076814-33079314 GCF_015104395.2 Macrobrachium nipponense
AAAACATTGTAACAGACAGTTTTTACCAAACCTTCATAACCACCTGTTATTAGTTAACCAAACCATCATAACCATTAAATATTAGTTATTACCTAACCGTTATTAGTTGTTACCTAACTGTTATTAGTTGCAACTAATAAAAATATAACACACTTTACCTTTTTTATATACCAATTTCTTTCTTTGCTTTGCTGCAGGCTTGATTCACACTTTCACAAAAACCAGGCACCATTACGAAATAATGTTTGTTCAGATTCCACAAAAGAAACTAAATAACACTAAATAAACTCTAAGAAATATCAAATATGAAATTCTAAGTTACGAGTGACCAATTTACATTACGTTACTTTAAGATCAAAAGTGCTATGCGATGGAGAGAGAGAGAGAGAGAGAGAGAGAGAGAGAGAGAGAGAGAGAGAATGTTAATGCCTCGAGGTTCTATGATATAATAAAATCTCTTCCTTTACAGAAACTGGACAGGGCAGATGACAAAAACGTATTTGGCACGAATGCTTCCAGAAAGTTCGAAATCTGACGCAATCTTCATAAAGAAATGTGCAATCTCCACATGGGACTCAGCAAAGACATACACATACAAGACAAGTCTGCTCAACAGACACGTACCCAACTGAAACGGAGGTTGAGCGATAATTAAGATTGACATGTTTTGATAACAACGCAAGACTCGATTCGATCGCTTATCAAAAGCGTTGACAGATTTAGGAAAGCAAACGGATCTCGCAGACCCTCTAATCTTACAGTGTTGACATAAAAGGAGAAACAATAATAGCTTCGAACGGACAAAGAAAATCTCTCTCTTTTACATTCTACGTTATAATATATATTCTTTTATAACATGCAACGCGAAATCTGAACACACATTTAAAACATCCTATTCTAAGCTATCTAGGAATCTGAAAAAATGTTACACAATTCTACATGACATTTCAAAGAGGGGAAATATGCATTTTGAAAGTAGCAATATATAATATACCTCCCCCAGAAGATTTTTTATCACAGTATTGAATCCAACGATTCACAACGCGATAAATAATCAGCAACTACATTGTTTTTGCCACTAATGTGCTGCACTCTTAAGTTATACTGTTGCAGGCACAAAGACCACCTGGTCAGTCTTTGATTATGATTTTTCATTCTCTGGATAAATGACAGTGGATTGTGATCAGACAACATTAAAATTTCTTCATTCCTAGGTCTATTCACATACACTTCAAATTTTTTCAATGCTGTGATTAAGGCTAAAGTTTCCTTCTCGATTGTCGAGTATACTTTCTGATGTTTTTTCAGTTTTGTAGACATGAAGCACACAGGATGGTAGATATTATTTTCATCTTCTTGAAGTAGAACAGCTCCAACACCACAGTCCGACGCATCAAATTGTATCACAAATTTCTTGTCGAAGTCTGGAGCTTGAAGTACTGGTCTTGAAGTTAAAATGGCTTTTACCTTCTCAAAGGATTCTTGACACTCTGGAGTCCAAATAAACTTAGCTTTGGGACTATAATCAAGTCTGTCAAGGGAGCTACTACGGCTGAGAAATTTGGGCAGAACCGATGATAGAATCCAGCCATGCCTAAAAATCTCTGTAGCTGTTTCCTGGTAGTAGGTGGGGTAGCCTTACGGATACCTTCTACATTAGCATTTACTGGAGCAAGAGTGGGGAGGCGGAGACAACAGGGAGAATAGACAACTGAGCGGCGGAGCAGTGGTACGTACAATCAGGCGTATAGCCTGCTGGCTGGTGTGATGGTAGACCCCACCTGGCCAGAGGACCTACAGGCCCGGAGACATACTAAAGAGATTACACAAAATATTAAGCAACCAATCTCCTCCGACTAATCCCCCTGGATAAGCTATGTGCTCTAACGGTCATTCATCGGTAGGATTACTTGAACAGCGAGCTAGCTAGGCAGCGCCGGAACAAGACCGGGCCGGGTGGGGGGGGAGTGTCTGGAGGAGAGTGGACAAGTCTTGATCGCCTGGCCACAGCAACCGATCAGTGACCCACCACCTTTCAGGAGCTGTAACTAGCCTACCACTAAAGGGAGCAGAAGACGGTAGGCCAACTGACACCCTAAAGGGGGCAAAGGCCCAGGCTACAAACAACAAGACAAACATAAAATAAATGATGAGGAATTACTGGAAGAACTGCAAAAAGAGGAAAAGGGGGGGGGGGGGGGGGGGAAACACCCAAGCAAGGACCAGGCTACCCTCCCGAGATCGGTACAGATCCGGTCAGGTAGGCTAGCCTGGCCTCCAAAGGATGTCATGAAGTGGACGGATAGAATCTAACTAAACCCTCCAAAAATCGAAACTACCGATCTGGTCAGGTACGATAGGTCTAGGCCCTACAAACATGACACGAGAGGGACTCTCTGTCCTGGACCACTCTCCCAGCAAGCATAATACCCTGGGCAGGAGGCGGTAAGGGTGGGGCCGAAGGGGTGGAGGGGCAGGACTGCCTGACCTACCTTCCAAA
>NC_061089.1:33086033-33106033 GCF_015104395.2 Macrobrachium nipponense
GAAGATCGTAAAAAACTCGAACACTCTGAATGCGCTAGAAATTCCGTAGAATTCTAAGCAGTCTGCGAAACCCCCACCGAATTCGTCAAACGATATCGGCTGGTGGTCCTCTCGATTCCCGTAGAAATCGAGAATGGAGCAGGATTCCTCCTCAACGACCGGGGCTTTACGTCAGGTAGGACCCGAAGGTCCCTCCGGTATGCGCAGTCCCGAACGTGGGATCCTACAAAGAAATCTCTGTAGGATCCTTCCCCTTTCCCTCGTAGCCGTAAGGAGGAGGGAATGGGGAAGGAATTGGATACTCGCTCGCCTTCCCAGTGGAACTAGCAGTTGGAGAAGAGTAGGAGCAGCCATCGCCTTGCGGCGATGGCCTCTCAGAGTCTGGGAAACGTATCGTCAGGAGAAAACGTTTTCCCCGCGGAGGGTTACGAACTCTCACTGTAGGTAAGGGTCTGCCGCCACTGTGAACGTCGTCTGGGTGGGGGGGGGCTGATCGACACCTGACAGGAGAGAGCCGATACCGTCCTCCGACTCATTCCAGTCCTCGTCGAGGTCGAAACCTCTCAGGAGGACCGAAGGAGTATTTAAATACGGTGTCCGAAGACACGTAGAAACGCCGCTGTCGCAGTAGAGGAGGTGGAAGTAGCTTGATCGACCGGGGACCAGAACTGAGAGAGCCTTCTTGTCCGGAGACGAGAGACACTGGTTCGAGACAGAATCGGCAAGCTCCGATCGCGGCAGACCCACCGTCGGTTTGGGTTCCTTCTCGGGCCCCCAAACGACTCGAGCAGAGACGTGGGCTCTGCTGGTGGGAGCGGCAATCCTTCCGCAGGGTCATTATGCTACGAATCAGCTTAATGACTTCTGCAAATTCCTCTGTATCTCGGGAGTAACCGCGTCTTGCGGAGTAGGACCGTCCAGTCCCTCCAACAAGAACAGATCCCTAGATACTCCTCCTTCAGAAGGAGGAAGAGCGGCAGACCCCTGACGGTCGCCTCCAGCTAATTGCGCGTAGTCCTGGTCGTCCTAGAACCGTGCCTGGTCCATACGGCGTCATAAGCGGGGTCGCGAGCGGCGCACCTCTCGCGATCACTCCTTCAGGTACCTTGCTCCTCCCGGCGTAGCCCGAGGAGGTTGAAGGTACAGGAGAGGGCAGACCTGACGCTCCCCCCTAGCTCGCTGGCAGGACCCGCTTGCTTGGAGGGGCTGCTGCTGATCGTCAACCCGCGGGGTGGCGATCGAGCAGCATGCCTAGCTTGCCGCTCGCCTGAGGCGAGAGGCTTGGCTGAGAACGTCGACGCTGATCTCTAGCGTCAGGCGAGCTGTTGCTGGTTACCGTCTTCCGCCCGGTCCCGATGGGAGCGGCGTCAGGTGACCTGCTAGGCTCGCTGTCACGGTGAGACCGGCGAGGCGTCCTCTCGGCGCGTCGAGCCGCTGGTACCAGCCGTGGCTGGTACCGACGGCCGCGGGTACCCCTTCCTCGCCTCAACCCGTTTATGGGAGAGGCAGACCTGACGCTCCCCCCCTCGCTCGCTGGCAGGACCAGCGTGCGTGGAGGGCTGCTGCTGATCGTCAACCCCGCGGTGACGGTCGAGCAGCAGGCCTAGCCTTACCGCTCGCCTGGGGCGATTGGCTCGGCTGAGAACGTCAAGAGACCGATCTCTAGCGTCAGGCGAGCTGCCGCTGGTCACCGCCTCCGCCCGGTCCCATCGGGAGCGGCGGAACGGGGACCTGCTAGGCTGTAGGCTCTGTATCGCGTCGAGACCGCCAGCGTCCCTCTCGGCGCGTCGAGTCGCTGGTACCAGCCGTGGCTGGCTTGGTACCGGCGGCCGCGGGGGGACTCCTTCCTCGCCTCAACCGTGGCTGATCAGCGACCGTCACGTTAGCCCCGAGCAGCCAGTTGATCGCTGCGAGAGCGTCCACTGGCCTGGCGAGAGTCGTGTGCACGACTCTCGCCAGTCTTCTGCTCCGCGCCGCTGTCTTGACGGCGGAGCGAGCTCGGGCGTCAAACTTTGGCTGGACGGTCTTCTTGGAAGAGCGTCCACATCGGTGCTTCTCGCGAACGAGAAGCGGCCGAGACGGAACCTGGTTTAGCGGCAGACCCGCTAGCACCAGGTGAGGACGCACCAGCCGAGGCTGGTGCCCTCTGGTCCCCGTCGACTTCTTCTTTGCAGAAGAAGCGACGGGCCCCGTTCCGAAGGAACAGGAGGACCAGCAGAAGAGCTCCCCAGCTCGCCTGAGCGAGCCGGGCCCTTAGAAGATCCCGAAGGATCTTCTTAGGGGGGAAGGAGGCAACCTTCTTCTTCTTCGGCTGTTTGGCCTTAGAAGTCGAAGGGGAAGGAGAGGCAGCGGACGACGAAGAAGACGAAGACGACGACGACACCTTCTTCCTCTTCTTCCTCTTCTTCTTCGCCAGGCTCCGCAGGACAGACCGTCAGGTCTTCCATCCAGGAGGGAAGCCGGGGCAGTTGCCGAAGCAACAGGGCCCGACTGCACCTGTCCGGAAAGACCTGAGACTGTGACAGCATCACCAACAGCAGGAACAACAGGAACAGGTCCAGGAACAGCAGGAACATCTGAAAGTGAATGAGCAGCAGGCACCTGATCTGAAAGGGATGAGCGGCTGGGACAGCAACAGGTACGGCAGGCACAGCAGGTACCACAGGAGAGACAGGCGTCCTGTCGGCAGCTACCGTCATCCTCGGCACTGGCGGCAGGTACTCTTTGGGCAGCGGCAGTCCGGGGTCGGCAATACAAAGAAACCCAGGTGGCGGTTGGCACCGTCCCTGATTGGCACGGCAGGAATTGGTTCTGGATTGCAGCCGTGGGTGTTACCGACATGACATGTGGTGTGTACACCAGGTGCGGTGACCTCTCCTATGCTGGTGTCGAGATTGTGGTTGTTGTAGTGGTTACCGTATCATGAGTGACCACTGCCGACCCCGCCAACCGCTGAATCAACCCCTGCAGTCCCAGCGACTCCCACACCTGTCCCAGGTCGTCCTCGCTGATGGCAAACCTGCGGAAGCAACAGTCGGGTTAGTTAGAGGGGCTTCCTCGCGCCTGGGGGGAGAGAAACCCACCCAGAGCGGACGGAAGACCCCGAGTACAACTGGACGTCCGTTACAAAGGAGTCACTGGACTTTCCGATGACTTCTGTGTCCTCGTACAGCACCCATGCTTGCCTCTGACTAATGCATACACGTTACACAGGGCCCGTTGCGGAGCACTCTCGCCCCTGACAACGAGTACAAACCTCGTGAGGATCTACATCTCCATCCAAGGTCGTCTCCCACGGATGTAGCACCTGCGGTAACATAGATAGATTAGTAAGAGGGGTTCCCTCACGCACGGGGGGGAATGACATGCCCCACCCCGAACGCAAGGAAGACCCAAATACAAATACAATGAAGAAGCTGAGCGGGGGGCAGGAAGGAAGACGAAGAATCGGCTACCAAGGGAGTCGCGGGCTTCCTGGCAGACCTTCGCTTCCCCCACCCCCGCACAGCAGTGAAAAGTAATATGAAAATGAAACAGAATACTGCCCTTGCGATTCACTTCATAGAACTTGGAGAAAAAGATCAATTCCCGGGTAAGAACGGAAACTTGACCAATAATATGATGCTATCCATAAAAATATATATGAAAATGAAACAGAAATACTGCACTTGCGATTTCATTTCACATAAAAATCGGTAAGGATCAATTCCCGGGTAAGAACGAAAATTGATCCAGATTAAATTCATGCAATCAATAAAAGAAAATGAAAAGAATATTGCAATTGCGAATCCACTTTCATTGCATTCTATTATACAAAATTAAAAGTTCGTGCCGAGCGCAATCACACTCTCGGTAACGAATGCACAGGGCAAAATATAATGAAAAAAGTACTTACATTTTTCAATTACACCCTTTCGCCCAAATACATGACTCGGCGCGAGCGCGCCAGCCCTCGGCACCGAGACATATTCAAGGGTTCATAATTAAGTAATGAAAATTGAAAAGAAAACAGTGTACTACAGTTTTCATTTTCCAAGGTCAAACAAACCATTAGTAGAAAACACAATATAAACAAAGCATACGACGATGAAGCGGGCAGAGAGCGATGACGAACACGTCCTTCACACCCGCGGCCGAAAGCAAAAGTGATTTGTTTACCTCCCAGTCGCGCGGCGCGCGACTGTCGGACAAGCAGTTAACTACCGT
Organism: Macrobrachium nipponense; assembly: GCF_015104395.2. Taxonomy (NCBI): domain Eukaryota; kingdom Metazoa; phylum Arthropoda; class Malacostraca; order Decapoda; family Palaemonidae; genus Macrobrachium; species Macrobrachium nipponense. The sequence continues at coordinate 33,090,240 of NC_061089.1, forward strand.
TCTCCCCTTGTTCGAAGCTTACGACCGTTCCAGCTGCCGCTAGCTACTTCCTATTGTTAAAGGACCGATGGTTTTTTTTGTATTACGTATCGGAACAATGTATTCTTGTTTCACCAATTAAATATAGAATGAATAAGGCCTGGCCAGCGTGATGACAATGGATCGTCCGTGGTTGATTACCCTAGTGCACGATAGCCTACTTTTACCTAGCTGAAGTTTGAAAAATTCCATAATCTTAACCTACGCATAGCCTGGCTGTTGATTAAACTGAAGACTACCCAGGTACAAGGTAACTAGACCTACTAGGGGCTAGGTAGTATTTTTAACGAATTGTTAGGCGCGCCGTGTGTAAACAAGCACATAAAGGCTTTAAAGTAAAGTACGCTCTCATAGCATTTATGTTTTCAATTCCAATTTTTCGCTAAATAGGGTAAAAAACCGCATGGTACAGGGGTGGACCATGTACGATCAATGTGTACAACCCCCCAAAAAAATAAATTATAACGCGTCCTGACATCAGAGATGGGCATCAGACGCGACTTGTTGTTGGTGAGAAACGGAGCTAAAGACCTCTACTCCGGTGTCAGGACGCATTATAATGTACTTTTCTTGGGGATGTACACATTGATCGCACATGGTCCACCCCTGTACCATGCGGTTTTTTACCCTATACTTTGGCCGGCTTTTTAACCGAATGCCCCTCAACGAGGGGGAGAAGCAACTGTGCTGACAAGGCTAGCTCCCGATACTACCTAGCCTATAGGTAGTACCTAGCTACTATTCGCATTAACATAAGAACCGCATGCCAGAACTTAGGTATTCCAGCTCCAAATTTCTAAAGATAACTCAGAGACAAACTAACATTAAATGCAATAACAAAAATCGATCCCCGTAGCTCACGCTACCCTATGGCAACCAAAGCTACTGTAGGGTTAGCTAGTAACCATGGCCTAGGGTATTCTCTCACCTTCCGATAAGCTGGAAATATTTTGGTATTTCAGGGCACTTTTCTCCATCTTTTACACCTTGAAATTTCAAAACATTCTTGGTCATGAGCTATCACAGTCGAAGAATATTGATTTTCAAGCTTTTTTGAAGCGGGAAAATGGTGAGCGTACCAAACTAAAATATAAATACTGAAGACGTACGAGTTTGTTTTGGGCGCTTACTAAACGGTTATGGCTGAACCTTTACTGGTGTAACGGTAATAACAAACTGTTTTCTGACAATATAATTTATCATTGCGTAAATAATGAATGTAAATACTACTTATTTTGGATTTTATTTACTACTAACATTACCATGAACATTATGGATATATTTTATAATAACGTCAATTAAGACCGTATAGGTATTCCTCACTAAATCATCAGAAATTGATAGTTTTTTCGTAAAGTATCATAGCAGGACACAGTAAATACCCTACATCTAAAACTAATAACCATACCAACAATGTAACTATTGGTTAGCATTATTTTAATTCTCTTTTATTATGAAGAAGTATCCACGAAATGTTATTGATTGCCCTTAGCATTTCTACGGAGGCAGAGGGTGTTGTAAACTATAATTTCTTTCGTATCATACACGTCCGAAATAACTTTGGAGCGCGGGGAAGAGGGATTTGAGCGAATGTGCACCGCGAAATTAATCAAGTGTTGCGTCGTTTTCTTGGATACATATAGTACTAATTGGGCTGGTTCATGGGCCCGAAGTCCATTACTTTACGTACGGTCATTAAGCATGTTATATAAGAAATTCTATCAAATTTCTAACGACATATTAAGAGGAATGCACTAAGCAGAAATGCCCTCAGTTGCATTTTCAGCTTTACAGTGAAATGAACAAAGAATCCAATCAAATTATTCTTTAAATAAAAGCAGTAAGTTTTTAGCTGTATGTAGTAGCTACTACCTAGTACCGAGCAAAAAAAAAATATATATATATATATATATATATATATATATATATATATTATATATAATATATATATATATATAATATATCAGACGGATGATTTTCTCAGCACCCTTTGTTTCGTGAAGCCATTCCGCCTACGTTGGTGCCTGAGTCTTAGCCCTGAGACCAACACAACTATTGTCAGTCATTGCACAGGTGATGATGTGGCTCGTCGTTAGGTATACAGTGAGATCACTTACCAGAGGAGATCTGTGTAATGTCAAGGAGTCAAGTACCCGTGTCCGTAAGTAGTACTATAGCTATCCTACTACATTTTGCGATAAAGCCAAGTAAGTACATTGGTATTCTAAATGCTTGAAAGAATCAGAAACTTAGGAATCCATTAACCAAAAGGGGTAACACAGAATGGATTCTATGAAAATGTTCTGTTAATTTCTATTTTAATCGACGACTTTAAACTTTAAACCTATAGTACGTGAGTAAAATGACGAGATGTGCTCTACGGAACAGGCTACTTAACATACTGAAATAGTCTACTATATTCTAAGTCCTTTACATTAATGAGATTTTCGCGGAAGAAATGGAAGGGTAAGATATAAATTTGATTTCCGATGAGTCGTATCCGTAATAAAGGAATGCAATATAAAATCTAGGTCGAAGTGCTGGGACCTATGAGGTCACTCAGCACTGAAAGGGAAATTAACAGTAAAAGGGTTCGAAAGGTGTAACCAGAGGGAAAACTTAGCATTTACTCCATGAATCAATTGTTAGGGAGAGGGTGGAAAGTCAGATGGGATTAAGAGAATATGGAGATATGTACAAGTACTAATAGGAATTAAATTGTTTGTAGCTAGCGGCCAAGAGGACGCTACAAAATACCTTCAAGTAGTAATGCCCACAGTGCACTGCGTGGGGTGCACTGACAGCATTACCCCTATACAGGACATCAGTAATAAAATCCATCAAACATCTAATCCTGACAAGGTTCGACTTTAGAATTTCAAGTATCTTCAAGAGGACTGATACGCGGTGGCAGATATTTACACGGAAATGTTCAAGTGACTGTACAAATGAACATACCGACAACTAGAGAATAAACATTCTCATTAGTAACTAAGGTCCGTACTATTCTATGTACAAATCCTGGTTATCCATAAGAACAGGTTCACACCTTTGCTTTCATCCCATGTCAACTTTTTTAAAATCTATGTTTTATATATTTTCTGAGAAAATGGGTCGAGTTTTTATGTTCCTGGCCTGATATGCATACTATAATTAAGGCTACCATTTTTCTTCATGCCCAAGTTCCTCGTTGGAATGGAATATATAATATAGGCCAAGGGTCAAGCACTGGGACCTATGAGGTCATTCAATGCTGAAAGTAAATAATAGCCACATAAAAATATCTAATCCTTCAGGCCAGCCCTAGGAGAGCTATTAACCAGCTCAGTGGTCTGGTTAAACTCATGTTTTTCGTTCGTTCTTCTTGTCCAGTTGATTGAAAAGCAAGAACAACAATTTCTGATTTCCTGTGCGTGTCTTATACACGTTTTATGCTGGTCTACTCTCTTTTCCAATGATTTTCCAGACTGACCAATATTAAAGTTTTCACATGAATTACATGGGACTTCTGTACCTACGTATTCTTGGGAGTGTTCTTTTCATTGTATTCATGTTCTTAAATGCCACATTAACAGAAAAGTCCTTTAGGAGATGGGAATGTCTTTCAAGTTTATTATTACACATGGGAGCACCAAGCAGGTTATTATTTTTTTTCTTTTGTCTCATAAAATACTTGTCTTTTTCCCCACTTTCAATGCAAAGACCGCTACAGAACATGATATTTAAATTTATTGTCTATATTCCTAATTATATCTTTTTTGTCCGCAATGCAGACTAGTAAATATAAGTGATGCTCTCAAAAACATGGTAATGAAAAATTTCTTTATTGCTTTGGCCAAAATAAAATTAACATAGGCTTTACTGTGCATACTGCATTTAAACCCATTCACACTTCTGTGTACTAGGCAATCTAATAAGAGTAAGCTTCTCAGTTTCCATTCCCTTTAGGAACTATTCATTCATTGTACCCAAGTACAGTGGTACCTCGAGATACGAAAGGCTCAACTTACGAAAAACTCGAGATACGAAAGCCAATACAAAAAATTTAACGGCTCTACATACGAAAAGTTTTCAAGATACGAAAGGTTTCTGTAAAGTTCGAGATTCGCCCGAACCACCGATAACAATTTTGAAACTCGCGCGCCGCCAACTTAGTAGACTCGCCACCATCCTCCTGCTCTCCCATTGGTTCCTGATGCTAGTCGCAGCCATGAGATCCTTCTCTCCTATTGGCCAGCGTCCCTCCCATCATGCATCTATGTATGTGGTGGCGTGCCTCAGCCACTCGGTACCAGCATTGTTATAGTACACACGCGGTATTCGTTTCGGTATCGTCAATGTGTATTTTAAAAAAATTTCTTATATTTTTTCACAGAAAATGGAAAAAGAAGAGCACCTCTTGAGTGACGACATATATGATATGATTGACCAAGATCTCTCTCGTGGGATAAGTGACCAAGATCTCTCACATGGGATAAGTGATCAAGGTCTCTCTCATGGGATAACTGGAAACTTTGCAAGGTTGGTAGAATCTCCACTCCCTTCTGAACAGAGGGTGTTGACCAATCATTTACAAAATGCATACCAGTATAATCAAGGCACTTCAGTTTATGTTGAAGGTCAGCAGCCGAACATTCAGCACCCAAATCAGTTGCAGAGAGAGCATTTGGTTGAACAGGGTTTTGATGGACACCAGGGCCAACAGAGTCATAAGGTGCAACAATTAGTAGATAATTATCAAGACGGCCAGCCGTTAGTGAACACTACGCATTTATAGAAAAAAGACACCCCGAAAAGGCTCACACAGGTCGTATGCTTGCGCAGTTCGATGACGTTTGCCCGAGTCGTTTAAGGAACATTGTGAAAAGTAGGCAGAAGCAATCTTCCTTGGATCGTTATTTTTTGAAGAGGCCTTTAGCATTAGCAGGAGTAAGCAAAAAGGAAGAACCAAGTGATAAAAAACAGAAAGTTGAAAGTGGTGATGAAGTTGAAATTCTGTAAAAAAAAAAAAAAAAAAAAAAAAAAACCCACGTAAAGTAAAAAAAAAAAAAAAGTTAAAAATAAAAAAAAGAAAAAAAAAATGGCAGAAATTAAGGATGTTCTAGCCGCTTTTCATAAAGTGCAATCGTTTGTCCTCCTCCTCTGCCGCCACTTTCGGAGATAGCCTCACTCGAAAGGTAAGCTTCCACATTTTACGTACAGTATTTCTTGTATACCATGTACACTAATACACTTTATTTACAGGTTATTTTGCATTTTCTTATTAATTTAGGTATTGAATGGTCCAAATTGTTGTAGTATTTCATTGTTTATAGGTCAATTTAGCTTTATTATGAAATTTACTGGGGTGTTTTTGGAGGGCTTGGAACGGATTAGTCATTTTACATGTAAAATGTGGTACAAGATACGAAAACCTCATGATACGAAGGGCGCCTCTGAACAGATTAATTTCGTATCTCGAGGTACTACTGTATTTACATTTTCATTCCATACCCAAATACATGCTGTCAACGTACTTCAACCATAAGCTTCAAGTCACTTTTAACCTGTACATTAATATGATACTGTTATGATACAATAAAGTTTTGTACATACTTACCTGGCAGATATATACTTAGCTTTAGACTCCGTCGTTCCCGACAGAAATTCAAATTTCGCGGCACACACTACAGGTAGGTCAGGTGATATACGGCCCTGCCGCTTGGTGGCAGGACTAGGAACCATTCCCGTTTTCTAATCAGATTTTCTCTTCCACCTGTCTCCTGAGATGAGGCTGGGTGGGCCATTTAATTGTATATATCTGCCAGTTAAGTATGTACAAAACTTTATTGTATCATACCAATGTAATTTTTGTACATTCAACTTCCCCGTCAGATATATACTTAGCTGATTGGCACCCTTGGTGGTGGGTAAGAGACAGCTAACTACTGAAATAGACAAGAAAACATCATACGTTGTAGGTAAACATAAAAAACCTTGGTTCCTACCTGGTTAGGCGGAAGACTTCATGGCTACTGCCTAGGAGCCTGCTTCGCCTCAAGAGCCTCAGCGAGGTAGTGACCTTATGCTAAGAGTTCTTGGGGATCTGTCAATGGGGTCTTATCCGCTTACTCGACAGAACCTGAGGATCTTTGTCAATGGGTGCTAATCCACTTATATGACTAAACACATTGCCTAATGGCATAATCAAGGAGCACAACACCGATCCCGACCACCTGATCCTAAAACCCGGGTTAGAACTGAGATTGAAAGGAGTTATCCCAAACATCCTTTCAAACAACCCTAAAAACTCAACACCAAATAATTAAAAACTAACTAAACTAATTAAGGATCAGCATCAGCTCCCTGTCCCAGCACCGAATCCGCAGATACGTATGGACCCAGAGAGAAGCATTTCTCGTAAGTTACTCTAACATCCTTCAGGTAGTGGGATGCAAAGACAGAGTTGCATCTCCAGTACGTGGCAGCTAGAATGTCCTTCATTGACATATTTTTATGAAAGGATAAAGAAGTCACATGCGCTTTAACTCTTAACTCTAACTTCTCACAAAGAAGGCCAGGGCGTTCTTAGACATGGGTCTCCTAGGGTCCCTCACCGCACACCAGAGACTCTGTAGGCAACCCTTAAGCTGTTTCTTCCTCTGAAGATAGAACTTAAGTGCCCTGACTGGGCAAAGAGACCTCTCCATCTCCCTCCCTACCAAGGGGAAAAGTCCCTTAACTTCAAAGCTTCTGGGCCAGGGTTTTGAAGGGTTCTCGTTCTTTGCCAGAAATAATGGCTTAAAAGAACATACTATTGCCGAGTCTCCTTTGAATCCGACACTAGAGTCCAATGCATGGAGTTCACTTGTCCTCTTGACAGTCGCGAGGGCCAAGAGAAAAATGCATTTCCTCGTAAGGTCTCTAAAGGAAGCCTGATGAGGAGGTTCGAACTTGTCGGAAGTAAGGAACCTGAGGACCACGTCAAGATTCCACCTAGGTGGAAGTGAGGACCTGTTCTTGGTTGTCTCGAAGGACCGTATAAGATCATGAAGATCCTTGTCCTCCGCTATCTTTAGGCCCCTATTTCTAAAGACAGCGAAGAGCATGCTTCTGTATCCTTTAATTGTAGATACAGCCAGATGAGATTCTTCTCTCAGAAAGAGAAGAAAATCAGCAATGTCGGTCACAGAGGTATTGGAGGAGGACAGCTTCTTCAACCTGCACCATCTATGGAAGACTTCCCACTTCGACTGATACACCCGCAAAAAGCCTCTCGCTCTGACGAGTCTTTCGATAGTCGAAAGGCAGTCAGGGAGAGAGCGGGGAGGTTTTTGTGAAACCTCTCGAAGTGGGGTTGTCTGAGCAGATCTGTCCTTACAGGAAGAGATCTGGGGAAGTCCACTGTCCATTCCAGTACCTCTGTGAACCAATCTTGTGCAGGCCAAAAGGGAGCAATGAGAGTCAGTCTCGTTCCCGTCGAGGCCACGAACTTTCTTATTACTTCCCCCACTAGTTTGAATGGGGGAAAGGCGTAAGCGTCTATGCCCGACCAGTTGAGGAGGAGGGCATCGACTGCTATGGCTCTCGGATCTTTGATCGAAGAGCAGAAGTTGTCCATCCTTTTGTTGAGGAATGTGGCGAAAAGGTCTATCTGTGGTTTTCCCCACAGGGCCCCAAAGCCTTTGACAAACTTCGAGGTGGAGGTTCCACTCTGTTGGAAGGACCTGGTTCTTCCTGCTCAGCAGGTCCGCTCTCACGTTCTTTTCTCCCTGAACGAACCTGGTAAGGAGGGTGACGCCTCGTTCCTCCGCCCAGATCAGAAGAGCTCTTGCCAACTCGTAGAGGGAGAATAAGTGAGTTCCTCCTTGCTTTCAAATTTAAGCCAGAGCCGTGGTGTTGTCCGAGTTGACCTGGGCTACCACGCCTCTGACTTCTGATTCGAAGGACTTTAGGGCTAGATGGATAGGCAAAAGTTCTTTTGAGCTGATGTGCCAGGACACCTGTTCCCCAGTCCAGGTGCCTGACACTTCCCTCGCTCCTAGTGCGCCCCAGCCTGTCTCCGATGCGTCGGAGAACAACACTAGGCGCTGGCTCTGAATCGAAAGGGACATACCTACGTTCCTTTTAAGAGGAGCCAACCACCAAGCAAGGTGGGTCTTTACTTCCTGATGGATCGGAAAGGAGTCTGACAGGTCTCCTGTCTTCTGATTCCATACACTCTGCTGGTAGAATTGCAGAGGTCTTAAGTTGAGCCTCCCCAGAGAAAAGAACTGCTCCAGCAAGGAAAGGGTCCCCAGCAGGCTCAGCCATTCCCTTGCTGAGCTTCGTTCTTTCCCTAAGAAGGCTGAGACTTTCTCTAAGCCTCAATCGAGCCTTTCCTGTCATCTGAATCCCCAGATAGACAAGGTTCTGGCTGGGGATCATCTGGGACTTCTCGAGGTTCACCAGAAGTCCACGAGACCGTATCAGGTCTAGGGTCGTTGACAAGTCCTCCAGACATTGCTGTTCCGACTTGGCTCTGATGAGCTAGTCGTCGAGATAAAGAGAGATGCTCACCCCCTTCAAATGCAGCCAACGGGCTACGTTTTTCATGAGGCCCGTGAAAACTTGGGGGGCCGTAGAAAGGCCGAAGCACAAAGCCCTGAACTGAAAGATCCTCCCGTGGATCATGAAACGAAGAAATTTCTTTGATGAAGGATGCAGAGGGACATGAAAATAAGCATCTTGTAGGTCCAGGGAGACCATCCAATCTCCAGGACGTAGAGCCGCAAGAACCGAGGAGGTCGTCTCCATAGAGAACTTCCTCTTCTCTACAAATCGGTTCAGTGCGTTCACATCTAGTACAGGTCTCCACCCCCCCGAGGTTTTCGGAACAAGGAACAGGCGATTGTAGAAGCCTTGGGAGTGGGGATCTTGTACTAATTCGATGGCCTCCTTCTCCAACATCTGATCCACAAGGAGAAGGAGAGTTCTTCGCAGGACAGGGTCTTTGTACTCTGCTGACAGCTCCCTTGGAGTCGAGGTCAAGGGTGGTCTGTCTTTGAAGGGGATGAGATATCCCTTCCTTAGGATTGAGAGGGACCAGTTGTCCGCCCCTCTCACAGCCCAGGCTTCCGAGAACTTCAGAAGCCTGGCATCTACTGGTGTCTGGAGGACTAATGAATCATTTCCCTTTCTTGAAAGGTCTAAAAGATGACCTCCCTCTCTTTTCTGGTCCTTTCCTTCTAGAGGAGGATTGAGAAGAAGGACCTCCCCGAAAGGGCGCTTGAGGAGTGCGACTTTCCTTCTTAACGGAGGGTACAGCAGGTCTAGTCTTCTTAGCTGATTGGACTAAAAGATCCTGGGTCATCTTCTCAGTGAGTGAGTGAGAAAAAGTTGGCTCGATAGAGGTGCGTATAACAGAGACACCCTCTGAACTGGAGATACAGATTTTGTTAAAAATGAGCTAAAAACTGCTCTCTTCTTAAGTATCCCTGCTCCAAAGAGGGAGGCTACTTCTCCAGATCCGTCTTGGACAGCCTTGTCCATACAGGACAAAACGCTGTGAAGCACTTCGGGGCTAAGGAAGTCCGGTTCCTGTGTCTTCTTGGCCAACGCCCCAAGGGACCAGTCCAGAAAGTTAAAGACTTCCAGGACATGGAATAATCCCTTGATGAGATGGTCCATCTCAGACACACCCTATGTGGTCTTAGCTGTAGACAGGGCATGTCTCCTTGTCGAGTCCACTAGAGTGGAGAAATCTGCTTCTGCAGACGAAGGAAGAGCCAGTCCCATGGATTCCCCCGTCTCACACCAAATGCCCCTTCTTCCTGAAAGCTTGGAGGGAGGACAGGCAAAGACAGTCTTTCCTGCTTCCTCCTTAGAGCTGAACCAAGCCCCTACTGACTGGAGGGTTTTCTTTATGGAGATGGTAGGGCGCATTTTCAGGAAGGAGGAGGATTTAGTCGCCTTTGTACTTGTAAACAAAGAACGAGGAGAAGGAGGGGCGGCTGGACTGAGGGAGTCTCCAAACTCCTGAACTAACAAAGCCGCTAAGGTTTTGTAGTCCGAAAGCACCGCTACCCTCGGAGATTCTTCGTCAGATATCTCCTCAAGCTCTTGCCTCGTCGTTCTGATAAGGGAAGAGCGATCACCTGAAGGAGAGCGCCTACGCTGAGAGGAGTTGTCTGGTTCAACAGTCTTCTGCTCTCGAGGAGAGGGGCTTCTGTCTGAAGAAGAGCAGTCCAGATGCGGAGATCTTCAAACTGGCGCCTGGCGCCTGGAAGATTCCTCTAAGCTGGGGGGTGTCTTGTGTTTATAAGACGTCTCGCTGCAATAAGGAACATAGGTGCTAGGGAGAGCTTCGTGTCTAACAGGCTCAAAGTGTCTGGAAGGTGTCTCGTGTCCGTCTGGGACATCGAGTAAGGAGAGAGTGTCACGTCTGCCAAACTTCTCTCGCTTGGAAGGAGACTCGTGACTGACCGAAGCCTCAAGCTTGGAAGAAGCCTCGCGGCTGGGAAGCGGCTTGCGCTTGGATGTAGCCTCGCGCCTGGCTGTTGGCTTGCGCCTGGAAGAAGGCTCTCTCTCGGAAGGTGATACGTGCCTGACTGGCGCCTCGCGCTTGGAGGACGGTTCGCGCCCGGAAGGAACTCGCGCCTGACCGGGGACTTGCGGCTGGCTGGCGCTGAGCAGCTCATGCCTGGAGCGCGGCTGGCGCTTGGCTGGGGATCCTAGTCTCGCTGGCGACTGCCGCTTGTCTGACGACTCACGCCTAGCTGACGCCTCGCGCCTTGGAAGAGCCTCGCGCTTGGCTGGCGCCTTGTGGCTGGGTGGTGCTTCGTGATCAGAAGGAGACGAAGGCTCGGTCGCTAAGCGTTCCTGAGCCTCGTGCTTCCGAGGAGACGAGCGAGAAGCGAGAGGATCGAAGGATCTCCTCTGAGAACGAGGAGCTGTGGAGAGGAGCTTGGAGCTTGGGACGTCCAGGGGACGAGAGGATCTCTTAACGGGAAGAGAAGTGTCCTTCCTGTGAGGAGGATCCTTCGTAAGTACTCCTACTAGGGACGAGATTTGCTCCTGCATGTTGCGGAGAATCTTCGTCGTAGTATCTTCCCGCTCCTTGTCAGAAGAAGGGGAAGGAGGACTGGAGGACGAAGTGGACTCCCAGCCGAAAGCTGGCGAAAACAGGGCTCTCTTGGCTCTCTTCCTATCCACAGGCGAACCTTCTGGGAAGCGCTCAGGGCTAGAATCCAAGGTGGGTGCTTTCCAACTCCTCTTCATAGGCCTCGACTGCTCGGCCGAGCTCCAGCCGCGCTTGGGTGAAGTGGAATCGAATGACGGGAAGCACTCTCTCAGGATGCCTTTGCAACGGCGATCCCTGGCAGTCTGGGACGACACAGATCCTGCTGAAGGGACGCCTGATCGGTGGGGACCCTCCACAACCTCCGTAAGGCTTTCGACATTCCTCCTCCTCTGGGCCTGGGAGTTTGGAAGAGGTCTAGGCCTGGGAGCGTTGCAGAGCCGATCAGACTGCACTGGGTACACTGAAATCACTATCCACTGCACTGCACTTACCTTCAAAAGCTCGCATTTTGAGCTCCATCCTTTTGAGGGCAGCCTTCAAATCCGCTAATTCCATAGACGAATCTGCAGGTTCTGTGAAGGGAGAAGGAGCTGATACTGTGGGGGAGGATGCAACAACTACTTCTTGGATAGGTGCTATCGTCTCACTAACTGGCTCGTTAGAACGAGACCTACTCAAACTTCGAGAAGAAGCTTTTCTAACCCTGTCCTTTTCTAACTTCCTTAAGTAGGAAGTTAGAGTCTTCCATTCCTCCTCACTCATATTCTCACATTCCTTACACGGATTAGTGAAAGAACATTCATACTCCCTACACCGCTTGCATACTGTGTGAGGATCTACCGAACCCTTCGGTAGTCTCACGCTACAACCCTCATTCACACATACTCTAATTACATAACTAGAGTCAGACATTCTTAGAAAAATCCAAAGCGAAATCCAATAAACAGTCCACAAAAGTGTATGCCAAACCAACGATCCAGTACGTCACCAAAAAAGACAGTCCAGAAGATCAATGGCGATGAAAAACGAAAATCAGGTCAGAAGGAACCAACAACGATGTTGTCGGAACCGGCGACAGAGAAAATCTGATTAGAAAACGGGAATGGTTCCTAGTCCTGCCACCCAGCGGCAGGGCGGTAGATCACCTGACCTACCTGTAGCGTGTGCCATGAAATTTGAATTTCTGTCGGGAATGACGGAGTCTAAAACTAAGTATATATCTGACAGGGAAGTTGAATGTACAAAAATGACATTTTCTAAGACAATTTGTAGTTTTCATAGCTACAAACCTGAGGTCTTGACAAGAGGATAATTTCTAGCGCCTAGCTGGATCCGGTTAAAAAAATAGAGATGAAAGCAAGGAATCTCGTGATATCTGGCAACGCATGCATATATTGGGTGAAGAGTGGTCACTCACCTACGCCACCGCGACAGTCTTTTCCAACTCAGGATGTCTTAACACAGAGGGGTGGCTAGAGGCGCGCAGTATAATGTTAAGACCTCAGGTTTGTAGCTATGAAAAATACAAATTGTCTAAGAAAATTTGTCATTTGTTCATACACGAACAAACCTTCGGTCTTAACAATAGGATAGACTCATACTTGGAGGGAGATGCAAGAACTTGACAGATCAAACAAAATGGAGGGAAGGCATACACCTCCAGGTTGTCCCAGGGATGTTGGAATGCATCCTCTGCTAATGCTAAAGGATCTGAGACCACTGAACAGAATATCTCCAGGTCCCTGTTGAAGTGAGTTGCAAAAAGGTCCAGCATGGGTCTCCCCCAAACCTGGAAAAACTTGTCTGCGCTACCACTTAATGAAGGGACCACTCTGTGCCTAGGATCTGATCCCAACGAATGAGTTTGTCTGCGACCACATTCCATTTCCCTGGGATATACCTGGCTGAGAGCTCTACCGAATTTTTAACCGCCCACTGTCGAACCTCGAAAGTCAAGTCATGAAGTTCGACGGGAAACCAGGCCTCCCTGCTTGTTCACATAGGCTACAACCATGGTGTTGTCCGACATGAGAACGACAGAATGACCTTCTACCTTCTCCCAAAACTCTTTCAGACCCAGGAAGGCTGCCTTCAACTCCAAGACATTGTTGCTGCTTGTCCTCCAAACTCCAAACGCCTGAGGTGATGAGGCCGCCTAAATGAGCCACCCAACCTGCAAGGGAGGCGTCTGAGAACAGAAGGAAATCCGGTGGAAGAGAATGCAGAGGGACACCCTTCAAAAGACTCTGGTCGTCCAACCACCAACGAAGGTCTTTACTCACTTCCAGAGACAGAGGAACCTTCAACAGGGGTAAGTCCCCCGCCAGAGACCAGAATTCTCCCAGTCTCCATTGCAGAGACCGAAGATGAAGATGCCCATGAGAGACCAGCTTCTCCAGGGATGACAACACTCCCAGAACCTACCACTGATGTGGTTCCAACAGGAAGTCGCGCGCCACCACCCGCAACTTCTCCAACCTCTGATCCGATGGGAAAACATTTGCCACTGTCGTATCAGTGATCATGCCCAGGTAGAGAATCCTTTGACTGGGTACAAGGTTTGACTTTTCCTGGTTGACTAAGATGCCCAGTTCCAGACAGAACCGAAGTAGATGATCCCTGTCCTGCAGCAGCTTTTCTCTGAAAACTGCCAAGACCAAACAATCATCGAGGTACCTCAGCAAACGGATCCCGTGGGCACCTCCTTGGCTTAAAGAAACGGGAGCGAAAGGGACGTTGATCCTCTGACCTAGGCCAAGTCGAACGGGGAGGCCCTGCTGAATTCGAAGTCCTCGACGGCCTACCAGGCAACGATCTTCTTGACTGCCACTGACCTCACCTGTTCCAAAGTCAATCCTGGCTTCAGGCGAATGACGTCTGGGTTAAGATGGTGCGACATCAGAAATGCAGAGTTCATAGCATAGTACTTCCTATGTCTTGTGAGAGGCGGGGGTAGTAGCTTGGCAGAGCCCCTAGAGCAAAGTGAACCGTCCCGGTCCAAAACAGAGGGGTTAACCTTATGCAAGACCGTCTGGATGTGCCCCGATAAGGGAAGCTGAAGAGATGATTTGGGATCCTGTGTAGCTCCCACCGAGGCTTCCAAGCAAGGAGTGCAAGACAACCGAGCCTGAGTCCTACTTTCCAAATTGTTGAACCCACGAATGAGATCAACAACTTCCGAAAAGGAAGACAAAAACTCTTGCATGCTTCCCTCCTCCTGCTCTGGCAATGGAGACCGCCGACGAGAAGAATGCGTAGACTCCTCTAGGGCACTTCCCCCATTAAAATTAACGGAAGGATCAACAGCCAAACGGCCCTAAACACCAACTAACCTGTCTGGGCTGGGTCCATGCGTCGGCTCCCAAGACAAACCCACTATAACCCACTATAACACTAGGAGCATCACTACGTACTCCTCCAACAGATGACTTATTAACATGTCTGTGAATGGTCTCGGGCGTGGCAAACGTAAAAACATGAGTTGGAGAGGAATCCCGAACACTCGAGATCGAAGGAGAATCCCCCAGAGTCGAACTCTTGGAAGCATCAGTGAGAGGGGCGGGCAAACACTCCTGCTGCACCAACTCCGCGCTCACCACCTTCGACCTCTTGACAGGCGCCTTGAGATCCTTACGGCGACGAATAGGCCCTGGAGAAGAAGGAGCACCTGCATCATGCGCATGGACAGGGGAGGTTGCAACAAGCTCGAGATGTGCACGGACGGGGAGGTAGCAACACGCTCGCAATGTTCACAGACGGGGGAGGTTGCAACACGCCACAACCCCTCCACGTTGTTCCTCCCTCGTAGGCGAAGAAAGAGCAAAACCTTTAGCCTTCCAATGCTTAATACGCTGACGTGGCGTAGCAGGGGAAGAGGGAGAGGAAGACAGCACTAGTTCTTATGCGATCTCTTCACAGGAAGCGGGGACGAAGCAACATGTTTCCTTCCAGTCCTCCCAACCGACAAGGCAGCCAACTTATCATCCAAAACAGAGTCCAACCTCTTAAGCACTGCCTGGCATATAACCTCAGACTGATCTGCAAGAGAAGGCTCCAATGACATGGAAGGGAGATGTAGCGAACTGGGCGGCAGAGAGGACATCACGCCTGAGAGGCAGTACAGAGGAGACGACTGGGAGTGATGTTACAAGTGGTGATGACGTCAAGGCTTCTCCTCGGTGTGAAGGGTTATCAGACGTCACTGGCGGAGGAATACATAATGACAGATCCTGTGACGTCATCAACAGGGCTGACGCCACGGCTTCCCTCCGACTCGAAGAAGCGGCAACAGTCACTGGCGGAGCAATACAAGATGGCTGACCTTGGCTACCCACGAAGACGAGGTTGGGAGGAGGGGGGATGGCCTGGCTAACCTGAGGAGGGGGGGTGGGGGTAAGCCTCCATAAAGTGCTCTAGCAACCCCTCCAAGGCCGGGAGACCCCCTAGCCCGTGCGTCTTCTAAATCGCCGCCATCTTGGACGCCTCCGACTCTGGAATAAATGAGAATGGTGAAAAAGCCTCCCCCTTCCCAGGAATCAAATTAACTCCCAAAGAAGTATGGGCAACATTACATAAATCAGCCTGGTGGCCTTCTGATACTTCCAGCAACAAATCAATGAAAGAAAAGGAAGGAGACACAGGAACAATGCTACTATGGGGGTGAATACTGCAGGAGACGAAGCATCGGGAAGGCGAAAAACCTTCCCAAGAAGGA